>NW_004524593.1:22727757-22748686 GCF_000260255.1 Octodon degus | reverse complement strand
CCGCTGGACGCCTCCCTCGGATACCTAATGAACACCTCACATCGACATGCCAGGCCTCACTCTAGAGAGAACTCTGCCTTTCCTCTCAGAGAGCTTCTCCTGCACACCCTTCACGTCTCAGGTGAGGGCCATTTCAGCCTCCCTGATGCTCTGGCTATGGAACTCGGACACAGTGGAGCTTCCAGAACCCCCAGCCTTTACGGTTCATGGTGCCTAATTGGCTGAAAGTGATGCCATTCAAAAAAAAAAAAAAAAATCACTTCTCCAGTTCCCAATGATTTTGAGTCCATGACACTTTTTGGCTGTTTGGTGTGTGTATTCACTAATCATCTGTAGTCTACTTTTTCCAACTGGAGTGTTCTTTTTATTTACTCGTATTTTTCCATGCAGCAAGTGCTGGGTCCCAGGATGAATTATTTGAAATCCAAAAGATAGGGTTGCAAATGCTAGTAGGAAGAAGGCTGTAATGATTAGCTGGGCTCAGGAATGGATTCTAATGGCTTCCTCTTGCAGTACATCTTCCGTGCTTTGCAGATTACTCGAACTATCAATGGCATGGACGAGAGCCCTCTTTCCCACTTTCGGCAGTTTGGGTTCTTCCCACATTAAAAAAAAATAATTTTATTGAGAAGCAAATAGCAATGAGATAGTTTATCTCTCCACATTTCTTAGTATGCGAATAACACGCCCAGCTGTCACACGTCCTCTGGATGCAGGCGCTCGCTCTGCCTTCTCTTCTGTGTCAGTCAGTTTGCCGTCACTATAGCAATACCTGAGACACACCAAGTTATAAAGAGGGAAGTTCAGCTCACAGGTATGAGGCTTCAGTCCGTGGTTCTCTGGCCGCGTGGCTTTGGGCCTGTGGTGAGGTAGCACCCTGTAGCAGAGCGAAGGCTGGCCACAGAAAGCAAGGAGAAGTGGTGGTCACACAGCCCCTTCAAGCCCCCCCAATGGCCCCGCTCCTTCCTGGCCCCACCCCTTGAAGGTCCACCCCTCCCAACAGCACCATGGCCCCTGCGGGACAGTCTATATCCAAACTGTTGTAGCCTCCTGTTTCCTCTTCTGATTTCTAATCAGCTGTAAACTCCAGTCAGAATAATCATGGGGATTATAATTAAATGAGCCTCTTCATCTCCATTCTGCTTCATTACATTTGAAATGGCATATTTTAGACTAATATTTTAATGAGGAAAGCATCTAGTTCATTTCCATGTTCACAGTGATGCCAAGTGGTCTGGAGATGTCCCCTGTGAGGTGGGCTCCTGGGAACACCCCACTGGCAAGGAGCCCTGACTCGGCCATGTGTGCAGTGGGGAGCTGGAGGAGAACTGGAAGCCAGCCTTGTATGTCGCCTCATCATTATTCATGTTGCAACCTCTCCGGTGGAGGCCTTGGGAGCTCTGGGGCTGACGTCAGTTACAATCTCACCCTGCACTTTGGGAGGGCAGCAGGCACTGCCCCATGGGCGGTGTGGAGGGCAAGGCAAGCGTGGTCGCTGTCCCTGCCTCCCAGAGAAGGGCAGGGCCATCCCTTTGGTATATGGAGTCATGCATAGAGTTTGTTTGATAAAATATATACAAAAAGCAAAATAAGAGGTAACAGGAGTAGGGAGACAGGTACTTCTCAAATGGGAAGGGGATTGAGATGGAGAGAGGGGAGCGGGAGAGGAGGGGTGGGGCAGGAATGAGGGGTGCTCGGACCCTGCACCAGCACCACCCAGGATCGTAAGCTGCACGCACTGTGGCGGGTACTAAGAGAGAATTTTTGTGGGATAGAAGGCTGCCCCTGTGTTTGTTGATCATTTAGTCATGTTTCCCTGAGATGAATCGACAGCTAGCTGTAGCCCCATCAGTGGGGATGCAGACGGGCTCCGTGTGATCTGACTGCTGCCATCTTGCTTTCTTCTGTGGACCCTGGACCCTGCCCCTGACAGCCGGAGCCAGAAATGGCCCAGTGTCCTAGGTGTGAGAAACCCCTTGCTGCTGGGGTGTCCTGTGGATAGTAGGGGATGCATGTGGGTGCACACAGGTCTGTGACATGTGCATGCACAACAGAAGCCCTCCAGGGTGTGGAGGACACACTTAAATGAAAGGAAGTTAATAGTGGGTGGTGCGGAGAGTCAGCATCACGCTGGGTGACAGCTGGGCTCTGGAGCTCCCGGCCTCCCCGGGACCTGAGCGGCCGGGTGACCCTGAGGGGTCAGAGTCAGTGACCACAGGTTGACTGGAGAGCACCAGTGACTCTCCCTTGGCTCTGCCCTGCCCTACTTCATGGGCCTCTGTTTCATTTCCATCTCCCAAGCACGCACATCAGGTGTAGTCTCAGAAACTTCGCGGTGTGTGCCACCATGCCCAGTTTTGGTGGCTGGCACAGCACACCCAGCTTCCGGGACCCAGCATAGCCTGCAGTACTGGAGATTGAACCTGGCTCCTTGAGCTTGCCAGGCAGGCACCTAGAAGGCCGACCTATCTCCCCAGCCCTGTGCTGTGGTTCTTGCTAGACTATAAATATCTCAAAGGCAGGAACACTCCGCCTTCTCCATACTGCGTGTCGTAGCCTTGGATTTGGCCCCTGACATCTGCAAGACTGGACGAAATCCATTCCTCTGGGCATCATAGCCCACAAATCCGTGTCTCCCAGCACAGCAATGCCCAGTGAGGCAGACAGACATCGAGCCCCTGGGCCCCTGCGCTGTTTCCTTGATTAAATTCTAGGAAACATGACATCCTGCCAATGTGGAGAGGACACTGAGAGGACCAGAAGCAGACTGGGGCCCTTCGTGAGGCTGCTCCATGGATTACTGCAATCTTATGTAGGATTGCGATTCTCACCTGCGAATGATTCCTGGATTTTCCAATCCAAGGAAAGAGGTTTAAAACAAAATTGAAGCTATGTCAACAAAGTATAGAAGTTTGAAGTGAAACTAAGAGAAACTTCCTCTAAGAAATTTAAATATTTATTTTATGTTATTTTATTTTCTGTATTTAGTGTAGGATGTACAGGGTCTACAGGGTCTCACTATGGAGATCGAACTCATAATGATTCCCCTGATTTTAGCCTAAGTACTGGGATTACAGGCACACACCACCACACTCAGTCTCAGTTGCCATCTCAGCGTGCCCTGGGGACAGGGCTGGCATGACACACTGGGGATTGAACTCCGGCCGCTGCGCTTTGCCTAAGTAGGCACTTTAGTCTGCTGAGCTATCAGGCTGGTCCAGCCTCTAAGAAATTTAAAAAATTAAAGTGTGAGTCTTTTGCCAACCTAAGGAGGAAAACCCACATCCTCTCTTGTGTCATTTCAGAGATTTATGTTCTAAGCCCAAGTAGTTCTGGTAGCCAGTGTAGCAAGTCGGCAGCACCTGAGTATGTGTCGGAATTAATCTACCAATGATCGAAGTAGTTTCCACTCATGTGGGGTGAGTACTCTCGCTGTTCTGTGCTCCCCGGAACCAGCACTGCACTTAGTGCCTGCCCTGGAGGCAGCCCTGCTTGCGTGTCCCTAATGCCCACTACACAGCAGTTTCCAAACCCCAGAGGCTGGGGCCTGAGAAAGTGCCTTCAGGGCCCGGTGGGCGCTCAGCGCCCCCCTGTCTGCACTGGGCAGTGCACACAGGGCCACACAGCTGGAGAGGGGAGATGGCAGGGACAGAAGGCAGAGTGGTGGCTTCCAGGAAACGTCGTATGAGCCAGGGAAAATAGTTGCAGGGCACTTCAGACTTGCAAACTTATTTAAAACCTGTAAAGATGATGCCATCTGGAGCTGTCCGAGCAGGGCTGATGCATGTCCTGGACGGGGTGCTCTCACCTTCCTCCGCAGCTGGGACTGGTGCCTGCTTTCTCTCCTGAAAGCTCAGGCTCAGATGTGCGGCCTGCTGATGAGGGCTGCAGACGCAGCCACGTGCCGAGCACTTTGCCAACTTCAGAAGCAAGAGTTACTCTCCTCTCCCTTTTGTGTGTGTGTGTGTGTGTGTGTGTGTGTGTGTGTGAAAAAGCTGTGACTTCAGGTAGCCAGAATGGTGGTCGAGACACCGAGTGGGCCCTGGGCTTCCTAGGGTGCAGGCAGGGAGCTCAGCCTTCATGCGTGTGAGCACCTTTCATGCAGACAGCAGCGCTCTGGGGCAGACGTCGCTGCTGGCTACGGTCTACAGATGAGGAAACGGAAGCCAGGGAGGGTACTCAACTGGGTCAGCGTCACAAGCTGAAAGTGGCCTGGCTAGGACTAAAGGCCCCCGACCAGAAGCTGGGTGACGAGTGTGCACAATGGCTCCGAGCTGGCGTACCACTGGGAGGGAGGCCCTTGGGAAGCTGTGATTCGTGTCAGTCAGCTTCCTGCCCCTATGACAAAACACCCAAGTGAGCTAATTTATAAAGAGGGAAGGTTTATCTTGGCTCACAGTCTTAGTTTCTGGCCTTCTTTCCTGTTGCTCTGGGGCTGCCCACAAGCTAGTGAGCAGCCTGAAGGGCCACGAGGGGGCTGGGCTCTCATGTGCCCCCAGGGGTGACTCCCATGACCTGAGGACTGCAGGTGGTGTCTCCCTCTTGATGCCTCCTCCCCCTGCTGTCACACCAACTTGGGGACCAGACCATTCGCGCAGGACCCTGGAGACGCTCTGCATCCCAGCCCTCATGTGCAGGCCCATCCTGCCATGTAGCCCATGTAGGTTTCCAAGACTTCAGGGGGGTTTCTGCTTCTTTGCAGTCCAGATTTTTTGTTGCCCAGGTTACAATGATTCCCAGGGCCTTGCGGGCTTCTCCGAGAAGCTGGACACTGGTTTGCGATTGACCATGCAGCTCTGTGCTCTGGAGGACCGACTCAGCTCCATGGTGGCTGGGTGCTTCTGGTCACATTTCCTGTGGTCACATCTGGCTTTTGAGTCAATTAGAAGCTGGTCTTGACCTGGGATGTAGGGTCCCACTGTCTTTCCTCCATTTTTTTTTTTTTTTAAATGAACCCACTGAGCGAATCAGTACAGCAAGTTGCTGCTTGTGTCTGGCCTGCTCCCTGTGGAAGAAGCGGAATGCGTGCTAAAAGCATTTTGTTCCTACGGTGCCACGGGACGCTGGAAGCACAGGGTGGGAGCTGTAGCTCCTGGGCCATTCTGTGTAGGAAAACAGAGGACCCCGAAAAGGGGCGCTGCTGGCCTGTGCTGGAGGCCGAGGACTGCGATGGCATGAACGGTCGCCTGTCGGGGCCCAGCCCTGGCTATCCAGGGGCTCTGATGGTAGAGGGACAGGAAAGGGAACCAGGCATGGGCCCGAGCATGGAGGAGGTCGCAGTGAGTCCTCTGGGAGCACCAGCAGGCGTGAGTGTCACACTCCAGCAATGCAGACAAGCTCTGCTCTGAGATCCTGGGTGTGGTCTTCCTTGGCGCCCTTTGGCTGCAGCCCTGATCAGGGTCTGCCAAGCCTGGTGTGGCTGAGCCACTCAGACGACTTGTCGGTGGCTGTGCTTAGCACTGGTCTTTTGTACAGAAAAGTCACAAAGGGAGAGGGGTGTGAGGAGCTCCTGAAGGAAGCTGCTGATGTTTCCGGCCCCTCCAGGGCCCGAGGGACAGGCCTAAGCCTCTGCAGCCGGTAGTGGAAGCCTCCCGTGAGGCTGCTGGCCCAGCGCCACCAGACACTGTGTCAGCTGGGTCAGCGCCTCGAGCCACTCCTGCCAGCAAGGGTGTGGGGCTGGTCCCCAAGCCCGAGGTCCTAGGTCCTGCCAGCGGCCAGGTGAGAGCGCTTCTCTGAGGACACCCTGCTCGGTTCCACATGCGGCCTCATAGCTTGGGGTTTTGTAAGGGGAACAATGCAGTACAGAGCACATGTTTTAGAAGCTTATTTATAGTAGTCACCCAAATGATCATAATAGGAAAAGGGAGTGCAGGAGATCTGTCCATACACTGAGGACCAAAGAATCCAGCCGACGAAGACCTGGCGCCCAGGACCATGGCCCCCGTGAGTCCTGCTGGAGGCCTAGAGCCAGGCCGATGTCTCACGCTGGCCCACTTCGCGGATCTGCACGGGAAAGGCCCTAAGGTGGAAGCTAAAGTCCATGCCAGAGGGATGAAGGGTCGGTGCCAGCGGCTGAGGGATCTGTGCTGGGGCCAGGAAACGACGCTCGAGCAAGCAGCAGAGCTCCCCTGCAGGGAGCCACAGCGTCCTCAGTGACAGTGAGGTCCCGAGCCCCTCTGACAATGTGGGAAGCTGAGTTCGTCAGGAAAGCCAGCAGGACGAGCTGCTCCACAAGAGGCAACAGCTCCTACAGCTTCTCACAGCACCCACCGGCAGCCCTAACAGCCTCCTTTCTTCTTCTCCAGTTCTGCCTCTTTCTAAAAGGAATATTTATTTGGCACAGGGTGTCGATACACACACAGCTTGGACTCGTAGTGATCCTCCTGTCTCAGCCTCCCCACTGCTGGGATTACAGGTATGCCCCACCACACCCTGTTTTGGTGGCTGGCATGGCATGTGGTACCAGGGATCAAACCCTGGTCCTTGCCCTTACCAGGCAGGCAGGCGCGTAGACTGCTGAGCTGTCTCCCCAGCCCCAGCTCGGCCTCTCGTGCTGCCGGCAACATCCCTCAGTGGGCCTCCCGCACCCAGCCCTGGGCCAGTTCCGTTCACCTGGGTGTTACGGTTTCAGCACCAGTGCACATGCAGTGTCTCGGTAAGTGGCAGGGCTGGCTGGGGACCCTGGGCAAGGGAGCAGGGGCATTTCTGAGGCACACTGGAGTCACCTCTGGGGACACAGATTCAAAGCCTGAGTCTGCTCGGGTGGGGTGAGGCTTGGAGGACAGCATGCTGCCTGCTCGAGGATACGGTCTGCGGTGACTTCCTCCCTTCTGGCCTGTCTTTGCTTTGAATTTAATCAGGCAAGGAGCTTGCACATGGCCTGCTGTGTTTTACTGAAATGCTGTGTTTTACGAGAAACCCTTCCAGTGCATGGTTTGTAGGCTCTGCGTCCCGCTGGGGCAAGGGCTGCTGCCTGCTGGGGTGAGTGTCTGTCAGCCTCGCACCGGGGTGCCTCCAGGCCACACTGCAGGAACCCAGATAGGGCTGCGCGTCACATACACACTCGTCATTACTGTCACACATTTAGGTATCGTGACTAAGTCTGTTTCTGCCTTTGAAACTGAACTTCTTAAAAGCCCATCCTTCCAACCTCAGAAGTCACTAGTACTTAAATCCTGAAAACTTACCCAAGCAGCACACTGGCAGGATGTGTTCAGCTGAGTTGGACCTAGGGTGTCCCTGGAGCTTGAAGGCTTAGTCCCCAGGGAGTGGAAATGCCATACCTACAAGTCAACCTGAGGATGGAGGCGTTCCCATTAGGGCTCTGGGTGTGGCTGGGCCTCCCTGGGGAGTTTGCCTGTGCTCAGAAAGGGCCAACTTGGGGCCAGTGCCCCTGGGAAGCTTGGTCACTAGAGAAGCTGGACCTCCTGTCATGGAGGCCGTGGCTTCACCTGCCGATACCAAGGAAGGGCACACTACGGTGTGACTAGGACATGGCGGCCCACGAGGAGGGGCATGTGGCCCTGCAGAGGCCACAGCTGGGCACCAAGCAAGGCCCACCTTCTGAGCTGGGCTAGGCCCGGTGGCCGCAGCGGTTCCTATTTAACGGCTTCAGCAGGAAACACCAACATGAGTTTATCATAAAGTCCAAGGAGATGTCGTGGCCTGGATCCCCAAAGTTCTCGTGTTGGAGCAGCGCCCGGTGCGACGCTTACAGCCATGGGACCCTCAGGGGACGCTCAGGTCTCGAGGGCTCTGACCGTGGAAATGTCTGTCCCAGACACGTTTCTTCTGAAAGCCGTCCCAAGCCCGGCTCCTGTGACTTGTCTGGTTGCATTTCTGCGTCGGGGTGGTGACCTGGATACCGTGGACCTTGAGGTTCCAGACCCCAGGGAATGAACCTAGAAGTCACTCAGCCTCAGCCAGCCAGTCACTGTGGCGCACAGCCGTCTGCAGCAGGCTCCACTCACCTGCAGCCGGCCGTCCTGGGTTGTTTCCTGGACTGCAGACTTGAGCCCTCTGTCCCCACCCAGCTGCTGCTGTCCCCTGGGGTGTTTCTGAGCAGGGGAAGCACATGGAGTAAATGCCAGTGGAAGAGGTGTGGCCCTGGGGTGCTCACACCCCACATCTGCTCAGTATTGTTACTGGGGCCTTAGTCTAACACATGGGGGACGTAACCACATGCAGCCTAAACTTTTCAGCTGCATCGTAACACCAGGCGAGGACCAGGGGGATGGCAGAGCTGGGCCCCACCTGCCCTTTCCCCTCCCCCTGCCACCTGCCCCTTCCCCTCCCCCTGCCACCTGCCCCTTCCCCTCCCTGTCACCTGCCCCTTCCCCTCCCCCTGCCAACTGTCCCTTCCCCTCCCTGTCACCTGCCCCTTCCCCTCCCCCTGTCACCTGCCCCTTCCCCTCCCCCTGCCACCTACCTCTTCTCCTCAGACAATTCGCCTGACTGACCTTTGTTCACACACTATGGGCCAAGTGCGAGGGCCAGCGCTAGGGAAGACAATACTGTACCAGATAAACGAGGTTCCCGCACTTAGCGAGTTTTGCTCTGGTGGAGGATCAAACAAGAAACACTCGGAGCACAGCGTAGTGATGTCTGTGAAGCCAGCAACGGGGCCCAGGAGAGGCCCAGGAGAGGCACCGTGGACTGTCAGTGCGCTCTGCTGCGGGAGCTACCCGCACAGCCCGGGTGGCGGAGGAAGGCGCGAACCTCACTCTGCCTCCCCGCCGAGGCTTGCGCGGCCAGCCGAGGCCAGGGGCCCGTTCTGGCGCAGGCTGGGTAGCTCTCCACGGAGATCTGCGGCCGTGTGGGCGTCGTACGGCGGGCAGAGCAAGCGGCCAGAGAGCGGGGCTTTCTCACAGAGCCCCTCCCCGATGACCCGCTCAGCTCTCGGCTGCCAGCAGGAAGTCCGTCCCGAGATGGGAGCCTGCAGACCCAGCTTCCTCCGTGAAGTCCCCTCCGAATGCCCTTAACTTGTGACTTTGGAGCTGGAGGTGGTAACGCATGTGCCCTGCGCCACGACCGAGCAAGTGGCAGTGTGCGTTGTCTGCCTCGATTTCCCTAAAGAGAAGTTCTCCTGGAAGTTCACACAGACGTCCCACGGGCAGTCAGAGCGACTCACGCAGGAGTGGCAAAGGGCCGAGAAGGCAGCGCCGAGGAGTCCGGGGGTCTAGCACAGCCGGCCGGGCACAGGTGGGGACAGCCCGGGTGCTCGAAGCCCCCCGAGGAGCAGGAGGGCCGGTGGTGCTGAGGTGTGGGCGATGAGTGGCGAGATTAACGGTGGAGGGGTGTCCAGGGGCCAGATCGGAAGGCCGCACGGAGTGGATTCTGACCACAGAGCAGCAGAAGCCCACTGAAAACGAGGAGCGAAAGAAAGACACATTCTCTACCAAGAGATTCAGGTGGGACCTGCCGGCAGAAGCCGGCAGTGAGCCCTTTGGAGAGGCCAGGCTGGCGGGACTATGCTGGGGTGCACAGGCGGGGTTCGGGTGTTGCTGGAGAGGAGATCCTTGCAAACTGGCGCTCTCAGCAGTGGCTCTGCTCCTTCCGCCCAGTCACTTGCCTCCCCAGTCCTCCCACTTGGGGTCCTCTCGCAGCCCCAGCCCAAGGCAGGAAGGTGGCATGCGTCTTCGTGGAAAGTACCTCCAAAGCCCCACGACCAGAAGCAGACAGTTTCTCCATGGAAGCAGCGATGCCCTGCCGGAGGTAGTGGGTGACAGTCCCACCCCACCTGCACTTCCTGCTGGGGTTTCCGTGTCTCTTTTTCAGGGATAACAACACGGCTGACCCTTGGGACTGTCCTCGAGGAGGTTGCTAGCGTGGGAGACAAGCTGATGGAAGGCGTTGGTGAAAGGCAGAATTCAAAATCTTCAGGCCAAAGAGGAGTGCAGATGAGCCGCATGCTGTTTACTGAAATGCAAGATTTTATTTTTTAATTTTTTTCTTTTTAAATTAATTTTATTAAGAAACAAATAGCAATAAGACAGTTTCAAAACTGATCAATAGGACAGTTTCAATAATTAATACACTGCATAGTGTTGTCTTCATAGTGGTTATTCATAGTACAAGATGCAGACATGATATCCTGTCCAAACACTATAAGTACAAATCTTTCTTCTCGTTGATAAAAAGCATAATTTTAGCAAAATACAAAATGACCACAATACAAAGATAGCTGCACTTATAAAAGGAGCAGATATTGAGATGGTCAGAAGGTTTTAGGTGAAAATAGGTGAGGTATTTGAGCAGAATTCTGAGGTTTTAAGCCCGTTTTTGATTTTAGAATCGAAAGGGAAATGCAGAGTGGGGTACAATTCTGAGCACTGCGCTGTCTCCAGGCCTCGCTGCTCGCTGGAGGACCATGACAGCTCACTTGCAAGACACTCCTTAAATGTGTGAAGTGCAGGGGCCGGACATCTGAGGTGTGCCCAACAGGCATGGCAGGGTGGAATCCTGGGTCCCCGGGAGGTTTCACAGCCTCACAAAGGGACCACACACAGTGTGTGTGTGTGTGTGTGTGTGTGTGTGTGCGCGCACGTGTGTGTGCATAGGGGGGATCATGGATCATTCCCCGTGGTGCAATTATTTATTTATTTATGTATTTATTGGATACAGTGTCTCACTACGCAGCTCAGGCTCACAGTGATCCTCCTGTCTCAGCCTCCCCAGCACTGGGATTACAGGCATGCTCCGCCACACCTGGTTCTGGGCTGGCATGGCATGTGGTACTGGGGATTGAAAAATTTTTGACACATGGCCTCATTAATTTGTTAAATTGCCTGGATATCCTCCTGCCTCAGCCCCTCAAACTGCTGGGATCACAGGTGTCACATGCCTGGCTTGTGTGCTTGATGTAATCTCATCTGTCTCTGGAATTCTGCTCTGATGTCCTATGGCACGGTCCCCACCCTGTCCCCAGGGCTTCAGGGGTGCCAGCCTCCCAAGGGGGCAGCTTTTGTCCTTGTGTCTGGCATGGCACCCCTGACCCTCCACTGTGAACCTTAGGGATCAGCACGATTTACCTGGAAAGGTTCTTCCCACCCCTGGTTCAGTTCAGTTTGAACCTGAACTCTGTATGTATACTCATTCAGCAAGTGTTTACTAAACATCGTCACAGACCAGGCTTCACTAGTGCTAAGGGATTAAAGATGGACGACGAGCAGGGATCTGCAGGCCACAAGAGGACGGCCAGCATTTGGTGTGTGCTCCTGGGGCAAGGACATGAGTGCTCTCAAGTCTGTTTCCCTGAGGCCTCACAGTGGCCCGGGGAAGCAGGTATTTTTAGCTTCACTTTAGATGAGGAAGAGACGTGCGTAGAGCCTCCCAGGGCGTCTGGCAGTAGATGCCTGGGCTATGGCCCAGTTAGACCACAGGCGCCCCTCTGCTGTGGGATCCAGGCTTCTGCTTCCTCCTGGGGCTTCTGCTTAATGTGTCAAGGGGTGAGTGGTGAAAGCTGCTTTCCTTTCTTGAATATGATCACAATACTTTTAATAAATTGTAGGAGGTAGTTTTGAAACCAGGATCCATGGAGGACTCAGCCAGGCTCCTAATTATGGAGGGTTTTTGTGCTGCTTCTGGGCAAGGCCAGTGGCACCCAGAAGTGACCCTTATAGCCTGTGGTCCAGGCCACTTGTGCAACAGGGCTCCCGGCTGGTGGAGGAGGAGTGCCACGCGTAGCCTTTCTGCTCAGCCATGGTCTCTCCACCCTTCCTCTCCTTCCACTGGTCCTCCTGTCACACTGGAAAGTGGGGGGCACATAGGGAATACGAGGCAGTGGGGTCCCCACTCAGTGGGCATGGCTGTTGAGCCAGGGAGATTGCCTTTTAGGGAGCAGAGTGCTCAGCATTGTGGCCAGGGGGTTGTAAGACGATGGAGAAGGGCGCAGGCACAGGGTGCTTGGCAGGGAGGGGCCAGTCAGGATGTGCTCAGAGGGCCGCACCCCCCCGAGGGCCTCCCAGGACAGCCCCAGCCCTCCCGTCCGCCCTGGAGTGGGGACTGGGAGGCGCCCACCTTCGCCTTCTCAGCCACTGGCTCCTGGGTGCCTCATGAGGGTCCCCCAGTCATTTCTTGGGTTTAATTTGGTGACAGCATTGCAAAACCATCTAGCAGGAAATGGCTGTAATATGTTTTGCAGACATCAGAAATACCCTGAGGACAAAGTTAATGGCAGAGAACATAATAAGCCTTTTTGTGAAGAGCGCGATGTGGAATATATTTTATCTTAACAGTTCTCAACAAGGCCCCTGGAGGTTGTTTTTATGTGGGTAGAAGTTTTTCATTAAAATAGAAATCTTTTTTTTAAAAATTGAAACATTTTTTTCATCATAAATATTTTTGTCCCCAAAGCAAAGTTTCTCATCTCTTGTGGCCCCCCAATTACAGTGGTTAATCTTGGTTTTAGACACCCCAGGGAAGCCAGGAAAAGGGCCTTACTTTCTTTTCCATGCCAATTTCCCCTTTGAGAAAGAGGTTCTTTTAAGTAAAAGTATTTTCTTAATCAGACACAGAGGGGATGACAGCGCTGCTAAGTATTTCGGGAGCCTCTCCCGGGGTAGGTTAAATAGATTAGAACCTGGCTCTTGAGTTTTGTGGGTGCTCAGTCTGCACACAATTGTGTGTAGCCCAAGTGGGATGACTAGATGTTGACTTAGTTAACTTTTTGTTGCTGGGACAAAATACCTAACCCGCAAGGTGGATGACTGAGCTCACGATGCAAGAAGCGTGGCTTTGCTGTACTACTGTATGTCTCAGCCAGGCCGCCCCGTCCCTTGGGCTGCACACCCAGCGAGCGAGCGCCTCGAAGTCTCCTGGTCACCTTCTGTTTTTAGAAACACAATCTTAACACCTTGGTATCTCAACCACAAATGACTTCATCTTTGTCATTTTGTGGCCCCTAAGGTGTCACTCAAACAGTGAAATCGCCTACTCACTTACGCAAGGTGTAAATGTGTTTTCACACTTCTGCCTGGGGAAGTACTTTCTGTACTGCTGACGGTTAATAACCTGCAATGAATCTGCTCTCCTGGGGGAGGAGGAGGACGGTGAGGGCCAGACAGAGCTGGCAAGCACAAGGCCCTGAGTTCAATCCCCAGTTCCGCCAAAAAAAAAGAAAAAAAAAAAAGAAAAAGAAAAAAATATTATTTGGAGCCTACTTGCTCACGTGAGCAGCCAAAGGACACATGCTACTCCTTGGGAAATGGCTTCTCAAAAGCCACCCATTCCTGCCCTGAGTGCTCTGACGCCCTTGCTTCTTACTAATTTTCTCTCTCTTTCCTCTTTCAAACCACAAGGAATGACATGTAACCTGCTGGGTTTTATGAGATTTCATTGTACTTGGTAATGTACGATTTAGAAACACAAATAAAATAAATAGGGTTCTGAAGGAATAAAAACAAAGCAAAAACATAAACAAGTTAAAGGAGGACAGCTTTACTTCGGCTTATAGCCTGTGGGGGTTTCAGTCCATGGGCAGCTGGCTTCCAGCAGGGCGGCATGTGCAGAGGGCGCGACAGAGAAGCATCGGTCAGTGGCAGAGCAGCCAGGAGGTGGCAGCCGGCCTTCCACCTTTTATCCTGTTCAAGGTATCCCATATAAACCTTTTTTTGGGGTATCATCCGCACTCAGAGTGGGGCTTCTGTCTTCAGTCAATCCATTCAGCCACACCCAGCCCAGGCTCATTCCAACCAGTGGATGAATTTAGTACCACAACCTTCAACCCAGTATCACACAACCCAGGCCAGGGAAAGCCCCACGCAGGAGTGTGGAGGCTCGCGTGGGGGATCCGGGCCCCAACCGAAGCAGCTGTCCACACTGCAGACCTCTTCCTGGAATGGAGTCAGCATTCCCACAATGTTGTGAGTGCTGTTTACCAGTCACACTCATGTTCATAAATTCTGTTGCCAGTTTCCTCCTACTGTCATCTTTATTTTTTAAATTTTGACTCAAATGGCCCATATTCAAGTTTATGTATTAATTTGTGGCCATAAAATTATTCTCACCTGCCATGAATCAACCTTCCTGAACTGGAGAGCAGAAGTGTCTCTGGCATGCAAGCCCAGCAGAGAAAGTGGTTGTCCTTTAGTGTCACTGATGATAAATAATCATCATAGGCTTGGAGACAGGGGCTCTGGGAAGGGTTGCTGTTCAACCTCTTGTTAACTGTGATTTGATAATTCTTGGTAAGTTTTGCTTTCTTTAGGCCTGAGGTTATAGCTCAGTGGTTACAGCACCTGACTGGCAAGTGTAAGGTCCTGAGTTTGATTCCTGGAACCACAGAAAAAGCTTTGCTTTCCTTTATGGGTTTGGTTCTTAGAATTTTTAAATACAATGCCAAAAGAGTGGAAGGTCTTCTCTACTTTTTTTCTGGCAGCTTCAAACTTTCAAGTTCAGATTTTTATGCATTCTGAACTGGTTGTTCTATAAGATGAGCACCAGGGATCTAGTTTCAATCTTTCACCTGCGAGTCGCCAGTTTTCCCAGCAGTTTGTTGAAGAGGCCGTCTTTCCTCCAATGCACGGCTCTGGCACCTGGCTGAAAGAGCAGATGCATTGGCGTGATTTGCCTCTGCTTCTTTCCGGGGCCCACGGGCTACTCCGCCGATCTTTCCGTCTGTTCTTATGCCAGCCCCGTGCTTCGTTGCTATGGTTGCTATGGCAACGGTACCTTTTGAAATCAGGTATCTAGGTAGTGTCTTTGAAATCATGACCTTCTAGCACTGCTGTGTGCCCAGAACTGCTTTGGGTGCTCGGGCCACTTGTGCTTCCCTGGGAATTTTAGAGCTGGTTTTTCTAGTTCTGCAAAGCATGCCATTGGCACTGTAATGGTGACTGCACTGCATCTGTAGATCACTTTGAGTAAGACAGCCAAAGCCGGATTCTGCCGAGCCGTAGGCAGCAGGGTGCTTCCGTCTGCTGGTGTCTTCTCCAGTGTTTCTCTCCAGTGTTTCGTGATTTCCCTTGAACGGGTCTGTCTCCTCCTTGAGTAGCTTCATTCTTAGGGATTTCTGTCTTTCTTTCTTTGAAGTTGTTGTGGATGGAATTGCTTTCCTTTTCCTTTTTTTTTTTTCTCAGTGTGTTCATTATTGGTCTATAGAGAGGTCACGGGGTTTTGTATGTTGAGTGTGTTCGTGCTAGCTTGCCAAAGCTTTTGATTAATGCTTCGAGTCTTTTAATGGTGTCTTCCGGATCTCCTAAGCATGGACTCATATTATCTCCAAATAAGGGCAGCACTCCAGTAGCTAAAATTAATAAATTTGATTACATGCATCACATTAAAAATCTTACACATGGCACAGAAAATGATCAATGGAGTGTGGAACGTGTGTGCAGAGTGGGAGAAAGTCCAGCTGCTCCTTCACAGGGGATTAGTCTCCAGAATATATAATGAACTGAAAAACCTTAATGTCACAGGAACAGGCAATCCAGTCAGTAAACCAAGGGAGTGAACAGACTCTTCTCAAAAGAAGTACAAATGGCCAAAAAGTATATAAAAAAGTCAACATCTCCAGCCACTAGGGAAATACAAGTCAAGCTACACTGAGGTCCCATCCCACCCTGTCGCCGTGCCCTCGGCATCAGGACCACGGGCATCAGCACATGCTGGCAGGGCATGGGGCACAGGAGCTTTTCCACACGTGGATGGGAATGTAAATACAGCCTCCATGGAAATCAGCAAGGAGGCTCCGCACGCAACTCAAGCTAGAACTGGCATGTGGTCTGGCTGTGTCATCGTCCTGCCTCTGTGTGCTCCTGGAAGAATTAAAGTCGGTGTGCTGTGGAGATCGTGGACGCCCACGCTTCTTACCACACATTCCGCAGTGGCCAGTTGTGGAATCAGCCCGGGCGCTGCCGGCAGATGAGCGGACAGAGGCAATGTGGGATACAGACCAGGAAGTACTGCCCATAACAGATACAGTCCTGCCACATGTGGGAAAGTAGATGGGGTTGGGGGTCATTATGTTGAGCAAAATAAGGCGGACTCGGCAGGTCTAATGTCAGTAGTCTTCGCTCATGTGTGGACCCTAGTGTTGCGGCCGGTGCCTAGATGCCTCCTTGCAGTCAGAGGTGGGGCTTTCAGGGGGGCTGGTTCTAGAGTGTGTGATGCTGGGCTTGATCCCCAGTAGAGAAACCAAACCAAATTCAAGTATCCATTCACCCACAGAACCCAGAATTTGAGCCGCCATCTTGTTCAGGTTTCTAGAACACTGGGCTGGTGTCTGATAAGACTCGTGGAAGTTAGCAACTGGAAGAGAAACCTGCTGTGGAAAGAGAATTGGAGTTCTCCAGGTGCAGTTCATGCCTCCAGTGCAGATCCTGGCGCAGGTTTGTGTAGAATCCTGGCTCCCCCCGGGACAGTGTGGAGCCCACGCCACTGCCTCAGAGGCTTCCCCGTCTGCAGGCAGTCCAGGTATGCTCGCCTGGCTGGGATCACGTTCTGACCTGAATGAAAGCCCACCAAGTTGCCCATGGCTGTGGTACTGCCCTGCCACCCACCAGCCCAGTATAGAACTCTTTGTGGACTGCAACCCCCCCCCCCCAGTCTGTCTCCATGACTGTACCTGCAGTGGCTAGAGGAAGCTCCTGAGGAGGGTGAGATGGTGCCCAAGGAACAGAGGGAAACTACTGCCCAGTGTGCAACCCTCCCGGCTGGAGTCCTGGGCTTTGCTGCCAGACATCTGATGACACTGAAGTGGATGCCTGGGAACAGATGTTCTTGGCTCTAAATGCCGAGAAACTTTGCAAGACGCTGAGTGAGCCTTAAACAGCAAGAGCAGTGAGTATCAGTTAGGCAGAGCTTGGCCTGGCGCACACGCAGCCCCCACTGGCCTCTGCCCCGTGGGCTCCTAGGTAAGGGCAGCAGGGAGCTGGTGGGCTGACAGGGCTCCAAGCAGAACTGTGACAGGCAAGAACCACCGTAGCAGCTGCACTTGCCACAAAACAATTATTTGGGAAGACAGATCTGTTCATTAGCATGTTTTAATCATTCCATATAACATTACTTTATATCTAATAAATTAATTTTTCAGTTTGCAGCAAAAGAAAAAAAATCAGCAACATCAGCTATATTCTCTCACATATAATCACAGAGAAAGTAACAGCTAGCTCAGCTGGAAGTAGCAAGGAGGATTTGCTAAAATCTGCAAAGCACCCAGCCCTGCTAAGCGTCTGGCAGCTGGAGGCGGCTGCTCTGCCAGTGTTGGCCCTCGGCGGGTGAGGGGGGCATTCTATGCGCTGGAAGTCCTGCGCTCACACATCCGGCCAGAGGCAGCGCCTGCTCGCTTGTGTGTCGGAGTAATGTGGAACTGCCCTAATCTGGAGGGCCAAGGTCTTCACATTCCGGCCTTCGGCTCCACGCAAGGGGAACAATCTCGGCGCCATTCTTAGAGGACTTTTCCCTGATGAGGAGGAAGCTATGCACCCTAAGTAAGTCACAAGGACAAATGATCCATGGTCCCGGGACTGCGGCAGCAGGGTGGCGCCTGGGGAGGGACAGGTATGGGAGCTGGGGCTGGAGATGTGTCTCTTCACATGTTTTTTTTTAAATTTATTTTTATTTGTGTGTGTGGCCAGCTCAGCCCACCAGGGGGCGGGGCTGGCTGGCATGTGGTGCTGGGGGATTGAACCGTGGTCCCTGGGCTTTGCTAAGCTTGTTCTGAGTAGGTGCTTTAGACCACTGAGCCATCTCACCAGCCCCATCTCTTCACATGTTGATGTGCTGTAAAAATGTAACTATAAAAATCTTTGCACCAAAGGCAGATGCAGAAGAGTTGTGCGGACAGCAAGGGGCCGCGGGTGCCGGGGGCCACGGAAGGGACTGGGCACTTTCTCTTTGAGGTTTTCCTTTTTAGCAAACATCGTAGGCAAAGGTTCCATTATACGCTGGCGATGAATCGAATCTGACGGTGGAGGCAGCAGGAGCGGAGGTCGGGCGGGCGTGAGGCCCGCGGGAGACAGAGCCGGCCGGGCTGGGGCTGGGGCTGGCTCCGCCTGCCTGCGGAGGGGCAGGCGCAGGCTGAGGTCGGAAGGCGCGCGTCGCGGGTGGGCGCGGCGGGGTGGGCGTTCCCAGAGCTGCGCAGAAGTCCTGCTGACCTGCGGCTTAGGAAGCAGATTCGCTTTCTCGTGCAGCCCGACGAGAGCGGCCGGGAGGGCTGTGCGCTTCCGTGGCCCTCTCTGCCTTGCGGGCTGTTGACTCCCCAGGCTCTGGCCGCGTTCTCCTTGCGCTAGTCTTTGCGCACAGGCCCTGGCGTGGCGGGCCCGCACTGTGCCCGCACCGTGCCCGCACTTTGGCTTAATATCGCGTTAGGATTTCAGTGGATGGCTTTGGTCAGGGACCAATCCGGCCCTGCCAGCCTGGCACTTCACTAAGTTCCCTTCCTCACGCTTTAGTCCCGTCTGTACGTTGGGCTGCGCGCGGGAGGAAGCGTGGGAACGAGGCGAGCTCTCCAAACGTGGTGAGATTAAGTGACGTGGCGTAGAGCGCCGTGCACACCAGAGGCCAAGCCCGCTCGCTGCCTGCCGCGGGGGCTCCGGCCCACGCCTTCCGCGTCTCGGGGTCCCGCTGTTTCGACCACTGCCGTGATTCTGAGTCCGTCAGCCTTTGTCTTTGTGCAGTTAAACGCGGAGTGATTCTCTCTCTGTCATTCGAGACTGATTAACTTCCTACTTATTTTCAAAATGATTAATGTATTATAACGTGGGTCCTTTCCGTCTTAGGGTTAAAATTGAATTAGTAATTTTACTTCTTCTTGGACAATTTACATTTTAGAGAAAATTTTGGATTCATTTATTTTCTTGCGTATTTCTGAACAATTGCTTTCATGTATTTTTAATTCTCATACCTAAAACCTGGTAGGCCTCATCACTACTGTCATATACAGCCCGTGTGGATTTAGGTTAACACGTCGTTTTCTTTCACTTACTACGCATGTTACTGTACCTTCTGGCTTCTGTCTAGGAATATTCTTTCGATGTTCGTCCAGCAGAGTCCGCTGGTGAAGAAGTCTTTCGGTGCTTGTGTTGGTCAGCTCTTCGTCATGGCAACGCAGTGCCGGAGCATAGAAAGTTCAAGGAGGGAGGGCTGGTTTTGGTCCAGGGTTTTCATCCACGGCCAGCCTGCTCTGTCACCGTAAGACCCGTGGTGGAGCAGGAACATCACCTCAGAGGGGTGTGGCGGGGAGCTGCTCACCTCAGGCAGTCCGGAAGGTCACCAAAGTGCAGGGCTGTGTCCCTTGGTGATGGAGAGTGAAGCTGTGGACAGTTGCAAGTGACTTGACTTAAAGATACAAAGGCAAGAAAATAAAAGACAGAGGCGAGGAAGTAAGGCCAGCCAGGAGCTGGCCGGAAGTGGGCTCCTTGCCAGGGCTGTTCGTCTAGGGGCTCTTGACGGGTGTAGAGGGCGCCCGCCTGGTAGTAAGCAACATAATCTCTCCCTAGGCAGTCTGCTACCCCCCAGGGCCTAATCTCTGTGGTACTCGGGCAGCACCCATGCAGAGCCCACTGCCCTTGAGCCAGTGGCCCTGGAAGTTTCCACCCTGGGCTTCCTCACACCATTTGGGGCCACTGTCCTTACTGCGAACAGACCCCCAACTCCTGTCTTGTTTGTCCTCTTACAGAAGCAGAAGGAAAGGGAAAGCCAGGGAAGAGAAAGCCTGGGACAAGCCAGCGCCCCCCCAGGTCACACCCGGGAGTCATCCCTTCACCCAGACCACACCTCCTCCATCTTGGTCGCCCGCAGTAAGGCAGGCAGAACACAGACTCATCAGTGAGTCAACTCAAGGCGCAGGCAGAGCCGGTCACTTCTGTGGGTGCCACCTCTGAACATGTGGGACATCACAAGGACACTTCAACACGTAGTATGTTTGAACTTTCTTTACCTTTCTTTTTAGGGCACAGTCTTGGAAGACGCAGAATCCCAGTTTGGCATTTTTTTTTCTTAGCTCTTTGAAGATGGCCTTGTATTATTCCGTGGCTTTCATCGGTTCTGGGGAGAAGTCAGCCATCACTTCCGCTGTTCTTGTGCAAGCCTCGTGCCTCCTCCCTCCTGCCCGTACACTTCGGTCCTCCTCCGCATCGGCGTGCTGTCGGCGGCCTGGCAGGGGCTCCTTGTTCTCCTCGTTCCTAGTGTTCATTGTGCTTATTGAATCTGTGGTCTGAGTTCTTTCAAAAGATCTGGAAAACACTCAGCTTTTATCCTCAATACTATTCTGTTGTTTTCTGGGATCCTCCTGTTCCCAGATCCTGTATAACTTTCTCACTTACATATGTTTTACACATTTTTATCCCCCAATATGCACTAATTTTTTAAAAATTTTGTAGATCTCTTATCCTTTTTTCAGTTGTATCTAAATCACCATGAAAGCCATAATTTCAGTTATTATATTTTAGGTCTAAAGTTATTATTTAATTTTTTTTAGTTCTAAGTATATTCTGAAATTATTTTTTTCTTAACTTTTCATTCTTTGATCATATTTTTCTCTCTTAAATTTTTATTTTAAAGAGAAAAAGTGAATGCCACAAGAACACAGAGTTTGAAAACAGACTAGTAGGCCAGCAGCAGTAATTGGTAAGCACAGTCGTGTGAACGCCTGTGTCGGGCGTTGTGTTTATCTGTATCCTTGGGGCTCTGTGTTCTTTGTTTTTGTTTCTCTTGGTTTTCAGTCATGAGAACTTGTCTACTAATGTGCTTGGTTATTTTGGATTTCATGATTATTATATATAAATGAACTATAGATAATTTTAGTTTCTTGATAGCATTATCTTACTGCAGAGAAAATGTACATTCGATCCAGGAAGATGCTGTGCCCTTCGCTGCATCCCAAGTCCCTGTGACCCAGGCAGCACCTGGCTAGGGGCACCGAGTCCCCGGGACCCAGGCAGGCACCTGGCTAGGGGCACCGAGTCCCCGGGACCCAGGCAGGCACCTG
>NW_004524593.1:22723952-22727647 GCF_000260255.1 Octodon degus | reverse complement strand
CTAGGGGCACCGAGTCCCCGGGACCCAGGCAGGCACCTGGCTAGGGGCACCAAGTCATCGAACCCAACGGAGGCCGAGAGGACGCAAAGCTGGGCCTCTGCTGCCAGCACGGTTCCTGGGCCACACTGTCCAGAGTGCCCTTCTTGACAGAGGATGACCTCAAGTTTCTTTCCAAGTTGCCAGCGACGATGCTTGCAGTCACCCCCCCCCCCAGTCAGCCCCAGGCCTTGGCTACCGCATGCACGGAAAGCATCTTGACCCAACCCACTGCATGTCCCTCTGAGAGCAGCTCCAGCCTGGCCTGTGCCTGAGCCTGCTTCTCTTAGCTCATTGGTGAGTTTCCAAGTTGCACGGCTGTCGACCGCAGAGGCTCTCTGGTTTGCACTCATTAGTCTTCCCCAAGATGTGGCTCTTTGGGTCTCACCCCTAACATGATTTCCTGGCAGGCACACTCTATGGCATGCTACCCCTAGATCTTCCTTGTCCAGGTTTCTCAGCTTCCTTTTTGTAATTGGAAAACACCACGGTTAATAGTGGCCCTCAGCACAGAGATTACCTGTTTGATCTTCCTTCTTTGCTCACCTTATGATGTGATTATATTTTTAAAAAAGGATTTAAAAGTGCCCTTCCCCCAACCTAACATGCCATGATCAGAAATGGAATTCCCATCTTTGAGATCTGAACTAAAAGTCTGCTGGAGCTGGGGATTTAGCTCAGTGGAGCAGCACCTGCCTGGCAAACATGAGGTCCTGAGTTTGATTCCTGGTACCCAGAAAAAAAGAGCTGCCAGGCATGGTAGTGCACACCTATAATCCCAGCAAGTGCAAGGCTGAGACTGCAGGATTGCAGTGAGTTTTAGGCCAGCCTGGGCTACAAAGTGAGATCCTTTCTCAAAAAACTCCCAAACCAACCAATCAACCAACCAACCAATCAGAAACCCCCAAGAAGTTAAAAGGCTGACTTATTTGAATGGAATTTAATAATTTTGTTTATATACCTATATAAGCTAGACACTGAGTCAGGTTCTTGGGGTAAATTTATGAATGGTTTTGGTTTTTCAGGGTTGTCTCACAGATGCCATAAGTTTTCTTCATTTCCTTTGTCCCTCTTTGGTTTCCTGGCATGGTGCACGCCTCCAGGGGAAAGTCCCAGGCTAGTTCTGCCACCTCCCAGAAGGCGGAGGCTTTCTCTGAGCTGTGGCTCAAAAGGCTGGGGAGAGAAGCAGAAGCAGAGGGAGAAAGGAGACCACTGTGCACGAAGCAAGCGGGGGTTTGCCTGAGTGACAAAATATATAACAGAAGAGGTCCAGGAAGGCCAGGAAACCAGGGTCAGGATACACTGAAACAGCAAAGAAAATCTCCAATAACATTATAGTCAGACTGTTAAAAACCAGGGAAGAGCAAACCGTGAGCACAACTGTACAAGACACTGTTTCTGTGGAGCCCTAAAAACTTAGAGCAGATTTCTTGTCAGAAACTGTGAATGCCAAAAGACGTGGAGGAGGATTTTTCAAATTTTAAAATGAACAAAGCAAATAATAGCAACAGCAGCAGCAACAACAACAATGACAAAAGAGCAAGGCAAAATTAAACCCAGAGTTCTAACTTCAGCAAAAACACTTTTCAAAACAAAGATCCGATAAACACAGGCAAACAGTAGCCAAGAGAGTTTACCACCGGAAGTCCATGCTGTCACCGAAGTCTTCATTAGGAAAATGGAATGTGACAGCAGGACAACTCAGACGTAATACACAGAGCAATGACAGGTAGTGAGGATGAAGATGAATGTGCACGTCCTGCTGTTCTCATTTCTGATCATTCTAACATACAGTTAGCTGTCTAAAGCAAAAGTATTGACACTGTGCTGTGGGAATCATAATACATGGAAAGAAAGGCTTGGTACCATGCAGTGTCTGGGGTGGGGTGCACGCCACGCCATGCCATGCCAAGCCACGCCACACCATGCCACACAGCTCCTGGTGACCCTACATTCAGCTTCAGTAAAAGAACAAAGAAGCAGAGTTGAAAATAAAAGCTGATGGGGCCTGCGATTTAGCTCAGTGCTGTCAGGCCATGAGTCTGATTCCCAGTAACCCCCAAAGTAAATAAATGAATAAATAAAAATAAAATAAAAACAGCCGATTTTATTTTAGGTGGGGGAAGAGAGAAGAGCGAGGGAGGAGAGGAGGAAGAGGTGGGGAGAGACTGAGAGCAGCCGCTCGCAGGGGAGGGGAGGGCTTGCCTGCAGCGCCTGTCCTTGCGCTCCGCCCCCTGCGTTGGCTCCTGCAAGGTGATTGGCTCCTGGCTCTCTGGTCCACCCCTTGGACTTCCTGTCTAGCACTTTTCCCTGCCCTTTGGCAAGGATGAAACTGGGGCGGAGGTTCTAATGGATAGTAGTGCAGGTTTAAGGATTACATTAAAGGGCAGTAGATGGTTCTTGTGTCCGTAGTGCTCGCTGGGACCTTCCAGGTTTAGTTCCTTTGTATTTCTAATTGCTTACAGCTAATGTGCAAAGGTAGAGCAGCCTGTAGTAAACCGCCTCTAGGGACCCTTGGTAAATCTCCCTCTTAACTTTCAGCAAAGCTCAAGGAGGCCATTATTCTACCTTTCCCCTGCCACACCCTCCTCCCTACAGGCATAGCAATTGGGAATACATTATGAATTTCTTATAGTAAATAGGAGCCAGTGCATTATTATTTGAAAGTGTGCTGACTTATGATAAAGTTATACATTTTATAGCCCGAAACAACTATTAAAAGATTTTTAATAGAGGAATATGTAGTAAGGCAATCATTGTGGTAAAATTGAATGTAAAAAAATCTAAAATTAGACAGAAAACTGAGAAAAGTAACTAAAAATAGATGAATCAAAGATATATTAATGATTACATTAATTGTGCAAATTACCTTGACGCCACTATTAAACAATCATATTGGGTAAAAGGATTTTTTTTTTTTTTTTTTTCTGGCTGAAAATGCCTTCAGGGCAGGTTTGGCTGGCTTGAGTTCTGAGGATGGAGGCACAGCAACCCGAGCCTGACTGCTTTGTTGAAGCAGCCACCTAAATAACTGAGCTAAGGGGCAGACCCCCCCACATAGGGTAAATAATGCAATTTTATGCTATCTACAAGAAATGCACTTGAAATATACGTAGAAATATTAAAAGTAACATGATGGAAAGAGATACCAACGAATGTAAACCAAAGGACAGTAAAACAGCTTTATCACTCTGAGACCACGTAGGCCGCAGGACAAGCCATGTTGCTGGGAACAGCGAGAACTTTCGCATCGTCCTGCAGGGGTGGATCCTTGAAGAGGGCAGAGCAGCCCTGAGCATGTGTCCCTCTTGCAGCAGAGCGCCAGCGTGCACGCATGAGGGAGGGGGTGAGCCCCGGCTGCGCCTGGGGGTCCTCCACGCTCCTGGGCAGCCGGTGGCAGCCGGAATGCGCTCGGGAGCCTGCATGACCCTTTCAGCCAACTCAGCCTCCCTGGGGCTGGCAGGAAATTCCGTCTTGTCTACACAGAACTCTCATATACATTATTTTCAGGTATCAGGGAAAAAATTACCCGAATTAGTAATTTGATCATGAAACAAGTCTCAAGAAATTTAAAAGAACTGAAATTTTATTTATTTTTTTTTATTTTTTTATTTTTTATTTTTTTATTATTTTTTTTTCAAAGTTTTATTGACAAAGAG
>NW_004524593.1:22688410-22718313 GCF_000260255.1 Octodon degus | reverse complement strand
GGCCCACGCTGCGCCTGGGCTGGGACTGGTCCCGCCGGCGCAGGGTCAGAACTGAAATTTTAAAAAATACACTTTCTCACACCCAGAGGAGCTGAAGCAGAATCAATAACAAAACAGTCTGCAAATATTTAAAACTAAAACAGTCTAAATAATAATGGAAAAAAGAAGTTGTGAGGAAAGTCAGAAAATAGTTTTAATTAATTAATTCAGTAACAGGGTTCAAACCCTCCACTGAGCTAACTCCTTGGCCCAAAATATATTTTTAATTGAATGAAAATGAAAAAAAAATAACAAACTCTGAGGGCTTGATTAATGTGACACTCAGTTAGAAATTTATACTGTACTTCTGTGAAGGCAAAGAAGGTACATGGAAACGTCCTACGAGTTCACCCTACGAAATGGGGGAAAAAGTGCAAACCTAAACTAGCAGAAAGACAGGAACAAATTAATGAAATTAGAAGTGGGAAATGGCAGGAAAAAGATCAGTGCACCACGAGCTCGTTAAATAAATGAAGAGAATAAACACCTAGCCAGCAAAACAGAAATGGCTGGTCTCAGGAACAGAAGGGCAGGCGTCGGTCACTACCGGGCCCGCAGACAGCGGCCGTGAGAGGAACACTGCACATGGCTCTGGGTCTGTGAGTACTGACTTGGTGACACAAGCACATTTGTGAAAAGAGGGCTCTGAGAAGTGCTCCCAAGAAGAAAGGTATAACCTGAACAGTCCTGCATCTATTAATGAGGCTGAACTTGTAATTTACATACTTCCCACAAAGAAAATTGCAGGTCAAGGAGCACTCTGGGCCAGTCCCACCAAACATTTGAAGAAGGAATAATGTAATTTGGTGGGTTCCTGTAGAGAGCCAAAGATGTCACGCTTGCTGACTTTTCCCGAGACTGCATTTCTCGCCTGCCAAAGCCAGACAAAGCAGTGCAGGAAAACAAGAGATCAATATTTCTTATGACTAGAGATGCAGAGATCCTTAACAAAATGTTAGCAAATTAAATGCAGCATCATACAAAAAAGGCAGCACACCACGACTGAGTGTGCGACACCTGGGTTGTTAGGCTGCTCTAGAATCCATCAGTCCACCCACCCATCAGGCCCCAAAGTGAACCAGCACACTAAGAAAAGCCATGCGGCCATCTCAGTGCATGTAGACTGTGTGGCGGGGGAACCACTCAGACTAACTCAAATGTCAGAGGTGTCCAAGGTCACCTAAGGATGTGACCCACTTGTGTAGTGCCCGCCATGCAGTTGGGTAACTGGGATCAGTTATGCAATCCCGATCAGCAAAGGTAATTGCACCCAAGCTGGTTATGGCACTGTGCAAGAATGTAAACATGGTGTAACAACCTGTGTAAGGATCACACAGTAAGATACGGGCAGCTCCCGGCTCTTGGCTCGTGTGCTTTGCTTTGCTCTGTGCTTTCTGCTGTTGTTGCTTCTGTCTTGCACAAGGTTCTTTAACTTTGGGACCTCACTTGCAAAAATCTCCATTGGACTCCCCAGCAGGCCAATCTAGACAAAGAATTGGATTAAATTAAATTCAACCCATAATTTAAAAAAAGAAACAGAACAGTAAACTAGGGATAGAGGGAACTTCTTTAACATACAAGGAGAATGTCTTGAAAGTAGCTAATATCCTGTCCTATGATGGACGGAAGGAATACCTGCATCTTCCCCATATAGGCAAGGATGTGTGTTCTCACCATCATTGTCTAAGATTTTATTTGTGGTTCTGGACAACAACATGAGGCAAGAGAAGAAATGGCATACACAATGACTGCAAAAGAAGAAACACAATTTTCTTTATTTATGGATGAAACTGTGGTTTAGAAAAATCCAAAGAATCACTAAATGACTAACTGGCCTCAAATGTTGGCCCGAGTTTTCAGGTCTGGGGCTACCTGGGATACTGGAAGGACATGATGTGGCCTGAGTTGTTATAAAGCCCATCACAGTCCCTGCCTCCACTTCTGGAGTGATGGAGAAACCCAATAAAACCCATGAGCCTTGGGGAATGAGTACATTTTAATCCTCACTACTAGGAGAGCTTAGGGAAGGCCAGGCTAACTGTGTGGCATGCTCTCTGGGGTTCCGTCTTTCACAGGGAAGTGTGGACTGGTGAGGCCAAGGACCTCACAGGTCCAGCACTCACCCACTCGTAGGTAGAGGGGCCGGCAGAGGTCATAAGCACCAGTGTCCTGTAAGTAGACAGCAAACTAAATGGGACAATCTGCATGATCAGATGAAAATCTGTTGCTCTCCCCGCCCCCTTCCCCAGCACTGCTCAGCTGTCCTTAGAATTGGTTTTACAACTCAGGAAGGGCTTTGTATCGATCGTTCTGCGCCTTCTGTCCAGCACTGTGAGCTGTAATCGGCACTTTGCAAAAGACTTCTCTGGGCAGGGAAGAGGAATCGATGGCCCTTCAATGAAGCAGAATTAACTGACCTTCATGGTCTACATGATCCCTGCCACTTGCAATGGACTTGTGGGTGACAGGCTTAGCTGTGGCATGGAGGAGACTAGGAAGGTGCTGCGGGTTCTCCTTGTGGGCGTGACACCTCCCCCAGCAGAAGCTGCAGGTGTGGGGTGACTTGCCCCAGACTCGCACTGCTGATACATACGCCAGTCATGCTGGCCAGTGACTCTTGGGACAGAGGGAGCAGCTCCTGAGAAGCAGAAGTGTGAGGTGAAATGTCACCCCTGCTTTGACTCAGTGATACAAGCAGAGGCATGAGAAGCAGCATGTCTTTTTCTGGGGCCCTAGAGGGTTGGACAGCACAACGTGCATGTGACTGGCAGAGGGCGTGGGCCAGATTGACCCACGGGATCACAGGCAGCAGGCTGATTCACAGGGGCTGCCTGCAAGCTGCAGAGTGGCAGAGCCAAGGAGCTGCTCAACCCAGGGCTGGAAACCTCAGAACAGAGGGTCATGAGTAGCCTGAGGCTGAGGCCGGAGACCCGCCAGGCCTTGCAGTGTGGCTGTGTGGCTCCGTGGCCAAAGGCTGGTGAGCCTGTCATCCACAGGAGATGACCCAGTGAAAATGCTCAACACGAGGAAATCTGAGACCAAACAGGACATGCGGCTCCTCTTTCCTCAGCCACGTTGTCTGAGCTCATACAAAGGCTCTTCCTGCACTGACATTTATTATTTAATCATCTGCTTCCTTGCAACTGAAAACCCCCAGGCGTGGTGGACACAAAGGCAGTGCACAGAGCTCGCGGTGGATGTGAGCAACTGGCGTTGCCGCACATCTGAGCTGGACGGGGAGGGCGGCGATCTGGGAAGGCGCAGGCCACGAGTGTGGGCCGCAGCCAGGTCAGAAGGCTAGCAGGCATCGCGGAGCCGCCATGCTACCCCCTGCTCTGCACTTGGTGGCCACGGTCAGGAAGCCTGTCCTTTCACTCCGGACGTTTTCCATTAAGGCCATTATTCTGTTATGAGGGTGGGAAATGGCGTGGAGAGGGTTGGCAGGGCACCGGGCTTGCCGCTGACAAGTGAAATATTTTCAAAAGTTCCTTATAGGAAAAGTGTTCTGCTAAGTCACAGAGTGACTGGGTTCCCAGAATTCACTGCTTTCAGACCTTGTGAGGGTGACAGCTTCCCAGAGGGACACCCAGTCGCAGGGCCTGTTCCCACCCTGGGAGCAAGGAGCCCAGACCCGGCCCTGTGCTTGTCTGCAGAGCCAAGGCGCTGACCCTGCAGTTCACTCCTGTCTCCTCCAGCCCCACTGGGCTTGCATTAGTGCGGAGAGGTCAGCGCCTCCGGCCAGGTGGCATTTGGAACAGATTCAGTAGTGCCAATTGAACGGTAGTGAGAATGCAGCTGAATAGACTGAAATGCCTCCGAGGATATTAGGATTATTTAACAACAATAACAACAACAACATATATACATATCTATTTCCTTTAAATTGTACTTTGATTTTAGATGTATTCTCAGAAATACATTTAAAATACGTAACTTGAATGTATTTTTTATTTTTATTGCTACATGTGCAGAGCTTGTTTCTGGGCTGCAGCCGGATCGTCAGCACCTCTGATGACCAACTGGGTGGCCAGCATTTCTGCCTCCTCCAGCGGCCACTGGGGTGTGTTTGGAGCCTTCCAGCTCTTCTCCCTGACTTATTCTGAGCACAGCTAAACCTTGGTTCATGAACACAGTTTACTCCAGAAATAGGCTTATAATCAGAAGCGCTTGTGTAGCAAAGAGAATTTCCTCACAAGAAACAGTGGAAACTCAGATGATTCATGCCACTACCCAAGAAAACTCATATGAAAATGATTACTAGACTTTAATACACAACAATAAAGTACAAAATGTAAAGAAAAGTAAACTAACCTGCACTTACCTTTGAGAACTTTCACGGCTGGAGTGAGGGAGACAAGACGGAGGAGGGCACTGTATACACCACTTTCACCGTCACTAATGGGGTCACTGCGGTCTATTGACTTAGTGAAATCTTCCTTGTCCTGCAACTGCAGGAAGCTGCAACGCTAAGAGGGAAGCTGACCAGCGACAATCATTTTTGCTCCTCTTGAGGAGTTCCCTGAAGCACAACACTGCCTTGTTATCAGGCAGAGTCACCGCCTGCACCACTATGACCTTATCTGGGTGTGCTTTTGTGTAAAATTGTGCCCCGTTTCCCACATCTCCCACATCTCCCTAATCTCATTAGCAGGGAGGGCCCCTCTTCCTTTCTCTCCCCCCATCTGCAGACAAGATCTTCTCCATAATCTGCTGCTGTCGGGAGATGACCACACAATCCCACATCAGAAGAAGGGCTGAAGGTAGAGACAGAGCATGGGAGGAAGGGAGGGAGAGAAACCCTGGCTCCCTCGTGATCATGTGAAATTCAGCAACATGTGCCGCAAGACGCTGCCCATCTATCAAGCTACGTTTTAAATAATTAATTAAGTTTTTGGAGACAGGATCTCACTATGGAGCCCAGGCTGGCCTCAAACTCACAGCAAGCCTCCTACCTCAGCCTCCTGAGCGCTGGGATTACAGGCATGCACCACCATGCCTGGCTTTTCAAGCTAAATTTTAGTAGAGATCTTTGTCTTGAGGAACACTCACAGAACAAGCTGCTTGCAACCCAATGTTTTGTTATATAATAAACTGTTGTGAGCTTTGCTGCCCTATTTCACTGTAGAATATTAGAGCACATTTTCCCGCCCAAGTGCATCCACACTGTATCTCCGCTGCTCTGCCCTCCACCTGACCCTCTGTGCCCCTCATAGCTGTTGTTCTCCGTGCTTGATGTGATTGACTTGTTTAGCTTCCACAAGCCCCAAGGCCCCCAAGGGGTTTGTCTTCTGTGCCCTGCTCGTCTCACTTAAATAATGTCCCCCATTCCATCCACATCAAGAGCAAATCTCATGCTTTTTGTTTTAGTTCCTTTGGCTGATGACAGGAAACATCGACTGAAAGACATCATAAGTGAATCTTTCAAAGATCACAAAACTAAACGAGCATTTTGCTCGAACACGGGAAGTTCAGAGGGAGGATTTCAGTACAACTAGAATAACCCAGAAAATCTCTCCTGCAAGACCCCAAATATGGGGGTAGGAATATCGAAGTTCTGCTAATGACCCATCACTTTGCACGTCAATTGCTTAGCCATTCGCCCCTGTCTTGCTATATACGGGGAAAAGATTTGGCTCCAAGGACGGTGGGTGAAGAAAGACGGCTTCCCGCAGCTCAGCAGAGGAAGCGGGACTGAGTGTGTGTGTGGGGGGAGGCACGGTCTTGGCTTCTGTCTAGATGCCCCCAAGAGCCTCAGGCCACCACAGGGAAGCTCTGGGAAGGAGACCGGATTCGGATGCCGGGGCTTAGCGCTGACTCCCGGGGCCTGGCTGCAGAAGGAAGGTCCGTGGGGCGTGGCCGCTCTTGCCTGCTCCTCGGCCTCCCTGCCCTCCCACCTGCTGTCGGCCCTGCTGCGAGTCGCTCTGCTGCGCCAGGCCTCTCTGCCACGCTGTCCTGCCCCGGAGCCAGCTGACTAGGACGGAACATGACAAGTAAACCTATGCTTGTTTTAGTTGCAGGCATTGGGTGTTTTGTCACTGCAAAGAGAGACATGACTAAGACACTCATCTTTGATAATTATCTTGTAGAGAAATAAAGAAGCAAATTTCTGAGCTCTTCATGGAGGAAATTATGTAAATGCATCATAAAACTAAAGATAGAACAACTTTGATTCTCGCTGGACCATGAGATGAAAGGAAAATCAAATTTATTACACTAATTTCCATAAAACATTTGATATATCGCTTTAAAGTTGGGGCGTCCGTAACAGTGCCGGCACGGCGGATGGATGTAAGGAAGACGGTGCACTTACATTTATGCTCAGGCCGAGGGGAGGCCCCCACCCCGCCCCCAGGACCGCCAGACAGTCTCTAGGCCCAGGAGGGAACCACTGTGGTCCGGGGAGAGTGCGCAGGAGGCGCAGGTCCCGGGGTGCAACACAGAGGCAAGCGCACTGCGTGACAAGGAGCGGTGCGACTCATTCCCTGGGCTTCAGTTTTCCCGAGTGTCAGTCAGGCTGGAGTTAGAAACTTCTCAGTTCTCTTCCATGTGTCACGTGTTAGGAAACTGAAAATAAAAGCACAGATTTCACAGGACAGCAAGAACCGCTCCTGGCAGGGGCACTAATTTCCTTTGCAGTCTTCTTTCCTGCTACGTGGGGATTCTGCAATCAGGGTGTGCAGCAGAACCGGGAGGGCTCTGTAGGCCCAGATGATTGGCTTCCCTGAGGAATCCCAGGGTCTGGGGTTGGCTCCCGGAGCGTGCCCTGGCCACCACCCCTGATGCTCACGCTGCCGGAGCTGGGACCACGCTCTGAGAGCTGCTAGCTGCAGACACTCAGCCTTCACCCACAGATAATGCAGGGGTTGGTCGGACAGCCGAGGGGCCAGGCTTCATCCCCGAAGCTCCATTGCATGGATCCACTGGAAAGACAGACAGCAGGGGGCTGGCAGAAAGACTGTTTCTGTCCTGACTTCCCTCACCCCTGCTGTGTCCCAGGAGAACAGAGAGGAAGGGCCTCCCTGTGAACTGGGCAAATCACTCTCCTCTGAAAGCTCCCTTTCTGAGTCTACAAACTCATGCTAATGATGTCTGCCTTATCTGAGGTACAAGATCTCAGGAAAAATCCTGAGGGGATTTCACTGAGCTTAACAGACCCAAAAGCTACAACTCTTGTTGCATAGGTCCTGCTTTACCGTGGTCTTAACTTTCCAGCAGAAAAGTATAAAAATGAAATATAAGAAGTAAAGCCATGCTGTTATGTTGAGCTGTAGGGGACTCAGGTCAACAATTTCTGACACTGCCAGTGAAGCAGAAGATCCAATACTATTACGGACTACTGGACTCTTTTGGAATATTTTGCTGAGTTCACACACCTATAATATTCAAATGACAGAACTAAACAAAAAAGGGGATACAGATGAATGTCCATTTTGTATCTGTGTATTCAAAATGGTTAGGACAGATATATAGTTACATTCTCTTAATGAATAGAGGGATTTGTTCTAATAGTGTTTGTAAATAGGATATCATGTTTGCATCTTGTACAGCAAATAACCACTAGGAAGAGAGTATGCAATGTGTTAATTATTGAAACTGTCCTACCAATTTGATTTGAAACTGTCTTATTGCTATTTGTCTCTCAATAAAATTATGGAAAAAAAAAGAATCACAAACTCTAAAAAAATATTTAAAAAAATGCTAAAAAAAAAAAAAAAAAAAAAAAAAAAAAAAAAAAAAAGATTTAAAAAAAAAAAAAAAAAAAAAAAAAAAAAAAAAAAAAAGAAAAAGAAAAAATGACGTCTGCCTTTAGGGCCTGGGACAGGTTCGCAGAAGAAATGCACATAAAACACTAGTAGCACGGAAGCACAGGATCCGGAGGACAGCGGGGAGGTAGACGGGACATTACCTATTTGCGGAGCGCCTTTAGAATTCACCCCGTATAAATAAACAAACAAACAAACAAACAAACAAACAAATACATGTTTGGGGCCGGCGAGATAGCTCAATGGTCTAAAGCGCCTGCTTAGGCAAGCTTAGGCAGGTGCAGGGGACCGCGGTTCGATCCCCACTCCCATATGCCATGCAGGCCCGGCATAAATAAATAAATAAATAAATAAATAAAATTTGCCCTGTAAGGAGGCACTGTGCGGCCGCGACAGCATCTCAGTGACAGTGGCAGGCCCTCTGGGCTAGCCCCGGCCGCAGCAGGAAGGCAGGGGTGACCCGCACCTGCGACCAAAGGCGGGTGGGTGGTTTGTCCGTTTGTGCTGACCACAGTCCTTGCGTGGATCTTTGAGATGCACACGCTGTGCTTTTGGTGGTGGGCGGAGGACGCGTCCGTTTCTGCCGGCTTTCCCTCGCGGAGCGCGGAGGGCGGGGCGAGCTGGCGGCGGGCTTTCCGCACGCCCGCCCGCGTTACCTACTTCCCTCGCAGCTGCGCAGGCACCGCCGCCGCCGAGCCCGCGCTCCGCGGGTCTGCGCACCGCGCGGCAACGTCCCGCGCACGGGCTGTCGGCGCGGCTCACCGGCGCTCGCGCGTCCCACCCGCGGTGGGGGCCTGGGCGGGAAAGAAGGCGGGATGGGCGGCTCTGCTCTCCTTCCTCAGACGTTCGTGAGGGGCTTAGGCGGGTGAATGCATGAATTGGTTGTCAAGCGCTGGATTATTTGACAAAGCCTCCTAGAATTCTCTTTTCCCCTCCAGCCCTCCAAATCCTGCAAGTATTTTGCTTCCCATAGAGGCCCAGAACCTTTCCCCAGAGAGCTCAGGCGCTGGAGGAGGCGCCTAGGCGTTGGCCCAAAGGAGCTCCACCAAGTCGCCAGCTCCCTCGCCGCTGGAGGGGAGGATTCTCCAGGGGCCTTGGATAGCTTCCTGGCTCAGTCATCCTGCAAGTTTATTTATTTTTTAAAAAATTTATTTAGTGTGTGTGTGTGTGTGTGTGTGTGTGTGTGTGTGTGGCCAGCTCAGCCCACCAGGGGGGGGGGGCTGGCTGGCATGTGGTGCTGCGGGATTGAACCGCGGTCCCTGTGCTTTGCTAAGCTTGTTCTAAGTAGGTGCTGTAGACCACTGAGCCATCTCACCAGCCCCATCCTGCAAGTTTAACTGCGAAGTCATCAGGCAAATGCTGCGCATGCGGGGTGGAGGCACAGTGCTGGGGTTAGCATGCCATGGTCCACGTCCAGCATGAGGGGCCCCGGGGAACTCGGGTAGGGTCCTCCCAATTCTCACCGCCCTATAGGAGTGGCAAGGAAGCCGAGACATGGAATAGATGTAGCTTTCACCTTAAATAAGGACACTGACGACACTTAATAAAATGGTAACAGATATATGGGTGCTCCTGTGCATATTTAGGAAGATGGAGAATCAAGGAGAACTTCTGGTGCTTTGGGGGACACCCGCCATTGCAGATGGCAGATTCCCCTAATAAGGTGCAAAGGGATATTATTAATGTTTGAGACCAGGGTCGTGAAGGCTCAAATAAAACAGATTTCCCCCTTAGCTGGTCACTGTGGACTTAATGAAATTTTTCATGCCCACTTTTCTCTCAAGTGCATAATATTCCATAATATGAGTGTGATAGTATTTAGTAATGAAGAAACCTTGGCACATAAAGTCCCCGGGAAATTTATGACCCTGCTCACATCCTGACAGGTGCCACCTGAGGGTGCAGCACCTGCCGGAGCCTCCGTGGCTGTCTCGGGTCCTTCCGCGATTCTCCAGCTGCATACGGCAGGCTGTAGCCCATGACTTCTGGCCCTCTGGACAAGAGCCCAGCTCTTCCTTGTCAATGTGTAGAGGAAGCCCTACAGGTAAGAGTGGATGGAGTGCGGGGCGTGCCAGGCATCTAGACAGTTCATTTCTACAAATGTCTGTAAATAGCAGGCCTGCATGTGGTGCTGGGCCAGGCTTTGGGGGCTCAAGGACAGGCTTGACCCCTCAGGAGGAGCTCGGGGAGAAGGCAGTGACCTGTGTCTGCCCTTGCTGGTGACCTAAGTGGGAACAGAGGATGAGCCAGGCTGCACAATCTGCACTGTGCTGTTTTCCCTGGAGCAGAAGTTGTACATTTCTGGAGATGCTTTCAAGATTGGAGACAGTGAGAATTGTTCTTGACTGGCTTCTTTCAGAAAGACACAGATAGGAGCTGCAGTCACAGCAGGGCATGTGGGTATGTGACCAGGCCACAGTGCCCTCCTGCACCACACCATCGGATTTTCCCCACAAAGTGCTTCTAGAAACTTCTTCTTCTCCGCACAGTGAACTTTTCCTGAACAGGAAGAGCAAGAATCCTCTTGTGATCATGGAACATTTGAGGTGTGAGAGCAGAGGGTGACAGGCGAGGGTAGCAGAGCAGGGACATCTTTGGAGTGCTGATCATCACACAGGAGACTCCTGCCTCGGCCCCTTCTTCCACTGCCTTGCTGTTAAAGGAGAGCAGTCCCTTGAGAGAAGTATTCCGCCACGGCATTCTGTGGGTGGCTACACGCCCTCTCCCAGCTCTGAGGTGGCCCATCTCCCTCGGTCGCACTCCCCTTTGGCCACAGAGCACTCATGTAACACCTCCCTCTGGAAGAAACGCGCGGCCCATGGTCACCTGGCTAAAAGCCTGGTCTCCGAATGCGTCCTCTGGATAAATGCCCTGTGACTTCTCCCCATAGAGGTGCCAGTTAAAGTGCAGGACACCCTCTTATGCCCACAGCAATGCCCTGTCAATAGAAATCAGCCTTCTTCCCCCGATCTTCACGTTCACCTAGGGGACTGATTTTCATTTGCTTATTCTGGTGGCTCTACTTCCAAAGCCTTAGTTTTTCATCTTCCAACTTCAGAATAGCTTATGGCTCGTGGCTTCTCCTCTTGGGAATGCTGGGAGAAAATCAGTCACCTCATGCATCCCTCAGGCTGCAGCAAGGCCTGGGTGGAGGTGGGGATGTACCCTCGAATCCAGGCAGGATGCCCTGTCTGTCTGCCTGCCCCCAGGTCTGCTTTCAAGGTTCTGCTTTGGTGGTCCAGAGATTGCTGTTGGCCTGAATATGGTTTTCCATCTCTGATGTGCATGCTGTGCCACTCTGTTCCCATTTGTGAATGGAAGACGCCACCTGGCATTTGCCAGCCTTAGAGAAGGCAGGTCCTGAGCCCAGGAGCCTTAGTTCAGAAGTAGCTCACTTTGGGGATGTGCTGTGGTTTACATCTTGGCATCCCCTGAAGACCATGTGTGAAGGCTCCATACCAGGGCTGTGCTCCTGGGATGGGCTGCAGGCGGGGCCGGGAGGTCGCTAGGGTGTCTCTCCAGGAGGACAGTGAGGTCATCCTTTCTCTGGTCTCTTCCACTTTCTTGCTTTTACTTCCTGGCCATGAGGTGAGCGTCACCCTCTCAAACTCGGATGTGCTTCCTGATTACTCAGGTCCATGGGGCCAAACGATTATGCATGAAAGCCTCTAAAACCAGGAGCCAAACTAAATCTGTTCTCCAAAGTTGACTGTCTCAGGCATTTCATTGTTGTAACAGGGGCCTGACTAACAGGCAGGGAAGGAGCTGAGAGAGTGTATTCAGTGTCCTCGCTTTGTGAATGAACTGTGTTCTCCTGGGCTGACAGCGATTTCATCAGCCTATTTCTTGCAGTTTAGCTCAGCATAAGTGTAACGTGGGCCTGGGATGGGCTGGCATCTGTGCGACAGAGCCTGCCGTGGAGGCGCTTGCCAAGGAGCGAAGGGCGCGATGCTGTGCGACGGGCTGCTGGGGCGCAGGCTGCGGCTGCTGCCTTCTGGTGAGGCATCAGGGAGGAGAGATGGTAATAAGGCCTTGTGAGCATGTGAGCGCTGCTGCCGTGGAGCCAATAAGCTTCTCAGTAAGTCCTTTTTGTGCTGCTATGGTAGAGCTACCACGTCCCCCGAAACCTCCTGTGCTCAGAGGCTGGGCTTTTGGGTTAGATCATAGAGCTCATAGCTGACCTGCTGTTAGGAGGCAGGGCCTGGTGGGGTTTCTCTCCCTCCTTGGCTCCTCCCTTCACTCTCTACTGCTGTCTGTGAGGAAGGGAGCTGCTGTCCTCTGCCCGGGGCCTTCACACACACCATGCTGGTGACCGTGCAAGGACTGAAAGTTCTAGAGCAGGAGCAGGTGTCAGGCATTTTGTACCAGGAAAGAGCAACATGATGAAGACACAGGTCAGCACTGTTATTACTATTGTTTGTCTTAATCTCAGCTCCCAAAGGAGAGACAAAAAGAAGAGATGAAAGTGGTTTGAAGTCACGTGTCCCATACCTTTGTGTCTGGCACTGCAGCCACGTTACACGGTACGGTCTCAGAGACGAAGAATGTGTACTTCAGAAGTTCTTGAGGGCCAGAGAAAGTCTCCTTGAGGAAACGCAGGGAACAAGGTGACAGGAAGGCAAGCAGCTGATATTCTGGTCAGTGCCAGCACCGTGGTGTTATGTCCTGCTGGGCCTGGGCTTCCCAGCTGGTGCTGGTGTTAGACTGTCCCTTGGTATGTGCCTCTCAGAGACCTGGAAGGCCTGATGTCTGTGGGAGTCCCATGTGGAGGCTGGCACGTGGGGAATGACCACGGGGTGCAGCTCGTGGTCAGTGTGACAACAGAGGCTCCTGTTCTTGTGTGGCCTGCTTCTCAGAAGAAGGGCAGAGATGCAGAAAAGAGGCTGGCATCTCAGAATGAGCCAGGCCAGTGACAGCATGCCTCGCTGTCTTGCGTCCACTGAGCTGGACACGGCTGCTTCCTTTGGAGAGCAGAGAGGCGAGCAGGAGGGCGTGGGCTGGGGTCTGTGGCCTGAGCCTCAGTTTCTCCTGTGGGCAGTGAGGGCTTATAGTGCTTAGCTCTGGGGCAGTGCTGGAATCAAAGGAGGAATCACACTTGCCAGGTGCTTAGCAGAGTTCTGGGTTGGAGTTGGACCTCACTGTGCAGAGGGCCCAGCCAGGGCAGTCCTCCGGTGCATGCTTGGGCCTGGGAATCGTGGGCTCCGCATCCCACTGCCCCAGCCTCTGCAGACCTGTCAGCCTTCCCCACACCACTCCTGTGTGCAGTCTCTGCTGCATCCGGCAAGCCCCAGGAGCCCCGACCTCAGGTCAGAGCGGCCTCCTCTCCTGGTCTGACTGGCTTAGAAGCCCTTGCCTTTGTGTCCAGGAACAGAAGCATGCCCCCCGCCAATTCACACGAATGTTGCCTAGAAGGTCCCTACCCTGAGTGTTTTCAAGTGCAGTTACACATTCCATGTCTGTCATGTGCCTGGAATCCAGGCTTGGAACGCGTTTATCCCAATTAATGGCACTGATTATTACATATGCGAGATTAGGGCCATTTGAGTGTATTATTCAGATTTATGCAAAACAGATGGAAATGGCCTAATCATGGCACTGGAGTGCAGCTATTGCCCTGGCACTCGGCTCACCCGGGACGTGTGTTTGGAATTAGGATTCTGTCAACGTTGGGCTTTATCAACAGAGACAGCTTAAACCTCTGAATCATCTCTGTAACTGATTTCTCCAGGTCTAATATCTGAGCGGCTCATGGTATTTTTGTTCATCTTTCTAGTAACTTCACTGGTCAAACATAAACACTCAGACAACTCACACAACTTAGAGAAGGAAAGAGAAAGCAGAAAAGTAAATATTTAAAAGCGAGTATGCGTTATCTCCTCCATAAATACACGAAGAACTAGTAAAATCTACCCAGAAATCAGGCTTTAAGCGAACACGAGGAATAAAAGATTCAAGATAATAAAGGAGACAGATTAGGGAGTGAATGTTCACATTAAAGTTGAATGCTTTATTTTACACAATAGGGGATCTGAACCGCCGCTATTCTTGGCTGGCCAAAAACTGGGACTATGACTTGGAAAGTAAGCAATTCACTCACAGAAGTGCAGGAAATTATCTGAAATCATGCGGCACAAGGTGAAACCATATGAGATGCTTATTTTATTTATGACTCACTTTAATTATGGGCCAAGGATGGCCCTGAAGTGAAATACAAGAGAAGTGCCAACTTGGCACGGCCTAGATAAGGATAAGAAGGAAGTGTCTTGCTTTTATCTGTGCAAACATGTGCAATAAATGAATGCAGCTGCCGTGGGGAAGCTGAGGTATCTGAGGCCGCTGCAGAGAGGGTGCTATGGTTCACCTTGTAGAGGATAAGGTGTGCGGCTCTCCGTGAGCCCGGGTTGGCGAGCGCTGGGCCAGGAGGGGTGCTGGGCCCTTGGGACGGTGGCCGTGCTGTGACGGGCACTGAGGACCCGCGGAGTCAGGGAGCCACACTTAGTACTTTAGACAGAGACCCCTGCTGGCTCAGCTGTGGCCTTGGAGCTGCGGTAAGACAGCCACTTCCATTATAGCGGAGAAGCAGGCTCAGGGCAGCTGCCCAGCCTCATGAACAGCTCAGAGAGCTGCAAGCCCCGGCCCTCCGCCAATGCACGCTGGCATTAGGGTTCTGTAGGACCCAAGGGAGAGCCCGCCGGTGAGCGCTCCCGAGTGGGACTACGCTGCTAAGTGCTTGTGGTAGTTCGACAGGGAATGGATCGAAGCTCAGTCTCTTTGCATATTCAGGCTGGGGATCTGGGTAAACATGGCAGAATTCTCAACATTTACATTTGGGGGATGAGGTAGCAGTTTGTGGTTTTGCTCTGTGACATCACCAGAGACATAGGTCTCAATTGACAGCTGTGTCATTGGTGCTTTTGCTGTGATTTAGAATGATACTATTTTCTGAAGTAAAATTGGCATATTATTCTCTGCCAAAATTTCCTTTATTTTTTTCCTGATTTGTAATTTTTTCCCTCTGTATAAAACTTTATGAGATCTGTAAGTTTTTAAAGGAAAGCCTTACAGAGCCTTGGAATGAGATCAAGTTTAGTTCTATGCTAAAGGAATCTCAGTTGTTGAAAATAAACCTCCATAAGAGTGGGGTGCCTGGGAAACTGCAGGTGTGTGTGCTGACCCTGGAAGCTCCGTGTGGTGCGGCTTGGCTAAGCGTCCTCCTGAGGCTCATGTGGCGAAGGCTTGATCCCTACCCTGGTGGGACCTTGGAAAGGTCGCCTGGTCTTGCACAGCCAGCTTTCCTGACACTGGCACAAGATGTCTGCCGCCTGCACTTACAGCAGCAGCTTGTTTTGGTTCACGGTTGCAGTTGGTTTGGTCTGTGGCTGATTGGCTGCAGGGTGGACGTGGTATACAGAAGGGCCTGGCAGGGAAGGGGGTGTTCATTTGTGGCAGCAGGGAGTGGAGCAGAAAGGGAGGAGCCAGGGACAGGGAACACCCTTGTAAGCGCTGACCCAGGTGACCACCTGCAGCAAGGCCCACCTCCTGGAAGCACACCAAGGTGGAGCCCCCTGTGTGTGCAGCACCCCCAAGCCAATCTCCTGAGCACATGGGAGTTGGGGTGTCTTAGGTCTCAACCATAGCATAAGCCATCAAAGGGGGTCATGGGCACCTTCCCCCTCCTCTATCTTGTTATCACTTTCCAGCCATCAGCTCCAATTTGATGGCCCAAAACTGGGGTGAGAAGGTCATGAACTAGTTGCCCTGTGAGCCAAAATAAACTTTTGCTTTTTATAAGCTGATTATCTCTGGGATTTTGCCACAGTTCAGGAAGTTGACTGGCACGTGGGAGCTGATTGCTGCCCCCTAAGCCTTGCTGGCCGGGGGTGCCAGCCTGCCCTCGCCCTTGCAGCCTCCCTGACTGCTGTTGGAGCCTCTCCCTCACAGCCCTGCCTCTGTCTTTGTTACCAGCCTCATGATTGAATGCCTTAACTTAGTTATCACTAAGTGCCTTCCCTCTACAGCGGTGACCTTTGTGATTTGTCTCACATACCGTTATCTACTTGGGAAATTTAACTTAGTAAAACCCTATGTGATGCAGTGCGTGTGTGGAAAGGGCCAAGCAAGAGAAAATCATATCACACGGATTCCTCTGCATTCGCTTGTCCTCCTGGATCTCCATGCATGTGATGCACGTGACTGCCTTTTTACATATACATATGTATTTAGTGCAGGGTCTACAGGGTCTCATTACACAGATCAGACTCATAGTGATCCTCCTGTTTCAGCCTCCCGAGTGCTGGGATTACAGGTGCGCGCCACCACACCCAGCGGGCAGGGCCAGCACGGTGCACTAGGGATCGAACCCCATCTCTGCATCTGCCTGAGCTTTAATCTGCTGAGCTATCTGGCCAGCCCTGTGCTGCCTTTTTATCCTCATGTAAATTTCAAAAAAAAAAAAAATCCATAGCATTGCTGAAAACATTTTTTTACTGGACTGACCGCAGCATCGGCTTGAGGCGTTAATTCTGCTGGGCCATGGCCACGCAGTGGTGAGATGAGAGAAGAGCTCTGGGTCTGAAAGCAGCCTCCAGCTTCTCTCAGCGACAGAGGGCTAGGCGGGCCACTCGCTGTGACTTAGTCATTCCATTTATTTCAATTATTTATCTGATTTTATTTATCCAAATGAATGTCTTCCATTTTTATTAAGAATACATAAAAATAGCTGGTAAAAGCAGACATTTTATTTTAAAAAATAGTGTAGTGTCTGCTTCATTTTGTTCAAAGAATTGCTGTTAGTCACTTCCCTGTTGTTGGGACAAAATGCCCAAAGCTCATACATTCACGTGGGACAGTTTTTTTCAGCTCCCCCGCTATGGTCCGGGGGGTCAGCTGCTCCAGCCACAACGGACCCTGTGCAGTGGAAGGGCCTGGGGGAAGGGAGCTGTCTGGGGAGGGGAGCTGCCGCCTCCCTGCAGCGAAGCAGAGAGTGAGGAGCTGTGTGAGGACCTCCCCACTGGCTGTGCCACCTCCCAGCAGCATTCTCAGCTAGGAGCCCCCGGGTGCCCAGCACCCTATGATCCTGTCACCCTCCACAGGCCCCGTCTGCACATGTGAGGCTTTGGGGGACATTCCAGATGGAAACCACGGTAGATGTTGTACCAGCTTGCTTTCAGAGCTACGCCTATAGTTGTCCCTCAGGTATCCCCTTGTTTGTGGCTTTCTCTGCAATGTGGCCCCAGTGGGAGATGGGGACCTTTAGGAAGTGGCCCTAGGGACTGAAACCATTGGATATGCCACTATAGGCTTTGTGCGACATGGTCCTTCCTCCTCCTTCCTTGCTTCTGGCCACAAGTTGAGCACATTGCCACACTTTGCCACCTATGGGTGGCATCCACACGGGCCTAACAGCCCCACCTCTGCCTCGCTGTGGACTGGGGTCCCTAGAACCACGTGGAAGCTGGGGAAATTGTTCCTCTCTGTGAATTGGTTCTCGAGGGAAAGAGGATCAGCGCGGCACCTCCTGCGCCTCCCCAGCAGCTACCCAGGGCCGGCTCTTTCTGGCAGTGAGGGAATGAACATGCTAAGCACGTTGTGGAGCGGTGCCGCTGGGAGGCCCAGGACTCAGCCGCTCCCGGAGGTCAGCTGGCTGTGCCTGGAAAGACTGCTCATCACGAGGGCAAAGCAGGCAGCCCTGCAGGACTGCAGCAGGGGGCGGGGGGGGGGGTGTCCGTTGCCATCCCAGTTCCTCAGAACACACCCAGGCTGCCGAGTTCTAGCTCTGCCATCCTCCCAGTCCAGAGCTTCCCTCTAGTAGCCCTTGGGGCTGTGGAGCTCTCTACTTCCCACTCTTGCCCTCCCCTTCCCAGGTCTCCTCTCACATAACTTCTGCTCATCTCAAGCCCGCCCAAGCCTCAGTTTCCCCAGGAGAAGCCTTTGGTGCTGCTTGAGGCTCTGCTGTGTCTCCTGCCATGGACTGAAGCCGAGCCTGTACTGTGGTGCTTGGCATCGACTGAGTTCCCCTGCTCCCTGAGGGAGCCTGCCCCCACCCTGCCCCTGATGCCCCTTCTGGCTGGAGGCCACTCCGTGATGGGCTTTCTCTTGCGCTTGGCAGAAGCCTGCTTAGAGACAGATGACAGTGGCCATGTCAGCCCCCAAAACGGCGCTGATCTGAGAGTTCCTAATGGCTCATGGGTGGTACAACCTGCTTTGTTTCAGCTCTAAAGTGTCTCTGGTAGGTAGGGATTCAGTCAGGCATCCAGCTCACGCCCTCCACCTAGTCCCTTGCTAGTCCCTCCACCACCACAACCTGGGCAGGCCGTACCTGGTCATCCAGACCTCCTCACGGTCCACCTGTCAGCTCGCAAGCTGTGCTGGGTACAGCCTTGGAAAGGAAGAAGGGTTTCCAGGACCCCCTGCTGCCTGCAGAGCCACGTTGCACGGCCAGCTGGTTGTCTTGGGCACCAGTGCAGGCCCACACATTGCTGGGTTGGAGGCCCTGGCCGGCCTGCCCCTGATGCCCCTTCTGGCCGGAGGCCACTCCGTGATGGGCTTTCCACACATTGCTGGGTTGGAGGCCCTGGCCGGCCTGCCCCTGATGCCCCTTCTGGCCGGAGGCCACTCCGTGATGGGCTTTCCACACATTGGTGGGTTGGAGGCCCCAGGGCCTGGGAGCACCTTGCTGGCGAGCCTGGGGCATGATGGGCTGAGTTCTGGCCACGTCTCTGTCGCTGCTTAGCTCTTGACTTCCCTGGCTGGGGCTGCCTGTCTGCAGTGCACAGAATCACAACAGCTGCCTCCTGTAATTATGAGGACTGGATGGTGTCGTGAGCCTCTAGCACCTCAGGAGCCGGATCCTGCTCAGCGCTCAGCAAGAGCCCGTCAGACTCACATGCGCTCAGTTACTGGCAGCTGGCTGGTCCGGCCTGTCCCTCGGCCTGGCCTGACTCCTACCTGCCCAGTCCTGCGCAGCTGGGCTCCCAACCCTGTCTCTCCCTGCTATTCACTGCATGCTGTCCTAAGCCCCCCATTTCAGGGGGCTTCATCTTGCTAGTCCCTGCTTTCCGCTTCCCTGGAGAGCTGGGGCCAGGGGCGAGTGCAGCCCTGTCACTCGGAGCAGACACCAGGGAGGGTGCTCTTGCTGGGTCCTGCAGTGTTGGCCTGCGGGTGTGGACCTGTCAGCACTCAGCTGCCTCATTTTACAGCTTCCGGAGGGCGGACCAATTCCGGTCTGTTCTGCCCTAAAAATTACAGCTTAATACAAATTTGTTATGCGTGTGAGCCTGTGATAAAAGCCCTAATCTCCACAGAGCTTGGGAAGGGGGGTGAACGCAGCTGGGAAAATCCCTGCCTGGCCTCAATTTCCTGGTGCTCCGTCCCTCCCCAACGTGGGGCTTATTGCAGGCCGGCAGCAGACACCAGCGTGACACTTCTTAGTTGGAGAGCTGGAGTCTGAGCTTTCTTGGCCCGGGGTTTCTCTTCAGTATTTTGGGGAGCAGCTGGCATCTCGGAGGGGAGGCATTATTGACTGGGCAGCTCCTCCCCCGGGCCCTCCCGCTTGGTTTCTGCAATGTCACTGGTTTCAGAAGGGCGTCTGATTTTGATGGTGAAAAGAAAACACCCGGAGAGCTCTCTGCAGGAGGAAGCTAACGGGGAGCTGGGGAGTGGGCTCCGCGCTGCCTGGCCCCCCCGGGGTCGTGCTGGTCCGCTGGGATCCATCTCACCCATGCTTTCTCTCCCAGTTTGTATTTTTTTCCTGTCCTTGTTGAGATATTTTGCTCAACTCAATGTCAGAGATTTTTTTCCTGTTTTCTTCTTTGAGTTTACCATTTTAGCTTTTAAAATGTTCACTTCCAGAAGATGGCTATTACGAAAAAATGCATAATAACAAATGTAGGTGACAAACTAAGGTCGCACATTCACGCGTTGCTGACAGGAAGGTGAAATAGGGCAGCTTCTGCGGGACAGGCCACTGGTTCCTCTAATGGCCACACACAGGATCAGCATCTGACCTAGCGGCTCCACTCCTGAGTTTATACCCAAGCAACAAGGCAGAGACGCAAGCAGGTACTTTATGCCGATGCTTACCGCAGCCTCGTTCACCACAGTCAACACTGGGGCCAACCCACATGTCTATCACAGGTGAGAGGACAAACGATATGTGGCTCATAGTGTGGTGGACATATTCAGTCATGGAAAAGAATGAAACCTGGTGAGCAACGTAACACGGATGGGTGGGCCTTGGGAACAGCGAACGAGCTCACACGTGCACACGTGCACACAAGTGCTGTGATTCCAGGTACACGAGGCATCTAAAGTGGTCACATTCACAGAAACAGCAAGAAGTTAAAAGTTGCCAAGGGTTGGGGTAGGGGGAGGACTGGGGACTTAGTGTCTGATGGTTACAGAATTTCTCTTCAGAGCGATGAGTAAGTTTGGAAAATATTTGGATAAGGAGGTTCCGTCATGAACACAGACCATTGTGAAGGTGGACAATGACAAAAAAATGGCAAAGTAAGTTCCACATACTGTAAGACAGCTGAAATGACATGCCAAGTGCCAGCGAGTCTGCTATACTATGAATGAGTACACTTTAAATGTGGTAAACTTCTTTGATTGAACTGTGTGGTATTTGAATGTATCTCAGTATACTTATTTGGAATATAATATCATGCACTGCAAACATGAACAACAACAACAACTGAGGTTTAAATGTAGAACTCAAAATTACAAAGCTGCTAGGAAAAGACTTCAGGGTGATCCCCTCTTTGAGCTTAGTCGTGGGCACCAGCGTTGCTGCGGGGATCCCCAGGCTGCAGCGAGTGCACAGAGCACCCCCACGTGTCCTGGCCACGTGTGTCCTGAGCCCAGGCGGGCAGAAGGAGGGTGAGGGGCACAGAGACAGGTGAGCAAGGCCGCGCGGCTGCTCTTCAGGTCGAGGCCATTTTGCAGCTGTGGGAGCAGGGCTTTGTGCGTGTGGTGCTGGGCACAGAAGCCAGGCCTCCACGCTGGGCTGCAGCCTGGCCCTTCAAGTTCTTTAACTTTCGAGACAGGGTCTTGCTGGTCACTCAACTGCCCAGAAGGGGCTCTAACATGTGGTCGTCTGGCCTGTGTCTCTCTGAGCCTGGGGTTGTACGTGTGCACCTCCAGGCCTGGCCTCAGCCTCTGCTCTCTGACTCGAAGACCGCCACTGTCCCACGACTGTGAAGCCCTAACAACCTTTCGCCACATCTCTAGAAACCGAGCTCTCTACATCACTTTGTACAAATGCTCTGTGAGCGCACAGCACGAGCGCGTATTTCATGTCACTCCATCAAGACTGCTGGGGGACCTCACCACACCTTGAGGACAAGGCAGTGAGCTCAGGCTATGGCAGCCACCACAGCAAAGCGGATGTGTCCTCAGCTGGCCCGGACAGGGCACCGTGGGGGCAGGGGCATCTGTGTCATTGCAGGGGTGACAAGCTTGACCAGGGCAGTGTCAGGGAGATGGGGGAAAGCAAGGAGGGCAGCAAACATGGATATTTAGCTCCAGGTTCTGGGCGGTGTGCCGAGTACTTACCAGAGTTCAGGATGTGCAGCTCGACTGGGCCACTCAGCACGTCCAGGCTGACCGTGAGGTCAGTGACGAGGGTTACAGTGGGGAGACGAGCCCCCAGCATGTTCACTCCTGAGTGCACGCCACCTGTGCACTGTCCTGGCTGCTGGGAGAGAGCTGGGCAGAAAGGAGCTTGAAGTGTGCTGGAGGAGGCTAAAAATAAGTACATGAACCTAAGCCTAGAGTGGGTGTCTGTCTGTCTGTCTGTCTGTCTGTCTGTCTATCTATCTATCATCTATCTATGGATCTATCATCTATCTATGTATCTATGTTTTTATCATCTATCATCCACCTACCTATATATCTATCATCCATCAATCATTAATTTCATCCTCTGAGAAGCGTGTGTTCATCTCAGATGCCCATTTCTGGATTGGGTCTTTAAATTTTGGGGCCCTAGTGTTTGTTAGTTCTTTATAAATTCTAGAGAGCAGACCTTTGTCTGAGTACTTTTTGTCATGATTTTTTCCAAATTTGTGGTTTCTCTTTTCACTTTGTTGGTAATTTCTTTTGACGTGCAAGAACTTCTCAATAAGAGGAGGTCCCAGTTGTTAATTCTTTCAAGTATTTCCCATGCCATTTGACTTTTGTCCATGAACTCTTTGCCTACCCCTATGTCTTCAAGAGTTCCTCCTAGTTTCTCTTCCAGGAGATTTAGTGTCTCTGCTTTAATGTTTAGATCTTTAATCCATTTTGCCTTTAGTTTAGTGCATGGTGATAGACCTGGGTCAAGTTTGAGTTTTCGGCATGTAGAGAGCCAGCTTTTCCGGCACCATTTGTTAAAGAGGCTATCTTTCTTCCAGTGAGTATGTTTGGCCCCTTTGTCAAAGATAAGGTGGCTGAGTGTGTTCATAGGGGCTTCAGTGTCTTCTAATCTATTCTATTGATCCTCAGGTCTATTTTGTTGCCAGTATCAATCAATCTATTGATCATCTATCTATGTATCTATCATCTATGTTTCAATCATCTATCATTTGTCATCAATCTATTGATCTTTCTATGTATCATCTATCTGTATCTACCATCTATCATCTATCTATCTATCTATCTATCTATCATCTATCTATCTATCTATCTATCTATCTATCTATCATCTAGCTAGCTAGCTAGCTATCATCTATCTATCATCTATCTATCTATCAATCTATGTATCACCTATCTGTTCACCCACTGGCCCTGCTACCTACCTATATATCAATGCAGTTTCATGACCATACAAGTCCAGTACTGAGAGGAGCACAGCAGTGCAGTGTGGAGGGATGAGGAGCACTCTGGAAGATGTGCCAGGGCAGGCCTGGAGCCACTTGAGGCCTGCAGGAGGAGGGCCTTCCCTGAGGCAGCTGGAGGGCAGGAGCTGTGAGCTCACTGTGGGAGGAAGGGGGCAGAGGCTGGTGGAGAGGATGGCTGTGGGCAGGTGGTGAGGGGCTGGGGAGAGGGCTGGGGCTTGGGAAGCCTCCGAGGGTAGATTTCTAGGACAGGAAGCCCAGGGCTGCATTTCTGGGAGAGGAGCCCCAGGGCTGTTTTCAGTGGAGAAATGTGATCTGATTTGTGTTGTTCCAGGGGCCCCTGTGGCTGCTGGGTGGAGCATGAGCCCCGAGTGCTCAAGGTGCGCAGAGAGCAGGGGTAGGCTCTGCTGCGTTGCCGCATTGGAGCCAGTGTGTTCTGCCAATGGTTCAGTGCTAAATATGGGAAAGAGGAATAACTGATGACTCCAGGAGACTTACCCCTGCCAACGTGCTGTTTACAGTTGGCACTTCTGGGCTGGGCTAGGTGGCTCAGTGGTCTAAGCGCCTGCTGGGCCAGCAAGCCAAGGGCCCAGCTGTGATCCTGATGCCTTGTGCTGTGCTGCCCTGGAACCCCAGGCACACCATGCTGGCGCTGAAACTGGGTGTGATGGTGCACATCTATAATCTCAACGCTGGGGAGGCTGAGATGGGAGGATCACTATGAGTCCAAGCTGTGTAGCGAAACCCTGTATACAATAAAATAAATAAGTAAATAAGTAAAAATAAAATTCCACTTCCTCTTGTGGGGAGGACTGGGAAGACCTAACTTGGAGCCAAAATCGAGAGTTCTCTGGTGTGCCCTGTAGGTCCAGGGAGTTGACTGGGCTTCGGGGGAGGGGCAGGGAGCACTGAATTCCTGTTTATTCTTTAACTTGTGCTGAGACACCAAATGTACTCTTCATGTAAGTTGCAGCTTCAGTGAAAACAGCAAGCAATCAAACGAAGCACTAGCGTAGGGCGCAGGGATCCGGGGAAGCCTGCACCCCGTGTTCGCAAGAGTTGACTGAGAGAAGGGCCGGGAAATGGGTGATTGGCAGTCTGTGGGTGGATCTTTCTCCACACACCCTCGCACTGCCTGCCAGGCCTGTGTCCGCTCCCCAGAAGGCTGTGGGTGACCCGAGGGCTGCCTCATCAGGGGCTCAGGCGGGTGTGTGGCTCAGGGCCCCATGTGCCATTCTGGGGCAGGCGGCTCATGCTCTGAGGCTGTCATCAGGCAGCCGAGGAGGGGAGCTGCCCCTGCAGTCGGCCCCACGTCCTGCTTCACCTGCACCCCTCAGACTCTGCAGAGCGCCACGGCTGCTGGGGGAGTCTACCGTGAGCCGCACCTGCGTCAGTCCGGTACTCGGCGGTGTGAAGCGTTTGTCCCCACTTTCTCTGCTCATAGCTCAGCCGGGGCCCCACCTTACCCCTGCAGGCAGAGCACGAAGACCAAGACGGCAGACAGAGCCAGGCCACCAGTGAGGGGGTCGCTCACTGAGTCTTCTGGGGCCTCCTCTTCCCGAGGTTCATGAGGATGGGTGGATGGGCTGGCCCTGAGCTCTGTGCAGTGGAGCCGGAGGGAGAAGGCCGTCCGGGCACGCCGGGGCCAGGAGGGTGGGGCAAGGGGAGCTTCCTGGAGCCCTGCAGCCTGGCAGCCTCGGCTGACCACGGGGTGAATGGGCTCCCCGGGCTCCCCAGTCCTGGGCTCGTGCAGAGCTTTGCAGCTCTCCTTTCCAGGCGTGGCCCGGCCTGTGGAGAATCTGCGCTTGACACGCTCCGGGCCGCCATCGTCCTGGTGGGCCGTTCTGCGTGCTCAGGAGCAGACTACTGGAGACGTGTGGTGTGACTGAAGTACCCAGTGAAGGTGAAACAGTGAGAGACACCCTGCCATTCGCCCTGCCAGCCGCGCCCCGACCCGACTCTGAGCACAGTTGTCCCCCTTCTGCCTTTTCCTGAAGCAGTTCTGGAATCTTCTTTCCTGAGGGTCTTTCTGAGATGTGATCACAGATGCAGTGCTGCCCCCGTGAGGCCGCCAGAAGGAAAAGCAGGGGCGGAAACGCATGATGCTGTCCCCGGCGGCCTTCAGCAGATCTGGCTTGCGTGACTTCTGCCTCTCCCCAAAGTGAAAAGGACTGGGGAAGGCTCATATCTATGTGAGCCGTCAGAGCAGCAGGACAGCACAGCTGAAGACACTGAGGAGAGAGGAGGCCAGAGCTGCTGCAGGAAGGGGCAGGAGCAGCGGGGCGAGTGTGCTCACTGGAGGGGGAGGGCTTCGAGGGGCGCGAATGGCAGTGTCTTACTGCAGTAATTTTTTAAATTGGAAGCATTTGTAGTGTTTCTCGACTGCACTGTGTAAGTGTCCTTCAGGCCAGTGGCCCGCATTTCGTGGAGCAGCCGCTACACACGGCTGGGGGTCTGAGCTCTGCCGCTTCTCCTTCCCGCTGCCTGGCACCTCCCGGTTGGTTCCCCTGGCCAGCTCCTCCCTCACTGCCTGAGGGCACTGCTTCACCCAGGATGCCCGGGGCCCTTGCAGAGTGACCAGCTTCTGTCACTGCTGCCCTCGCCCTGCAGGATTTTGGGGTCCCAAGTGGCACCATGTTCCCAATGTGGCCCCTCTGTCGTGTGCACGTGAGTAGCACCGAGCACCCCCTTGCTGAGGCAGTCTGTGTGCCTCCTGCCAGCCCTTGGGGTCTGGGCTGTGGGGTCCTGGGCACCTCAAGATGACACTGGCCGTGTTTCCAAGTATGTGAGCTCCTCCTTGCTGGATCTTTGTCATTCAGCCCTCTGCCCTGAGCCACACCTATCCTGGCCCCTGCTCGACTGGCTCCTGGTCACCTGTTCCCTTGGATACTGTTCCTCTTCCTTCCTGCACTGGAGCTACAACCCAGCACCCTTGGGTGGTGCCCTGCTTAGTGTCTGCTCTGGACCCAGCTATGCCTCTCCTGGGCATTTCCCTGAGGTAGTTAAAGCCATCACATGACAGTGGCACGAGTACCTGCATTCATAGCAGCGTGGTTCACAGTGCCAAGCTGGAAGCAGCCAGGGTGCCCGTAGCTGATGAGTGGGCACAGAGTGTGGTGCTCATGCGCAGTGGGGTGCCACTCCACCGTAAGGAAGGAGGGCTGTATTCATTTATGGGAAAATGGACAGGCCTTGAGACCGCAGCGTCAAATGGCTGGCGTATCAAATGGATTGCCTCATAGGAGAAACCCAAACGCGAATAAATTGAGGGGTAAAGTAAGGATGGCAGAAGTGGGGGCAGAGGTTTTGGAGATGGGACAGAGGATCAGGAGAAGGAGAAGGAGTGGCCTCTGGGGTGACAATGGCCAAGACACAAATGTCTCTGTTTATGGAGAGAGCACTGAAAAAGCACACACACTTCAGGGAGAGGCAAACTTATAAATACTTTAATATTAATTTATTGAGGCCTCATGAGATGAACACAAGCCGCTTTTGGCCTTGACAGTTACAGGAGGTGCTGAACATACGGCCACCACCTTCCAGACATTTCTTAGTAGGTGAACCACCGCTGGGTGACCCTGGGCACTGGGACTGCTGTGCACGCAATTCCACTTTCTTCTCTAGGGGCCGGCAGTGTGGTAGTTTTCTGTGATAGAGGGCATCCTCTGGGGTCTTCTGTGTGAGGGCAACACTCCTTTGACAAAAACGCATCATTATTTTTCTTTTTCTGAAGCATATGTACATCTTTTTGGTGATCTCTTTATATACCAGTTCTGCAAAATGGATGTAATTGTGTATCACAAATCGATTCCCATAAAAGAGAAAAGCCGGGTCGCACAGGATCCAGGCCCGGAGTCAGCCACTCTGCTTGGAGACCTGCAATCTTGAGGAGCGAGAGTTCCAAGGACAGGAAACAGGCTCAAGCACAGCCACCGAGTGCATGGGCAGCTGCAGCTTGGGCGGGGGCTGGAGAGCCACACGGCAGAGCGGCTGCAGGCCAGGAACATGCAGCCACTCCTGGGTGTAGCCCACAGCGAGGGTCCAGTGAGAAAGGCCGACGGGCTAGATGGTGAAGGCGTCACTGGGCTGCAAGGGAAGCTGTGGGCCCAGCACTGGGCTCTGGGGTGGCCAAGAATCCTGTGCGAGGAGCCGCTCCCTGGGGCATCAGGTGTGAGCAGGAAAGAAGCCGATGGCATGGGAGGGAGCAGGGCTCTGGGAGCACACACACGGCCCACACAGGGTGCCCACACCGGAAGCATGGCTCGAAGCCAAGTGAAGGGTGGGGACCCTGCACAGCTGGGCCCTTGGGCGCTAAGTGTGTGAGGTCAGAGGTGCGAGCAGGGATAGGCACAGGTGCCGCTACGAGGACCCCGGTGGGCCGAGGGTCCCAGGGCCACACCAGAGCCTAAGGGCAGTTTCTAGGCAGAAAGCCAGTGTGGGTTGAGGTCTGGAGAAGCCACACACACCCCTGCATTTGCCCACGAGCAGGAGAGAAGAAGCCATGGGCTCTGATGGAGGAGTTTGAAGGAGCAGAGAGCCAAAGACAGTACCTGCCCCACCTGCAGCGCAGGATGGGTGGAGGCCTATGGTCTCCCCCAAATTAGAAGGAGGCATGTCTGGAATGGGGGGGTGCAGTTTACTCCCTAGAGACAGTAAAGATATTGCAGTGAAGAAAGCCTGCGTCCTTGGGGACAGACTGCTTATGCGTTGCTGTGGATTTACCTTTCCTCGTGTGCTCTCTATGTGCCAGGGTCTGGCAATCCCAGCAGTGATGGGGATGGTAGAGGAGTAGGGTCAAAGGGCAAAGGTGAGAGAGAGGAGATGGGGAGAAGGAGCTGGTGGGCCTGGAGGGAAGCCAGAGCAGGAGGCACAGGGACAGCACAGGGCTCGTGGGTGCCCCTGTAGATGCAGGGGAGCAGAGCAGTGCTGGATGCCATGGAGGACTAGCAAGGGAAGTGGCCTGGGGTGGTCATCGGTTGGAGGCCACCTTCCCGGAGCCCCAGGAAGGCAGAAGCAGTTGAGCAGGGACCACAGAGGCAGAGAGACCCCGTGGCAGTGAGGCCGCTGCTCCACTCCACTAGGAGCACATCCACAGGGCTGGAAAGATTTGTTTTGGAAATTTGCATTTCAGAGATTAGTCCTCTGCCTAAGAGGATGGTAAGACTTAAGAAGTCCCACCACATGTTTTCTGCAGCGTTGAGGTAGCTTCTGATCCTGCCTGCCGTTCATACCCACTTCTCCAGGAACTGCAGGCCGTTGGCAAGAAGCCGGTAAATGTCTAACCTAGGAAAGGAAATTGCCCATTTTGACTGAAGTGTTTGTTATGAAGCTCTCTCTCCTGTTGGCTCAGTTCCAGGGATGGGTGTGCACACGCGTATACTCACAAGGGCAGATGTGAGATGTGCGTGCACGTGCTTCCCTCAGCAGCTGGTGTTTCTCATACTGTGTGTCAGGTGTCGCAGACACATCAGTAAACAGTTGTTCCAGTGGCTTGGGAGCTGCGCAGGAGCGGCCCGTTACTACGTGTGGGGTTGCTGAGGGTGGAGAACTGAGCGGGAAAGGAGGGTGCACAGTGGGCCACAGAATGGAGGCATTAGGTGCTCTCTCTCCTCCATGAGGTGCTCTGGTGCAGGTGTGCTGGGAAGCTGGGGCGCCCCAGTGTGCTGCACCTTCCCATGCTGTGGTGTAAATGCCCTTGCCAGGCCAGGCACCGACAGGACCTCGGGTGTGGGGTGAGATGGGCGCCGTTGTCCTGCTCCAGCCCCCCACAGTGATTTGACAAGGTTCTTCAGCAACCACCAGGGACCATCTGGCAGCGCTCGTGAATGAGACCATATCTTCTGAAGGGTGCAGAGCAAGGCAGGCACCCGTGCTGTAAGCCCACACGGGTCTCAGCCACAGGTTCCTCCCGGACAGAGAGGAGCCTGGCGGGGCCACAGCAAGGGAGGGCGAGCCCGCCAGCCAGGAGGACAGGCAGGAGGGGGTGCAAGGACACGGAAGACGCCAGCTTCCTCTGCAAGCGTCTTGCTTATGGTGTGGCCTGCTCCTACCAGAGACCTTGCCAGGTTCAGGTCCTGCTCTGTTATTTGCTCTGATGAGGACAGGAAAGACAGCACACGGTTGCGGACAGCTCAGCTGCAGGAGGCTGAGCGGGGTCTGGAAGAGGGGCCGCTATTCCTGGCACCACTGCTGTCCCAGAAAGGTCTGCCCATTTGCCTTCTGGACCCGAGGGAACCGCTCATGACAAAGCGAATCATAAGGACTTGGGGCTTGTGGGAGTTGAGCCCTTTCTGCATGAGTTTGGGTATGGAGCTGGGGTTCACTGCCCTGTGGAGAATTTATTCCTCTCATCTCAGCATGAGTTCTAGTCAAGGCTATGAGAAAACTCTTGCCCTGGACATGAACATAGTTTTCCTGAGAGGATCATGTTTAATTCATATTGCACCATGTGAGTGTGTATGTACACTGCCACACAACTTGTTACGGAGCACTGTGTGGGTATATGTGTATGCACAAGCACTTGGTGTATGTGTACCAGTTAAGTGTCCTATGTACATGTAAAATGTACCATGTGAACATGCATGTGTGTGTGTGTGTGCAGGCATGCAGCTTAGCACAGTCTCTGTGTGTGCGCAGCCTCATGTGTGCCATGTGTGTGCCCACGAGTGCATAAAGTGTTACGTGTAAGTATGTGTGCACACGCAGGCGTGCAGCTTGAGCTGCTGCCGATGACAAGAGAAACTGATATCTGGCTACCGGTGTCTGTGGCTGTCATCGTCGGGTGAGAGGCGGCATGCCAACAGCTGACTGTGTGGTGAGGAGGACACTGGACGTGCAGCCCCCGCGGCTGGAGCACACTTTATCCACACCACCATGGTCTCCTTGCACCTGGAGCCCTTCCTGCCCACAGAAGCAGAGTTTGCAATGACAGTGATGTTTGGGCCACCGTGTTGTGCTTCTGTGCTCCACGGCTCATGCAAGGTGAGAGGAAAGGAGGCTCCACAGAAGTTGGGGTCCTCGGGAGTAAACTTGGGTAGAACTGTGAGCCATGGGTGGCTTTGGTGGGAAGGGTTAGGTCTTGATGGCTTGACTGTCAGTGAGAAAAGCATTCCTTCAACTGTTTAGCTCCACGGCCCCCACTCACCTTCCAACTGTCCTGTTCTGAAGGGACATGCAACAGGGGGAACCGCGTCCCACAGGATCACTTCCTGCAGGGATCCTCTCCTCGCAGGTTCAGTCCCAGCCTGCATCTCTCTCTCTCTCTCTCTCTCTCTCTCTCTCTCTC
>NW_004524593.1:22657494-22687257 GCF_000260255.1 Octodon degus | reverse complement strand
CATTTTGTTCCTTCTCTTTGTCATTTTGTATACCACTGTCTTCTGACCTTTGGTGTAGAGCTTAGATAGAGTTATTACCTTAGCACCAGGTCCAGATCTACGAAGTTCCGATTCCTCCAGGTGGGTGTTGCTTGGATCTGGCTGCTGTGCTCCACTTCTTTCTTTTGCAGCCCTTGAATTTGAGCCCTTTGTGTCTGTCTGGCAAGATGTTCTGCTCCTGAATCAGCTGGGTGGGGCTTTTCTCTAGCCTTTTTTTCAGGGAGTTCTGCTGAAGGGTTCCACACTGGGTCTGCACTCTGGGTCGAATGAGGATCTGCGGGCCCCGGGCGGTCTCACTCACCCGCCGGGCCTGTGCTCTGGGTCTATTCAGGATCCGGCAGCCCTGGGTTGTCTCCTGCATCTCTCTCCCTGTGCACCTGGGTTCACCCTAAACCTACCCAGCCTGCTGGCCTCTTCCTGCCCTGGGGACCAAGCTTCTCCTGGCCATGTGGGGATGGAGTCCTTTAGAAACCCCACTTCTGTTTCAGGAGGGCGAATCAGCCCTTGGGTCATGTGAGGTCCCGATAGCCCCAGAGAACTACTGTCCAGGAAACCACGGGATCTCTGCCCAAGGACCTCCCTTCTTTTCCTGTCTCTGGGATGTAAAATCTAAGCACCCTTTGAGGCTTCTCTCAAATGTTGCATGTGCATATGTGTACATGCGTGTGTGTACATGTGTGTGTGAGATAGTTTCCTGATGTCCTAAGCACACAGTCCCTCTAACCTTTTTTTTTTTTGCTAAATTTTCTCTTATAATTGCTTTTATTAGTTCTCTCTCATTTCCTAATAATCTGTAGCCCTTGAAGTCACTAACAATGAAGAACAGAGGAAGGATTTCCCACAAACATGTTGAATTCAACTGGAATGAATGAGCTTCACTGCGCCCCAAGGACACTAAACCCTTTCATGCAGTGTCATTGCTGCAGTAGTTTTTGGTTAATAAAAAATTAGATTAACCCCAATAATTACTTTAAGAGTGATTTGTATAGCATAACCACTTAACTTGAAGCCTATGTTCATTTGCCAACATTTTAAAAATGTGGAACCAATGACTTTAAATTTGGGTTCACTGACTGAAATTCTTGGTCTTCTTTCTTGCATTAATCATGTCTGATGAATAATTTAGAGCTTGCAATTTGAGTTTCAACATGGAAGGAGAACTTATAAACAGCTGGAATGTGACTAGAGTGCAGTCACTCTCTATTAAAATTCCTCCAGCTCCTTTTAATCGCCTCTATTAATTGAACTGCAGTTTTTTAGCCCTACACTGTCCAGTGTGATAACCGTTGGCCACACGTGGTTACTGAGGCCTTAACGTGTGGTTGGAATGTGGCAGGCACTCAGGCCTTGGTGCCATTTTGGGTTTCCAAAATGCCCCAGAAAAAACATAAGAAATCTCCTTGTGCATGATTTTATGTTAAAACAGGAAGCTCAGCCTGTGGTACTGGCTTACATGTAATGGATTATTAAAGGTAACTTCACCTGTGTCTTTTTATTTTTTAACGTGACTACTGGAATGCGCGCGCCGCTCTGATTCGCTTCTTAGTCCTGCTGGACGGCAGTCCTTTAGCAGGTCACGATGTCCATTCTTCGCCACTTGGTGCCACTTTCATAGAGACAACCAGTCTGGCCATTTTGCCTCTAATATTTTAAATGTTCTCAACATTAAATTGCATAATTATAGTAAGAAATACAGCTGCCAAGGCCAGGTCTGGAGGCGAACACACTGGACTTTGACAAGGGAGTGAATGTTGCCGGGACTCCCAGGGCACCAACGACCTTGGTGCCAGGCCGTCCTGGGCAGCCGGCAGACGAGGCGCCTGCGCTTCCCTTGGGAGGTTGCGCATGGAGGTTGTGCAAGGGAGCTGCCCCTGGGCCTCTGGCCTGGCGTTGGGGGAGCAGCCCCCGCAACGCTCTCTGTTTGATGCGCTTTTTCACTTCACAACATCACTACTCAGTTTTTCCATAAGCTTTCCTGACACCCTCAGAACTGTACACTTGAGAAACGCAGTTGGGAATATTCTTAGGAAATTAAAAGCACGTCTTTTTCCACTATAGAAAAGGTAAGAAAGTAACAGTTGTCCTAGTGAAAGTAGTGACACATGGCAGGCCAGTGAGCCCTTAGCAGGCAGTTGGGCACCGGGTGCTCTCTTGGCTTTGGGCTCAGGTGGCCCCTTGGACAGGGACTTGAGCCTGGCCAGAGTTGGCCGCAGTGTAGTTGCCCTCGTCCCACCAACTCCAGTGTGAGCTGTGGGTGGTGAGGAAGGCCCACTCCCACATTAGAAGAGAGCCTCTCACCCAGCCCCGCCTGGCAGAGGGTCAGCAGCCTGCAGGTTGGGTGTGCCTGTGTGCATGTGAGAGGCACCTGCTGTGCCTCTGGCTGTGGCTTGGGCAGGAGGCTCCAGCTGCCTCGTCTGCCCTGGGGGAGGAGATGAGGGATGCGGAGCGAGCGCAACTCCCTGTCCATGCATGTGGCTGCCTTGGGCTGGCAGCTCCTTTTGGTGGTTGAGCACCCACACCCGCACCTGTGAGGCTCCCCGAGCCAGGTGCCTGACACCTGACACCCCGAGCAGCAGGGCTGGAGGCCACCCCCCTCTGGGCATCTGTTGCATGACCTCAGCACAGAATGTGCTCATGACGTTTCAGTGCTGAGGACTTGGGCGCTTTTAGCCAAGGCAAGCGGGGTCTTGCGGATCCAGTTCTGACTGGAGCACAGGCCGCCGAGGAGCTGAGGGGAGCATGCACCAAGTGTGACTTCCAGGGAGGACATTTCTCACCAGATCCTTCTGTGCAGCACTGCTGCTTTGCCTGGAGGTGACAGCAAAGAAAATCAGTAGCAAAGAGTACACGTGCAGCTGGCACTAGGAAGAGAGCCAGCCCACGCATCTCCACTGGTCTGGCCCCTGTGGACTCCTTGGGGAGGAACTGAACCCCACCCTCAGACTGCACAAAGGTGGCAAGGACCTTGAGGGTCAGCAGCAAAGTGTACCACGGCACACGCCCCTCCCCGCCTCCCCACCTGGGGGTCCACAGAGGGCGAAGAGAGCTCGGGCCACACCCCTAGCTTGATTTCTCCTCCCACTGAGACTCTGAATTTGTGTGTTTGTGGCCAAGTCCTTGGCGGCCAAGTCTCGCCTGGGCTGGCGCTGGCTTCCCCAGGAGCAGGGAAACGCAGGCCCGCAGGGCAGCCTGGATGCGGCGGCTCTGGGAAGCAGGAGCTGTGAGCCGAGTGGATTCCTGGCTACTTGAGGGAGTGAGAGAGGAGGGAGAGTCAGCAAGGCTGGGGAACGATAATGAAGTCTGTGGGAAACACTCTTATGACTCGCTGTCTCTCCCTCCTGGGAAAGGAGAGGAAGCATCTCGCGCTGCTGGCCACGGGCACGTAGGCTTTTACCCAGGTAAAGTGCACGTCCTTTATTTGTATTCCATGGCCAAATGCGGCAACATGACTAATCGGTACGAATGGTCAAGTAACGCCGTGTCCTTCCCCTCTGAGGTGGGGCGGAGACTTTAGTGCTGTGTTGTCCCTTCATTCTTTGAGGAGACCGCCTAATCTCCGCAGGTGTGTCTCAGATTTCTGTCACTATGACAAATATCTGATCAAAAGAACTGTAAAGAAGGAAAGCACAGCACGCAGGGCACATTTACTGCCTTGTAATGAGAAACACAGCTTTGAGCCCAGCCAAGGGAGGTTCGGCTGGCTTTCCTGCACGGTCTTTCTTCCATTGGAAAGTAATGTTTGATGAAGACTAATTACCTTTCCCAAGTTGTCAACTGAGCCTTGAAGGCCAAGGGTCACTCCAAAGATGGCCTAGCAGGTGCACTCCCAGCTGCTGAGCCTCATTTTCAGCCCTTCTCCAGGTTAGAGACCCTTGGTCCCCAGGACAAGGGCCCCTGTGGAGGCTATTAGATGAGATGGCAGCGTTAGAGAGTGTGGGGTCGGCACCTGGGGACGGCCAGTGAGCACTGGTCACCTCTGTCCTCGCCACACTCTCCGGGACAGCGTGAGGGCCTGCTACCCTGTGACCCAGCTTCCAGTCTCCCATAGCTGTGTGCTCAATTGATCTGGGCTTTCGTGGACTTGAGAGGGAAGATTTTTGCATTGGTATACGAACCTAGGACCGGGCCGGCCAATAGCTCAGTGGATTAAAACACTGCAAGCAGGCACAGGGGCTGGGGGTTTGACCCCCGGGCCTGCTGTGCTAGCCCTGCCCCCAGGGTGCTGAGACAGCAATTGAGACCGGGCGTGGTGGAGCACACCTGTAATCCCAGCTCTTGGGAGGCTGGAAACAGGCGGATCACAGGAGTCCGATCTAGTAGTGAGACCCTGAACACCCTGTAGACATTTCCCTAAGAAGAAAAAAAAAAAGTCTAGGACCACCGTGACCGCTGCTCCGACAGGGATGGCTCTGGACAACAACCTGCATTAGCACCTCAGCTGCTCACCTAGTCAGTGGAAGGAATGTGCAGGAGGTGTGCTTGTGAGGCAAGCTATTCGCCCAAACTCCCTCTGAAGCTTCGTGAGCGTGTGGAGTTCATAGAAATTGCTAGAACAAAGAAGACCAAACACTGCCACTCCCACGTCATGGGGAGGTTACTCAAGGTCATATGAGCCATCTTTCTTGCTCCATCAACAAAAGTATCACAATTACTACATATTGGTCATATGCAACATGCTATTTTGACGTTTGTGTGTGTTTTGCGAATGGCTGTGTCAAGTTAATTAGCATATGCATCACCAGTCACAGTATCATCTTTTTTGTGGTGAGAACATTTAAAATTTACCCTTTTTGTATGATGCGTTTTCCCTCTCTTGAGCTCATTTCTCCTGTGTAGTTGAAATTTTGTGCCCTTCGGCCAACATCTCTCCCGCCTCCTCACCCCCAGGGTTTTGTCTCTATAAGTAACTCAGTGCAGCCCATTTCTTCACAGAAGCCAGTGGTGAATTTGAGGGAAATAAAGGTTGCTAGCGTTGGTGCAGCCCTGCCTTTCCCAGATCTCCTCATAGTCTTTCAGGAAATTAGCAAAACATTTAGCTGACGCCAGGCAGTGCAAGGATGGCGGTGACCAAGCATGACCAGTGAGACATAGACAAGAGCTTGGCCTTGAGTGTGGCCTCTACTGCTGGGGAGGCCGAGGTCCGTGTGGTCAGGCAGGGTCACGGGGCTCCCTGTGTCCCCGCACCCTGGCAAGAATGGGATTTTAGGATTGAAAATTGGTTGAAATTCTAACTCTTGTCACTCGGCAGCCATACCCTCTCCAGGGAATTTTTAGCTGCCCTGCACACCAGTTTACTTAGCATAAAATAAAAGTAATAAACACCTCACTTGCCAGTCCCTGTGGGGCACAGTGCAGTGTGGACAGTACCCGGCTCGGCTTCGCTTGAGGCGGGGTATTCCACAGCACTCAGCAAAGAACCAGGTCAGGGTGCGCTTCTCTCCCAGGATACGGACAGGCTGTTTTTCTTTCTGAGCATTTAATCTTTCCTTATATCAGAGGGACAGTTTGCTTCGTAGAAATGGTGATAATAGTGGTGATGATTTTGTGGTGCTGGGAGCGAACCCAGGGCTCAAGGCGCTGCTTGGCAAATCCCAGGCCAAGGCCAACGTTCATCCCTTCAAGGCAGAGACGGGCTCTGGCTTGTGAGCAGGTTTTAAGCCCTCTAAGTAGAGTCACTTTGGAGAGGGGGGGAGCCCAGGTCTTGGGTCACGGCTGGCGGGGACTCCGCCTGCGTTGCGTCTGCTCGGCTCCAGGGTCCCTGCTGAGCAGTGGATCCCGAGGGAGTGTGGTCTGGATCCAGGCTGCTGCAGGAGTGCTGGAGAGAGCGAGACGGCTGGGCCTGACCTGGGGGCCCAGGACCCTCGAGGGCCAGCCCACTGACACCTCGCTGGGCCTGTCTGCCATCTGGGAACCGCGGAATACTGGCTGTCCCGTGCACTCCACTGTGAGAGTGCTTGCTGAAGTGCAGCCGGCTCCCACCTTTTCGAGGTTCTGGATTTGCAAGTTTACCTGCTTACTGAAAGGTCCCTGTAGTGTCAGGTGTCGTCTTGGCCCTTCGCGTGTACATGTGCAAGGGCAACGAGCACCTAAGTGTGCAGGCCCAGCTGAGGTCCGGCGCCCAGGCGCCCTGTCTGCCTGTCCCAGCTCTCCTAACTGTAACGAGGGTCCTCTCTGCGACCCATAATGGCCACACCGTCACATCTTCGTGTTTTTTCTGGTAATTTAGTTGGCAAATGCAGCTCCAAGCCCATCGCTGGAGCTCTGCTTGGTGCTGTTCTGGGCGGGGGAGCTGTGAGGCATCCAGCAGAGGGAATCAGTGGGGTCGAGACGCTTTGTTCAGACGCGAGTGCTGCTCGTTGCAGTGCTCTGCTAAGGCCCTAGCAAGGTGCCCCGGAGATGCTGGAAGTGGAAACGCACAGCAAGTAGGCTGTGCACTGGGCACTGGATGGCAGTGCTGTCACCAGAGACCCCGGCAGCCTGCCCGCATCTCCTGGGAGCAGTGCTTTAGTATTCATCCAGTTTTCACGGGGACGGACTCTCTAAGACACGAGCACTGCAAGTAAGAACTCAGTCACACGGAGGTCGCTGTGCAGCAGGGTGCTAAGAGCTTGGCATGCATTTTCTATTTTAACGTGCAAGCGGCCCAGGAAGGTAGGTGCTGTGTCACTTCCTGTTTACAGGAGAGTGGATAGCGGACACAGAGGCCAACACAGTCGGGAGGCTGCAGGTCTCCTAGCGGGGAGGGAAGAGCTGAGGTCGGTGCCACTGTGGGCCAGTGTGGCCAGAGGATGTGTTAGGCCACAGGGTGTTCGCAGTAGGAGGGTGTGATAAGAGGTGCGAGTGGGGGAAAGGAGAAGCAGCCCACAGCAAGTGACCAGCTGCGGGAGCTGCCCACAGACCGCAGCCAGGAGCACTTTATAGGCTTTGGGAAAGGAATATGCTACGGCTTTCCCTGGCGATGGCTAAGAGGGATGGGCGAGGCGAAGCAGGCTGCTGTGGGATGCGGGGGGAGGGGCCACAGAACTTGGGGTCCTGGGTTATGTGGGGGCCGCAGTCCCTGAGCAGGGCACGGTGGCCAGTGGTGGTGTACTGGGCCAAGTGACACCAGAAGCCAATTCATGGCAGCTTTACGTGCAGTTGGCAGCACATTAGCTTCCCTTTCCTCCTGCTTCCCCGGACACTGGCAGCTAGATGTAACATATCTCAGAATTGTGAGAGGCCTGTGCAAGCGTCTTCAGATGTGTGTGTGACATGGTTTATCGTTACTGGCTCAGGGACGTTCAGCCCATGTCGCAGTAACTGGCACTGAAGTAAAAGCCTTGAGCCATGGCTAGTTGCCACGAAGGCCACCCTGACCCTGTCAGCAACATGGCGCCACGCTGGCGGCCCATAACTGGGGTCCCCTCAATCCTGGCTGTGAAGTGGCAGGGCCAGGCTGAGAGCCAGCCTGAGATTTAGTCAGGCATGCTTCCTTGTAAGAAAAAGCGGGCAGATGGAAAGAAGGAACTCTTGATCCTGTGTCCCAGGGTTCCTCACTCCTGGAATGTGGCCCTCCTGTGTGCTTACCAAGATGTCAAAGCTGTGGGGTGTCAGCAGCTTATGAATGTGAATATCACGATTTACATTGCTTTGATTTAATATAAGAATTAAGCTTCTTTATACTTTGTTCCAACTCACTGAAATGAAACAATACATTTTCTTTCAAATCCTTTGTCCTTTATTAGTAATTTTCCCCTTCCAAATTTGCTTGGCTTTGGCAAATGAAAGAAAGATAAATTTTGCTTTGATTTGGTTGTGTGGAGAACTCTAAGGGGGAATTAAAACAGTTAAACAGCCCGAGGGAACTGAGTGGGGAACAGGAGTCAAGTTAGCAGGAGCAAACTACCTTGTGGCTGTAAATCAACAGGGCTTCAGGAGGATGCAAGGGAGTTATTTCTGCTTTCAAGTAATCATTTTCAGTCTTCAACAACAGCGCTGCGCTGTGTTCCGCCGGCCCTTGCTTCTCCACCGCCAGCCCTCAATCCAGAGTCCAGCTCACACACTGAAGGCAGACTTCAGTCAGTCCAGGGTGGGCTGCGATTTGAGGATGGTCACAGCTCTTTCCTCGCCCCCCTCACCTTCGGGTGACCCAAAATCCATCCTTAGTGAATTTCTTATTTAAGAAAATATGAAAGCAAAAAAGATGTAAAGCGAGGCTTAGAAAAGTCAAAGGCTCAAAAGGCAGTGGGTTCTTTGAAGTGGAGCTGGGAAGACAGCATCCAGCCTGGAGAGGGAGCTGCACCGGTCTGCTGGGGGTTCCCCCAATGCAGCTCCTTGGCTTGGAGAGGAGGAAGAGTGGAAGGGGAAGGAGGGGCTGCTTGGACCAAGCGGGCAGGCCAGCAGGCTCGAGGCTTTTGGAGGAAGGGGCCCTCGGCCTCTCCCTTCCTGTGCATCCAGGTCTGAGCCACTGGCCGGAAGCTGGACTTGGCTGCAGGAGTAGCTCTTGGATCTGTGGTACTCGGTTCTCTGGTCCCCACCTCCTTGACAGTACCAAGGGATTAGTGTTCTCTGCTTTGTGTTTCTCGGAGGACCGTGGTGAGGATCAATTAAGAACACACAAAATAAAAGCTTTGTGATGCCGAAGAGGTTGGCAGAAGTGAAAACCTGAGATGTTAGATCTCGGTCACAAGAACGGGGTTCCTTCAGGTCAGACTCACTCAGGGTGAGCTTTGAAAAACTACAGCTCAGCTCCTCGGGCTGCGCCCCACGGTGTCCGGAGGGGGCTGGAGATCCTCCAAACATCAACACAGCAATGACAGCAGCAGACGCGGCATTGAAATGAAAGAATAAAAATGTAAACGCGAGAGGTGGTGAGGATGCTGAACCGGCTTCGGAGCGCAAAGCCAGGGCCTTACTGATGCAGGGGCGACTGACTGGCGCCGGCTCCCGCAGGCTCTGCATGGTCGGAGCGCTGGGGCAGCTTCTGTCAGCGAGAGATCCCGACTGCTGAGAGCAGACCTTGGCCGTAGGGGAAAGGAAGGGAAATAATACGTCTTAGGGCCTTCTCTGTGCCAAGCGCCGGGGCGTGACCGCCCAGGCCCCTGGACCCAGGCCGGGCTGGGCCCTGCGAGCCCCGGGAGCCGGGCTGGGTCCGCCCGCGGCTTCTGAGCACAGCAGGGGTCCACGCAGCCTGAGGTGGAGCGTGCCCCTGGCTCGGCCGGGGTGGCTGGTGACCACCCCTCCTCCACTGGAGTCACCGTTCGCAATCAGCTCACTCTGTTAGAGACCCGGAAGAGGAGACAAGGTTTTAGGATGGAGGATTTTGTAATCCCAAGGAGAGAAAGAGGCAGAACTGTGCGGCCTGAGCGTGAGTCTGAGCTCCGCGCGGGTGAACGCGGCTCGCCAGGCGCAGCGCGCCCTCGCAGCGGGGGCTGGGCTCGCAAATCGGCTTCTGCTCAGTCTAAAGACCAGAGCTGCTTAGCGCGCTCGGTCCCCATCGCTGCTCATTTACTCTCTAAGTTTCACAGCTGCCAGTTCCAAAGGAGCCGCCAGCAGCTGTCTGTTCGCGTGCTCCGTGGGTCTGTGACGAGTTCATGTTGGCGGCTCTGCAAAACCACTGCTCCGTTTGGCCGCTCGGGGCACAGCAGGACGCTGCCCGCCAGGCATCAGGAACACGAGGGGCAGGCTGCAGATGCTCGGGGTTGCTTCCGGTTGCTTTACAAGCCAGTAGGATTTTAACCTTAGTACTTTAGTTTTTGCCTTTTAATAAAGTAACTCCTATGTGAAAAACATCCCTGGGTAAGAAACATTCCCGAACCAAACTACCCTCTCCTTGGGTTGTGAAAGAGAAGGTGAACAAGTGCGGGCACCTCACGGTCAGGTCAGAAGAGCAGGCCTGCGCGAGGTCACAGTCGGGAGCATCTGAATGCGAGACCCCGGAGCGCATGGCGGGCTGCCTTGTAGGTGTGTCATCCTCTGTCTCTCGTAATTACCATGCCAAATAAATTCAAGCCTTCCTGCTATCAGCAGTACGTGACTAGCCTCTGTATGCTCACCGGGTGCTACGCAAGGTGCAGCTCAATTTCTTCTGCTCGCTGCCCTCTCTAGCAGCGCCACACCACCGACTCTGCTCCTGTGCTCCCAGGGCGCGCAGCCCGGATGTGGGGAGGCTGCCGCAGCCTTCTTTGCCCGGTCCAGCCTGCACACCCCCCCCCCCGTCCCGGGAGCCCCCCTGCCTCCTGCAGCCCCCCTCTGCTCCTGCAGCCCCCATCTTGTCCTCTGCCTCAAGGGCAGGAGCTCTGCTGGGGCGTGGGGGGAGCTTCTGGCCCAGACCCTGGCCTGGCCCTGGAGCTCAATTCCGGATACTCTCCTTTTGTACAGTTTTCAAATTGTCTTTCACTCCTGCATTCTTCTAATTCTACACAATCCATCTTTTTCCATCAGTTTTTATACACTATTACTATTTCTAATTTTTATTTTTATCTGTCCATGCTTGTGGTGCATAGTGATTATGTTTTATAGAGTTGACAGGCTTCCCCTTGAGGACAGCTGGCCAGGCACTGCCCATGTCTGCCCCTTAGCCTGGCAGCTTTCTTTTTGCCTTGCTCCAGAGCAGATGTCCTTAACAGCAAAGAACTCAGTATGGTTGAGAAGCGGATGCAAATGAAATTTCTTACATTCTGTTTAAACTATGAACAGCATCTTGATGAATGCCAAGATTTCCAGCGATGTTTGTTTCTGAGTAGTTCAAAACTAAAAATACTAACCTCCAACCTCCAACATTTTAAATTACACTCATTTGCACAATGACATCAAGTCATCTTGCACTACATTAGATGACCTTCAGGCAACAAAAAACTTCCTTCAGTGTCTTGGGCCATGTGCCAACACTCCTTTTTTATTTCCTTTGTATGGTCAAGGAGAAATTCCTCGGTGTTTTTGCAGGATATATGCTGATTTTGGTGAAATTCGTTGTTTTTGCCATAAAATCCAGGGCCTTGTAATTACCAAAGGCTCTGGAATCTGTAATTGACCAACTTGGTCAAAGAACAAATGCTGTTTTATCGTGGAGGGTGATCTCTAAGGACGTGCGCTCAGAAGTGCAGCCCCAGCGGTCTCGAGGGCAGGGCTCGTTGCTGGTCTTCTGCACTGACGGCGGATCTGGATCGGCGGGTTGCCACCCTGGAGTGCCTCTGCCCGCCCGGCAGCTTGTTCTGCTCGGGTCGCAGAGTCACAGTCATCAGCCACGGGTGCCCGAAAAGTACTTAGCCAGTACACTTGACCTGTGAATCTTCAAAAGCAGCAAGAGAAGACCGAAGGGCTGAAATTACCGATCCCTCTCACGGAAACAGAAGTAGACCAGGAAGAGCTTAGAAACTCCAAACTCTTGTGGATTCTATTTTGTTCTTATTTTTTCAAAGAGAATAAGAAATAGTAAAAAACAAACCAACAACCCCCCAAAAACATTAGAAACGATACAGAATTTCACTAAACAAGACGACAGAATTCAGCAATGGTTGTTATATTGGGTATTGTCTTCAAATTAGTTGTTCAGATTACCACACATAAGCGCACAAAATCGGTCCCATTGCACCTCTCACCTCTGCTGTCTGCGTCTACGCTGGCTTATTCTGGGGCCACACAGGCACACGGTGTCCCTACCCTCAGGGAGCAGAGAAACTTCGGTTGGTCTCGCTGTCCCCAGAGGCTCCTCCTGAGGGGCTGGTGCAGAGCTCCCACGTGGAGCACGCTGCAGGCTGGGGCTTTCTCAGTCAGGGTTCCGGAGTTCCAAGATCCTGATGCTCTTCGCCCTTGAGGTGGCCAGAGGGCACCAGAGGAGCGGCAGTACCCCTCCACTCCTGTGTGCTGTATGAAAACAGTGACCATGCTGTGTGTCGTGAGGTGTAGGGGGTGGGGAGCCGACTGGCAGCATCCGCTTCACTCACTGTCTTAGCTTTCCATCACCATGTGTCGGGGTTTGGTTCTGCAAGGGGAACAGTACAGTACAGGACACATTTTATAAAGTCATTTAATAATAAGGCACCCAAAGATTCATTTGCAAAGAGTGCAGGAAATCTGTCCACACACTGACAACCAAAGAATCCAGCTGAGGGCCTGGATCCCTCAGTAATGTCCTGCATGAGTCCAGCTGAAGACTAAGAGCCATAAGAATGCCTTCCAGGAGCCCAAGTGGAGGCCAAGAGCCCACGAGAACATCTCATGCAGGCCATCCTCAGTGATAGCGAGGGCCTGAGCTCCTCTGAGGGTGAGGAAAGCTGAGCTCCCATCAGGAAAGCCAGTACGACAAGCTTCTCCAGGAGACTGAGCCGTGCACCATCTTCCCTTCTGGAGCCAGGAAGCCAAGCTCAAAGTGAGCACCAAGCTCCCCAAAGTGGACCGTAGCCTTTCTCAGCAGCGAGGTCTCGAGCTCCTCCTCCAGTGAGAATAGCTGAGTTCAACAGGAAAGCCAGAATGACGAGATACCCAGCAGAACAGCCAGGAGAGCCAGCAGCTTCCCAAAGCTCCAACAGCTCCAACAGCTTCTCCTAACAGCGCCCCTAAAAACCTCTCTTCTCAAGCCAGCCCCGCCCCAGGGCGCGCTGAGATGGCAATTAAGACTGGTCATGGCGGCACGTGCCTGTAATCCCAGCTCTTGGCAGGCTGTAAACAGGCAGATCACTATGAGTCCAATCTAGTAGTGAGACTTTGAACACCCTGTAGATCCTTCTCCTCTGCAAAAAACCCCAACAACAACAACAACAACAACAACAACAACAACAACAACTCTCTTCTTTCCAAATCGCCCTCAGGTGGCCTCCCACTCCCAGCACCATGCTAGTTCCTTTCAGCTGGTGTTACAAGGTGACCTCCAGCTGGCAATCCACCACCCTGTACAAAACCCTGGAGGCAATAAAAAAAAGGAAAGGTTCATTTTGGCTGAGAGTTTCGGGAGGTTTCAGTCTACACCTGACTGACCCCATGGTTTTGGGCACCCACATCATGGAGGCAGCATGTGGCAGAGGTGGCCTGTTTACCTCATGGCCCAGGGGGAGGGGAAGGTGGAAGAGGAAGAGGCAGGGACCCACAGCCTCTCGGGGCCACTCGCTCATGACCTCACCTCCTCCCACGGGCCCCTCTTCTTAAAGTTTCCCCCACCACCCAATAGTGGCACGGGCCGGGACGCAAGCCTTCAGCTGGGATGCACGCTACAGATCTCAGAGGACGTGGTGCCCCAGCCTTCTCAGTGGCGGGCTCTGGCTTCCTTTGTTCTTTCCCACACTGCAGTTCTTCGGCCTGTCTCCAGCACCGGCCGCTGGTCCATGTCGGCCGCTCCTTCGTCACCCTCTCAGACTTGTCTAGCACCACACCCTTCCCTGGTGCCCTCCTCCACCCCTCATCTGACTCTTGTTTTGAGCTTCGTCACCTGCCTGGCTTCCAGTCCCTTCTCAGCGAGGAAGCCTGCCCAGGCCCTGCTTCCAGTCCTGCCCTCTCTGAAGCGCCCTGCTCCGCAGCACCCACCAGGACCCGCTGATCTCATGCTCCGCATCATCCCCACATATTCAGTGTGCTTCACGCCCTGCTCAGGCGCCAAGCGGCTCCTGCCTCTGTCCTTTGCACCAAGATGTCCTTGGGCTCCGCCCCCTCAGCCCTCACAGGACTCACCGACCTCCTCTCTCGGATGGGGCCAGGCTGTCCGTGAGGAGGCTTGACTCAGCACAGCACCAGTGCCAACAAAGGAGCTCCTGACCTCAGTGACCTCCTATCCCGCCACTCCAGTGGAGACGTGGACACTGAGACACAGCCGCTGCACACTGCCATTGTTTTACTCTTTGTCAATTGTCCTTTTAGAGTAGCTGAAATCGGTTTTTAGGAGTAGCTTCTTTGGCCTAATTTGCACGTGTAAGCGTGCAAGTTTACCTTTGTAAGGAAAGGGCCTGCCAGCCAGCGTGACCCGGGCTGATACGGAGCATCGCAGTGTGTCTCAGGAGCTGGCCTTGAACCTGGACCATGAGGTGGGCTGGGGACTCCGCCCTGGTGGCTGCGAGGACGAATACCTGCCTGCGCTCAGCTTGGACCCTGCCCCAGCCTACTTGTATCTGCTTGTGTCTGCACACAGGATCCACAGGTCCTGTAAGGCATGGGGCTTTTTTATTTTTATATATATTTTTTGTATTTTAGGGGAGGTTATCAGGGTGTTCAGGGTCTCACTACTAGATCAGACTCATAGTGATCCGTCTGTTTACAGCCTGCCAAGAGCTGGGATTACAGGTGTGTGCTACCATGCCCAGTCTCAACTGCCATCACAGTGTGCCCCGGGGGCGGGACTGGCACGTCAGGACTGGGGATGGAATCGCTGGCCCCTGTGCCAGCTTGCAGGTGCTTTACTCTGCTGAGCTATTTGGCCCACCCAAGGCACAGGGCTTTTAAATGCTATTTAAATTAGCTAACTCCACACAATTCACTTAAAAAAATTAGCTTACTTTTTATGTATTTGGTACAGGGCCTCACTACACAGTGTAGACTTGCAGTGCTCCTCCTGTTTTCAGCCTCCCCAGTGCTGGGATTGCAGGTGTGCACCACCATGCCCAGACTGGCCGGCTCAGTGTGCCCGGGGGTAGGGCCAGCAGGGCATGTGGTGCTGGGGATCAAACTCCATCCCTGTGCTTGCCTAAGCAGGTGCTTCGTCTGACGAGCTATCTCACCGGCCCCATAAGCTTTGAATTCTTTGGGCTTCAAGAACTTGTGGATCTCTGGGGCAGTGCACCTCAGCAAACAGAAAGGCCCCACTGGGGGCCCCCTGCCACCCTCCCCAGCCAGGCACCTCAGTCCTGTTTCCTCTGACTGTCACATTGGTTCTATGTGCCAAGGGATGGCTATTCTGTTTAGGCTTCGTGACGGGACACTCTGGAAGTGTTTTTGGCTTGCAGATCACCCATCCCCCTTGTCACACTGGGGCTTGTAGTAGGCCTGGACAGATGTCAGTCTCCCCCAGCTGCTCAGGACCCCTCACCCTGCTGCACTCACAGAACTGGGCTTGGTGCTCCCCAGCCCCCAGCAACCTGGAGCTGAGCCCTGGCCACCTGGCCCATCCTGGGGGAAGGGTTTCTTCACACAAGGCAAAGGCTCAGGGGCTCCCAGGTGCTGTGGGGAGAGGAAAGCACACAGCCACCCTCTGCGGCTCTGCCACCCTGTGGGATGACAGCAACTTCATGTCGTGCTTCATGAGCTCAGGGCTGAAAGAATGTGGCTCGTTTTGACAATAAAAGTCCTTGCCAGAGAAATGTGACTGACTTTTGCACCTTAAGATGTGTTTCCACTCACACTGGACAGCTCCAAGGGAAGGGGGGCTGCTAATTCCAGCAACTCTGTGCTCCTTTGTGCAACTCGGGCTCCACCGCTGGCTGTGTGTAGATGTGCTCGAGGCTGCCCTGAGACTTTCAATCATCTTTGTTACGTGGAGGCAACTTCGTGTGTAGCAGTGGCGGGAGGCTATCGGGGGATGAGAGGCCGCTGCCAGGGCTTGCTCTTTTTATTTTCAAACATCTGGGATTCATTTGGAGTCACCCAGGTGGAGTGAAGCTGGGGACAGAGCCAGGTGGGATGACTTTGGCTAGAGCCCTGCACCTTGCTTTGGGTAATAATGTCAGGTAGCCTGGCAACTACCCCAGGGATGGTGGAATGACCTCTCTCCTTGGTGCCACTGGGGGGTGGGGGGGTGGCAGCTTGGGGTGGGTGGGGGTAGGTGGGGGCGGTGGTGGTGGTGACAGCAGGAGGAGGTGCCGAAACCCTGGTGCCCCTTGGGCCTTCCCTGTGGCTGGCAGGAAGGGCCGGGGGCAGGGCAGCTACTCTTGTGCATGAAGCCAGTGCCTGCTTTTCTCTGTCCCCAGCACGTAGCCCGTCTGTCTACATGAGGCATTCGTGGCCAAGCCTCTTGCCTCTCCTCTCCCCAGTCACCCTTCTGCACAGGGTGGCTTTGGGCCTAGAACAGAAGTGTAGCAAAGGGTGGGCGGCCACCGAAGGGGCCAGCCTTGGCCAGGGCTGCAACCCAGCTGGGCACCTATCCTCCGCTGGCAATGCAGGGTGTGGGCTGTGCTCACAGCGCAGCATTCCCTGGCCTCCTCCTGTGGGCCAGATCTAGCAGGAGGTGGGAGATGGCCTTGCTCCTTGGAGCGCCTCTAATCACCCTGGTTGTGGGCAGCAAGGCCTCCTCCACTGCTTAGGAGAGGAAAGCAGTACTCAGAGGGCCTAGTGGTTTGCCTGAGCCTAACATTCTCAGGTTATAAGCTGGGCAGTGTTGGGGCTGGCCAGCACCTGCTCCCAGAGGTAACCACTCATCTCCTCTCCATGCCCCACGCAGTGACTCCAGGGGAGCCCCAAGGGCAGTGCTCACAGCCTGGGCATCGGCGAGCATGCAGAGCGGGCCTTTCTGCCCTGCTGCAGAGCTGCTGCTGAGTGTTCACTGGAAACACCAGATTGGCTCCTTCGCTCTGCCGCTCTCCACTAGAGTACCAGCCATGCAGTTGTGTGCGCGGCGAGTAGGCTGCGTGCGTGGCTCGGTGGCTCGGTCTGGTGTGTCTGGGCTGTGCTCCCGGGTGGGCTGAGAAGCTGGCACATAGTGAGGCCAGGCTAACGGGGGAGAAGCCGTGGTGTAGACGGCGTTTTGGCCCCGTTCACTGGCTGAGCACGTAGGAGAACTTTTTTAGACTGCAACGCAGGGACCCTGCTGATGCCTCCCAGGAGGGAAGCAGTGGAGTCCAGGCCCTGAGGCGGGCCTTGGGAAGGCATCTGACTTTTCTATGCTTCTGTCTTCAAAACGTGGAACAAAGATGTCATCACTGGAGCGAAAATGGCGAGCGGGTGTGATTAGGCGCGCAGTGACGCTCAGCAGACAGCGGCCTAAGCGTTCTCGCAGCAGCCTGAAGTCCCGAGGCTGGCGGCTGCGTTCTTACAAGGCCAGCAACTCACAGCACATCTGCTTGTGTGCTCCTCACCAGTGCAGTGCTGAGCGCAGCTGCACGCCGGAAGCCCCGCCGTTTACACTGAGGAGAAGAAGACCCTGGGGACAAGGGGTGTGACTCTGGCTCCCACTCAGGCGCCCTAAGCCCAGCATTCATATGTGTTCCATATTCAAGCTCCCCTCTGGAATGGGAATAACAACATTCTCCCTCGCGCAGACTTCGCAAGGTGCTCAGCATGGTTCCTGGTCCACGGCTCAGTAGGGGAAGTGGCTGCTTACTATAGCTACTAGGAACTGGGAGTGGGGTTTTCTGTACCACTATTCTGGAATTTTAGAAACCCACTGAGGTAAGATCCACCTCTTTAATCAGTTGCCCCTCAGGGATCAGGCAGGAAAGAGTCTCAGGAGGCCACCTGGGGCCCTGGGGACAGTGGCAGCCTGCAGGTATGAAAGAAGAGCCCCAGCCCCAGACTCATCCCCAAAGACACTTGATCCACAACAGTTTCATCACACTAAGGGAGGAAAAAGGATGGAGCCCATGAGGGGTGGATAGGGACTGGGGGAGCGGAGCCAGAGTCCTGCTGCTGCTGGCTTATACGGGTGCTGGTGGGCGAGAACCCCAGCTTCATGTCCCTGTGCTTCCTGGGAGCCGTGGCGCCATGGGGGATGCAGCTTTTGTTGTGGACAGAGATAACAGAAGCAGGCTGTGCTCAGGCACTGAGCCTTGCAGAGCAGCTTCCTCTCTGTTGGCCTCGGTGTGGAAATGTGCACCTGCTCATCCCTCGATAAAAGCACCCTTGAGGACAGATGATGCTGTGCAGACTTTTCAGCCTCTCCGAAGAATTCCCCGAGTGCTGAAGGACTTTGCAGCTGGACTGAGAAGCTGGCATGGTGGCTCTTGGTCTGCTGCGTGCTCTGCCCCGGCAGATGGGATTTATCTGGATTCTTACCGGGCGCTGCAGAGAGGGAGGCATGGCTGAGCTTCCACAGAGCTGGGACTCCCCAAAAGTGATAATGAGGGAAGAAAGCCTGCCCCGGGAAGTGGGGGTGCTGCGACTGTCTCTGTGGATCTGCGTTCTGAATGTCCTCGGTTCCCCTGCCTGGGAGGCGTGGACCACTCGATCCATGACCGCTGTCCCCACCGCAGCCAGACAACCAAGTGATGCAAATTAATGGTATTATTATTTTTAATTTAAACAAATTTTCGGAGAATAAAAATAGTAAAAAAAAAAAAAAGAAAGAAATGCTACAGAATTTCACTAAACAAAGTGATAAGAATTCAACAATGGTGGTCATATTGCATATTGCTATCTTCAAAGTAGTCATTCAGGTTACCAGATATAAGCATGCAAAATTGGTAAAAAGAAAAAAAAAAGCCAGTCAAAAATTAAGAAGAAGAAAAATACAATTCCTTAATTCATTTCAATAGGTCAGTAGAAATCAGCAGGATGATTACCCAGGCTGTCCTGTGCACATGCACACACATGTATTTTCCCCTTCCTTCCTTCTTTCTCCTCTCAGAGCCCATCGCAGTTGTTCCCTCCCTTTGAACAGTTTCTGCCCTGCCCTGTGACTGGGCCCCTCCTCCTGACACCCCTTTCAGCTGTGAGCTCATCACCCACAGGTAGGTCTGTGGATAGTCAGTGTCCCCATGACCCGAGCTTCTCCAAAGCCCATCTGCCAGCTCCTGGGCAGCACTGATCAATAAAAAAATGTCTGGGGAAAGAATAGAATTCAGGAAGAATAGAATTCAGGAAGATATCAGAATAAAAAAATGTCTGGGGAAAGAATAGAGTGCAGGGAGTTATGAGTGAATATAACACTGAGGCTGTGAATTGGAAGATTGAGAGAGTAGGTAAAGCCCAGGAACTCAGATTAGGAGGTGAAGGCTTGGTGTGGTCCCAAGCCGGTAGGGCCAAGAGCAGAGTCCCGGCCTGGCAGAGCCACCCATCCTGGGCTCTGAGCGAACATTCCTGTCCTTTCCAGAATCCAGGGTTTCCCCTGACATGGCCTGGGAAGAATGTCAGTCAGACGGATGCAGGAAAGGGGGCTTCCTCAGCCTCCGTAGTAGGGAAGGGGGCTTCCTCAGCCCCTCAGGGGTCTCACGGGAGGTGTCGCTCTGATGTGTCCCAGTGAGGTTGCTTCCAAGGAGAGCCGTGGCCACCTGCTCCAGGAGAGCTCTCTGGTGGCTTCCCCAGTGCTAATGAGTGCTAATGCCAGGGAAGCGGCTCCTCAGGAAGCCGCACCCCCTCAGGGAGACCAGCCGCACAAACGCCACGTCCTCTCTGCCATTCCCTCATTGTGCGGTTCGCAGCCTCTCTCATTGTTCAACAAACACTGATCTCCAAAGTTTCAGTTAACTCATCCGGGAAATGGGACGATTGGCTTGTGGGGTTATTTTAAAAATTATGAGAAGAATGGATCTGAAGTACCTCCAATTGTCACCCAAGCACAAGACAAGAGCAGGGGTCATAGCCAGACAGCTGCCACAGAGAACCCAGCCTCCGTTCTTCGCAGATTCTCGACAGCTGACAGACTGGGGTTGGTCTTCTAGGACCGCTGAGGTGATATGACAGTGGCCACACAGGTCAGCAAGGCCAGCGAGGCTGTGTCCATGCTAAGAGCAGCCCACCTGTGAGGGTGAGGGTGGGCAGGACTGGCCTGCTCCCTGGGGGAGAATGAGAGGTGGCCACACAGGCCAGGCCCCACGTCCACAGCAGGAAAGAAAGCTTGCCAGGGCTCACTCACATCTTGGTGGACATGGCCCCCTAGGACCCTGTGGGATGCATGCTCACAGGTGGGTGGGCTTTAACTAGGACAGGGACCAGCTGGGTAAGGGCGGCCAGGACTCAGGGTCAGGGTCCATCTGGGGAGCAAGAGAAAGGAAGAGGTAAAGTTGAAGAGATAGAGAGGCTACAGTAACACCCTATGAGCCAAGAGGCCCTGGGGATGGCCGGCAGCCAGGTGGGCGTGGCAGCTTCTCTTTGTGACTCCCAGCCCCAACCCTCTGTGGATACCTGGACCAGTATGGCGGATACTTGACCAGCACTGGGGGCCCTGGCCTGCACTGGGGCCGCCTGGCCTGCACTGGGGCCACCTGACCTGTACTAGGGCTGCCTGACTTGGGCTGGGGCTGCCTGGCCTGCACTGGGACTGCCTGACCTGCACTGGGGATGCTTGGCCTGTGTTGGGGTTGCCTGACCTGCGCTAGGGACACCTGGCCTGCACTGGGGTTGCTTGGCCTGCGCTGGGGCTGTGTGACCTGCACTGGGGACTCCTGGCCTGCACTGGGGCCACCTGGTCCGCACTGGGGCTGCCTGACCTGCGCTGGGAATGCCTGGCCTGCTATGGGGCTGCCTGGCTTGTGCTGGGGACGCCTGGCCTGTGCTGGGGACGCCTGGCCTGCACTGGGGCCGTCTGACCTGCGCTGGGGCTGCCTGGCCTGCGATGGGGCTGCCTGGCCTGTGCTGGGGATGCCTGGCCTGTGCTGGGGACGCCTGGCCTGCACTGGGGCCGTCTGACCTGCGCTGGGGCTGTCTGGCCTGCCTGCAGACACTTTTCCTGGTTTGGGGCCATCCCGAGCTGCTCTACAGCTGGTAGCACTGTGTGACTCCCAGGCCCAGCCCCTTCAGCACCACTCTTCCCTCTGCTTCCAGCGAGCCAACCTTACGTGCGGGCCCTTTTCTGCAATCTTTGTGGAGTAGTTGCTTCTCTTAAGACACCAACGATAAAAAGTGATGCTAGAGCTTTTACAAAATATGTAGCAAACACTCAAGGCACATATATGCACGTGCACACGCACACGCACGCACACACACACACACACACACACACACACACACAGAGGCATATGCTTTCTTGCTCCATCACGTGAAGATAAAAACAAGTGGAAACACTTTGGTCTTTGTTCGTCTGATTTCTGTGTGTACATATGTGTGAACTACTTTTTATAAAATGATTTTAGGTTTTCAGTGCCCGTGCCTCTCACCCTTTTTTCCGGGTAGGTCAAAGCAGAGGAGCCGATGTGCACCAACCCAGGCAGCGCTCCTCACCGCATCGCTTTGCGTCCTGGCCAGACAGGCGGGGTCGGGAGGAAGCCTGAGTGTGAGACACAGACGCGGACAGACACGTTGCGGCCTAGCACGGAGGGGAGCTTCTGTCCGCCTCAGAGTGCCAGGAGATAAGGTGGGGTTGGTGGCGCGCGGAGTCCCAGGCAGCCTCTGGCGGCGAGCCCCAGCCCGTCTTTATCATCGGGACTGCTTCCAGGAAAGGCCTGAAAGGGCCCCACAGGGCAGGCTCATTTCAGAGCGGCGCGTGCGCCAGCCAGCCACGCGATCCTGCAGGCTGTAGGCTGGGCTGCCCTCCTCGCCTAGAGGTCGTGTGGGCTTGGCCCGCGGGCTTGAGCTGCACTGTGCGCTCTGTCTGCAGCCGATGCCAGGCAGAGAAGGGGAAAGGAGCGGCCGAGTGTGGTCCTGGGTGGGCCGGCAGGGCAGAGCACGGTGTCCGGGACAGGAGGGGTCTGCCTGTAAGAATAGCTGTAAAATTTACACTTCTTCCTCTTCTTAAATTATTGATTTAAAACCAGAGAGCAGATAAAAAGCAGCCTCACGCCAGCGAGCAGCGCGATTTGCTGTCGTCTGAACAGCGCTCTTCGCAGTCGCTTCTGTTTCATTAACGTGCGTCCCTTAGTCGCAGAGCCGCTTGTATAGATGCCGCTTCATAGCGTCGTCGTAGCTCAAGGGTCGCGCTCCTAAACTGTAGGCAAGAGGACAGCTAGCACAGCCAGGCTGTTCCTCCCACTCGGTGCCACGTTCATTTTCTCTCATATTTTAATTTGTTTAATAGCATGATTATAAATATACATGAAACTCAACAGAAGCAGATTTCCATCGTGTCTCTTTCCAAGTCATTATTAGTGTGTGTATTTGTTTATTTTTGCAATAATGCAGGTTAAACTCAGAACCTTTACTCTGAGCTACATCCCCAGCCTTCCACTTTAGTTTTTATTTTGGACTGGATCTTTCTAGATCACAAGGTAACACAGGCTGGGCTTGAGCTTGAGGGGCCCCTCTTGCCTCCGCCTCTCAGGGTGCTGGGGTCACAGGCGGGGCCACTGCATCTGGGCTGTCAGGATTCTTTTCGTTTATTATTGCTCCCAGCCCTCCACCCTACAGTGAACTCCTGCTCCATTTCTGGTCCTGACCACCCCCGTCTGCCCGGGGCACTGGCCTCTGTACTGCCATGCACACACCGGCCTTCCTGGCACGGGCTGGCACACCTCCATCTCACCTGGACCATGCCCTCTCAGGTCACTGTGTGACTCACTGCTTGAGCCACCTCATCCCCTCAGTGTCCCCTCCCTGGGGACGTGTCCCTGACTGCACCACTTAGCCCCCACCCGCTAGCCTGCCTTCTCCTCTGCAGCACCAGGTCCTGCCCACGGTGCACAGCACCCAGCGCCCACCACGCAGCTCACGAGACATGCCAATCCCAGTATGTCGGTGTCCTCTGCTGCTCACTGCTGCTGACCGCTGAGGTCGGGCCTTGGTTTTCTTCTGCATGGCTGGAACACACGCCCAGCCTGTGTGGGTGCTCTGTAAACGCCCTGGAGCACGGGGGACAATGGGCCTTAGAGGCCAGGCTGGTGGCATCCTGGAGCAGCCATGAGCCTCATGGTCACGGCAGGATGGGCTGGTCTGACTCATCATGGGGGCTTCCAGCATGACTTGGGGGAGCTGGGGGGGGAGATCACGGCAGGTTCACCTGTACTTCTGGTGTTAAAGCAACAACCAAGCTCCAGGCAGATGAGTATAAAAGGAAGAGAGGGTAGCGAAGGTGGCCAGCAGCCAGGGGGACGCCCGACAGCCACCCACAGCTCCCTTCAGTCACCTCCCAAGTCCCACCACCTTGTGGTGGTGCGTGTTGCCGGCCGTCTTGGTACTGATGGAGAGCGTCTGTTTTTCCCTTTCCTTTTTGTGTACTTGTGTAGTTTGTGACATCAAGGTGGTCTCCCAGTACAGATGTCCTCCTTCTCACATTTCCCAAAGCCCTTCTTTATCCTTTTCTTAAAATCCTCACCTGGGAGTTGTCATCACCCTGGTTTACAGATGAGGAGTCCAGGCTCTGAGGGCTTAGACTAGCTCACCTACAGCAGAAGGGGTGTGCGGGGCAAGAGTGCCGGAAGGTTAGGCCACCCGCTCTGCTCACTGCTGTGAAGGTCCCCACGGGAAGTCGCCTTCCTGTCTCTCAGTCTGCTCAGCTCTGAAATGAGGGAATGGGCAGGGTCCCCACGCCCTGGGGGTGCAGTCAGCTTCTCAGGTCCCGCCTGGCACACTGGCACTGTCTGCAGCCTGGCACTAGACCTGGGACGACTGTGTCCAGGGGCTCAGGGGGCCTGCTCGGCCACCCAGGCTGTGTGTGGCCTGCGCCCCAGGGCTCTGAGAGGCGTCCCAGCTTGGCTCCTAAGGTCCCCTCCTATCTGACTTCTGCTTGTGTGGGAGGCAGACAGAGTCCCTAGTAGGGGTGGTGGGGTGAAGGCCTCTTTCCTCTCCCAGGTGTGGGAATGGGGGGTCAGTGGGGTCTTGAGGTAGAAGCTCATATTCTTGCAGATTGGCCCCTCTGAGCTGGAGTTGCACCCTAAGGACAGTCACCACGGCTGGCGGGGTCCTCTGGGAGCCCTCATTGTCGCCGGAGCAGGGCACACCCTTCCTTCCCTGCCTGGGTGATGACCCAGCACTCGCCCAGACCATGCAGACAGAATTGGCAAGCCTCTGGGAGCTCCTTGTCTTCCTCCGCTCTGCCCCAGCTCTCGCCTGCTGCCTGCGCTGGTCTCCCCAGGGGTACAGTCTGAGGCCTTCACTGGGGTCGTGCGGCTCTCCAGCACTGCCACGACTTTAACAGTGACAATGGCAGATGATACAGAGGCGACATGCCGGCAAGCAGCCCTGACTCTATCTCTTTCTCTGCCTTTTCATATGACATTTAAAAAAACATAATTATTAGTTGCACTTCATCACCTGTGTCAGTTAAAGCCATCAATTGCAGCACGTTTTGTGGAGGAAAGAAGCCCACCCCTCCACGCCGAGGGGCCTCTGGTAGCTCAGATGTCAGGGCAGCTGCGATGACGGCAGCGAGACGCCGTGTGCTGGCCACGGGTCTAACCTCCTCCCAGTGCCGACAGAGGGACCGGAGGAGCCCGGCGCGCAGCCCAGTCGGCAAACTCTTTCTCCTCCCCGGGACGCAATGCCTGACGCTTACAGCCTAAAGGACAGAGGCTTATTTTCACCCATGACTTCAGTCTATAGCTGCCCGACTTGGTGGCGGAAGGGCACAGTGGAGAGCAGGGGCCTGTCACCGCTAGGAGAGAAGGCAGGACCCCGGGGGAGAGACGCCTCCACCTCGGCCCCAGTGACGTCCTCTCCCCACAGGACTTTGCCTCCCAGCAGCACGTTGGCTGGAAGCCGCGCACGCTCAGCCAGCTTCAGCGAGTCCCGCTGCGTGGCAGGGAGGCTCCAGCAGGGCCACGATGCTCCCTGGGCCTGTAGCTGCGCGCATCCTCTGTGCAGAGCGCGTCCGGCTCATCTCTAGGAGCTGCCAGTCTTGGCGGCGCCCTCATTGCTGAACATTCTGAATTCAGATGCTCTGAGATTGAAGGCAAACTCTTAGCCGTGTGCTCCTGAGCACAAAAGCAAAGGTAAGCCCTGCTGCCGCCCAGAGGCACAGGTAATCGTCCCCCTGGCAAAGGGGTACCAGGGACGGAACGGAATGGGGCCCAGGCAAGACCAGCCAGCCAGGCAAGCAGCGCCTTCGAGGCCAAGGCACACTGCGGCAAGATGCGAGTCCCGAGCGGCGTGGGCAGCCTTCCCCGGGCGCTGCCGCGGCTTCCCCGGCCTCTCCTGGGCTGGCTCCACTCACTGACCTGCGGCTTCCCTGGGCAGGCATCCCATGTTCCTGCCTTCTCCAGCCTCCTGGGGACTCCACGGCCTCTCCCAGCCTCGCCACTGCCCCTGGGGGTGGGCACCCATCTCCCGGACTCCCGACTGCACAGCTCTTGCTGTGAAAACAGCAGCGTGCGGATGCTGCCAAGCTCTGCCAGCCACTCAAGCAGGGTCCAGGCTGCCGGGAACCGTGGCTGCGGAGGCTTCTGAGTGTCCGGATGGCTGAGGACTGTGAAACAAATCCGGGAGCCACTTCCCGAGGTGGGTCTTCCCTAGCTCGGTGCCCCGGGGCTCTCTTCTCAGAGGAGGAGGCTTGGACGCTTGAGCTTGCCAAGGTGAGATCTTGCAGGCTCCTCACACAGCGCATCTTTCCTGTGGTTCTGAGGTGAAATGCTTGGCCTCCTTCTAGTGCTAATCTGTTTATTTTCATTTTTTAAATTAATTTTATTGAGAAACAAATAGCAATGAGACAGTTTCAAAACTGATTAATAGGACAGTTTCAATAATTAATACATTGCATATTGTTGTCTTCGTAGTGGTTATTCATAGTACAAGACGCAGACTTGATATCCTGTCCAAACACTATTAGTACAAATCCTTCTTCTCATTGAATTAAGAGAAAGTAGCTGTATATCTATCCTAACTATTTTGCATATACAGATACAAAATGGTCCTTCCTTTGTATCCCTTTTTTTTGTTTGGTTTTGTCACTGATGGGTATTCCAGTGCCATTTAGATATTGTAGGTGCGTGAGTTCAGCAAAATAATCCAATATATACTCCAGTAGTCCATAATAGCAGTGGGTTATCTGTAGGACTGGCAATGTCAGAAGTTGTTGACTTGAGCCCTTTACAGCTCAGCATATTAATATGGTTTTACTTTTTATACCTCATTTTTATACTTTTCTGCTGGATGATTAAGACCAAGATAAAACAAGACCTATATAACAAGAAATGTTTAGAAAGCCACCGTCCCCTCAGCCAAAACATCAGGCTCTTCCTTTCTGAGGAAGCTGAAAACTTTTCAAATGGACTTTTAAACTCCCATTTTTCAGTGTAAACTACAGCCTAAATCCTGGGCTGCCTTGAAATTTCCTCCGCTCTTTTATTAGCCCACTGCCCTTAATCTCAGTCTCTCAAAAGACCTCGGGACATAACAAAATGTAGACATATTTTCTACTGGGGCATAACCCGCCGCCTGGAGTCCAGCGGCCAACGGAGTGCTTCCCAACTGCAGGCGCCTGCGCCTGCTCTTTACTACCTTCCTTTTATCCACATCCTGGTCTCCTGAGCTCTCCTCAGCTTCTCCTGGCGAGCATGGGCCACAGCATCTCTAAACCTTTCTAGACTCCGGCAGCGAGCTGGTGCTGAGGGCTGCTGAAGAACGTGTCTGGGGGCAGTCACAGCAGCGATCCCATGGCAGTGGTGCCACGTCCTACCTTAGCCACTTTCCAGTTGCTGTGACACACATCTCACGCTTCTTGGTCCATGGCCTGTTAGCTGCACAACAAGATGGCACGGCAGAGGGGCACAGGGGATGAAGATTTGCTTTAGCCCTCACATGAGAGGAGCCAGGAAGGGAGAGCAGCCCTTCCAGGTCACCATGCAAGGCCCCCTCTTCCTGCCAGCCCTGTCTCCCAAAGGCAGTTGGATGTGAGACTCATAATCCAGTCACCTTCCACCCCTGTGTGCCTCTGAGGCTCGTGGGGGCTTCGAGTCATGAGCCACCACAGCGCGTGGCTGGGCGTTCCCCGGATGCAGCCTCTCCTCAGCCGCCTGCCTTCCTCACACCTCGGTCCCTGGGAAGACGACTAGGGGGAAAGACAAGGGAAGGCAGGGTATGACTTGTGGAGGCTGTGTGGGACCACCTTCCAGCAGAGCTTCCATGGGGGCACCACAGGGGCGCCCACACAGCAGCGTGCGTGGGCTCCCCAGGGACACAGAGGAGGAGAGGACAGGGTGTGAAGAAGCTGGGTAGCATCCCCCCTTCTCTTCCCTTTCCCTGCATAAGCAAGGACGCAGCGACCTTCTCAGTGTTCAGCATGAACACTGCCCTCCTTAGCTGTGGTGATAATAGGAGCTAGCGTGGGTTCGTGAGCTTAGCTTGAAAGTGACAGTGTCGGTTATGACAAACTCGGTCCCCAGCAGGAGGTGAAGATCCAGGTTTCACCTGGACAGGCTGCTCGGGGAGTGCAGCACTTTCAACGTCTTTCATGAGGAGGTCCCTCCCTCGGTACAAACCATGACAACAAAAATGAAATTAACGCAGACAACAAGGGTGCTGCCGCTGTTGCTGTCATGTCCTAGTGTCACAGCAGGCAGAGCACTTGGGGCACACATCAGCAGGTGTTGCCACGTTGCCTGTGCCCTGTGAGCATGGGGGCTGGAGGTGACCTTGCTTTGTCCTTGGGTGGAAACTGCGAATCATAGGCTATTCTGATTACTGACCGGCAACTGTGTGCCCGGACATCACTTAAACTGCACAACAACTCAGTCCAGTGATGAGCGAACTCAGTCTGGGTGAAATGAAGAAGACGGGAAGTACCGAGATTAGGCGAAGGTCTGCAGTGGCCGGGACACCCACAGTGCCAGTGGGGTTGCCAGAGTTAGAGCCTCTGGAGTGGCATTTGCCAAGATAGCCCTCCCCCAGCCCACACATGTATGCCCCTCCCACGGCCCCATCAACTCCGCTTTAAGGTACAGGTGCCTATGTGATGCAGCCAGGTCTGGCTTCCCCTCATGAGAAAACACCGGGAACATGCTGTGTGCAGTGCCCCAACCACAGGCAGCTCTGGCTCCTACCTGCAGTGCAAGGTCTGAGTAAATTAGATCAGGTGTGCGGCTGAACCCAGCGGAGAGGTAGACCCTCCAGGCATGTGTGATCGGGGAGGCTTTCATGCGCATAACCCAGCAAGAAGGAAGCACAGTGCAGACTCAATGTGGCATACATGACCGGCCAAGTTGGCCCCTGCCGCTGTTGGACTCATGACGAGTCACCCCATGCTGACCTCATAGCCTGGGCCGCTGGGCTGCTTGGGGCTTCCTGTTCCTTCATCTGTGAAGGTTACCGGAATATTCCAATGACACATTAGGGAATATCTGGCCCTGGTGAACCAGAGCTTTCCATTGCATCCTTTCAAGGACTTCTCCCCACTGTGGCCAGGCCAGCTGTGGGCCTGCACCCTCCATGGAGGACTTGGGTTGGAGCAGGCTCAAGCCCCTCCTAGCCCCCACCCCTGAGTGGCTGGCTGTGACTACCGGTCCCCTCTGGGAGCAGCTGCCCATGGCCAGCAAAGGCTGCCTCTTCTGTCCCCCTGTTGCCTCCCAGCTCTGGAGCTTGCTGCAGAGAGGTGAAATCCTGCCCGTCCTCCAGCAGAGGCTGCGTCCTGCTGCCTGTCCTAGATGCCCTCCCCCTTCCTGAGTACCTCCATCCCAGTGGGACAAGTGAGGATCCTTGCTTTGGGCTCTGCAGGTTGGGGGGGCACATGCAGCCTTGGGGCACCAGGTGCTGACAGGCTCAGAAGGCCCTGGCCCACTTGGGGTACGGGCAGAGAGGCAGTTGGTGACTCCATGGCAGCTCCTGGGTCACCGCCTTGGGGGTCCACTGGAAAGGCTTTCCTTTCTGGGAGGTGCAGATGCCCCCTCAGCCCTCTGTGCTTGTGCCAGGGCCCAGGGAGGTGACGTTGCTCCTGGGCTGCTTCTTGGGCAACTTTGCATCTGACACCTACTAATTTTATCACCACATCTAAAACTCCCTGCAAGTACCCCATTGCACTGAGATCTGCAGGGTATGCTCGAGGTTACCAGCAAGGGCACTGCCCTGCGCCTGCTCGCGGCATGCACTTGTCCTGGCTCCCTCGGTGTCCTTGCTCCGCCATCTCCCTGTGGCCCAGAGGAGTTTGATGTCATCACAGGCTCCGCAGCTCAAAATCAGGAGGCTCTGGCAGGCTTTTCTTCTTTTGTTTCTGTCTTAATTTCTTTTTGTGTTTTTCTTCAGGACTCAGATGGAACCAGGGTCTCTGCACGAAGCCAATGCCCAGCCCTTTCTAAAAACAAAACAAAACACCAAAAACTATGTTGAGACAGGGTCCTACTACATCGCTGGGTTTCCCAGGTTGGCCTCCAACTCATGACCCTCCTGCCTCAGCCTCCCAAAGCGCTGGGTTACCAGTGCGCAGCACCGTGTCAGCTTCTGGGCCGGCCCTGGGAGGACCTGCACACGCAAGGGCGCAGACTCTGCCCGTCTCTGGTCTGGGCCGGGCCAGTGGAGACTGTCGCTGGCTGGAAAGAACCCTGGGGACCCCACCGCAAGTGCCAGTGTGCCAAGAGGTCGCGCTCACCTACTCCAGGGGCCAGGGCCACCGCAGTTGAGAGAGCTGACTGTCTCGCTGGGGCTGTGCGGCTACAGGAGGGGGCTGCCACAGCACCGTCGCCAGGGCCGGGTGCATCCGTGCAGCGGCCTCCTGGTGCCTGTGCAAAGGGTGCGGGCAGGCAGGCGGCAGCTGTGCAGCCGAGCTGGCTCCCTCACGCAGCCCAGCCCTGCACACAGCCCGCCCCGTTCCTGCCCCAGCAGACTGCCTGCCTGGCGACTCAGCGACAGGGGCACCTGCGCGTTGCTAGTTTCTGTTTCTGTCCAAAAGGGAAAAAATAAAAGGAGAATAAAAAAGTTGTGTCTTAAAGACTCATGTGGGCTTGCTTTATTGAGAAATTTCATGAATGTACAATTCAGTGTGGTCCACCCAGGATTTCGAGCCAGCTCTGGAACCTTACCAGGAGAGAAGAGCACCACGCCTGCCTCCCTCAGCATGGGCGCTGTCCCTCCAGTGTGCACCGCTGGCCACCCTCCCTGCAG
>NW_004524593.1:22655738-22657141 GCF_000260255.1 Octodon degus | reverse complement strand
GCTGGCCACCCTCCCTGCAGGCACCCCTCCAGTGTGCACCGCTGGCCACCCTCCCTGCAGGCACCCCCAGCTGTGCACCTCTGGCCACCCTCCCTGTAGGCAACCCTCTAGTGTGCACCTCTGGCCACCCTCCCCTGCAGGCACCCCCCAGCTGTGGACTGCTGCCCACCCTCCCCTGCAGACACACACGTGTGCAACCTTTTCCAAAGCATGTTGACAGGTTCAAAAATAAAGCCGGGCCCATCACGAGCAGCGTGCAGTCATGGATGGATGCAAAGTGACCAGGCTGCTGTGTGGGCTGGGATTAGGGGGGATCAGCTGTCCAGCCACGCTGTGTGGGCCAGGCCGGCCGCCTCCTGGGCTGGGGCCCTGGCTGTCCCGCTGCCACCATGGCAGAGCCAGTGTTCTCAGACACTCAGCTGCCCAGTAGCCACCCACGGTGAGGGGCAGCAGAGCTTGGGGCAGCAGCAGGGGCGGAGGCAGGAGAATACCCCGCCAGGGCCTGTGCCCCCAGGAGGTACCGCTGCGGAGCAATGCACGGGTCCTGGGGTCCCGTGAGCTGCTGGCGCTCAGGCCCTGGTGGGGGCCTCGCCCTCCTTGCTTCCCTCTTCCCTCCTTCCTCCACTCTTTCCTCACACTGGTGTGGAAAGTCGTTATTCTTTCCCTGAAAGAGGAAGGCTTCACTTGCTTTGCACAAGTACGTCAGAACACAGCCAGGTGTGGTGGTGCACACCTGTGCTCCCAGCACTACAGCGGCTGAGGCAGAAGGACTGCTGGGAGTTCACGGTCCTAGCGGCCCTTATCTTAAACAAACAAACAAACAAACAAACAACCTAAAAAAGCAAGTATGTGAAAACCTTTCTGGAAAAATAAGTAAAAGAGAAAGTGCGTAGTTTTGGGAACTGGCATGTACTCTGAAAAGACATGACAGTGTGTCTCAGTGTTGGGTCACTTGCTTCAAAAACATCTCTGGGTTTGAGCTCAGTGATCCTCCTGCCTCAGCCTCCCAAGTGCTGGATTACAGATATGTGTCACTAGGCCTGGCTGGTGGTCTAGTTTTCAGACCACGTAGACTCTTCGTGAGCCCGGTGTGCTCGAGGCCCAGTGAGGACTTGGTGTCCTCCTGCCTGTGCCTGCCCCACCCTGCCCAGTCCTCCGGGCCCCCTGCTGAATGGCAGTGGGCTCCAGGGGTGACAGATGAGTGCAGGCCTTCAGGGCCTCCCTGTTGCAAACATTCTTTCTCCATGTAGCCTGGGCCATCAGATCAGCACCAGGAGGCTGAGGGCCCAGACGTCCAGGGCTGCCTGGTGATCCTGAGAATGGATGAGGCCAGAGTAGCCTGACAGCAGGCCTGGAAAAGCTGCCGTGGAGAGGAGAGGAGAGGAGAGGAGAGGAGAGGAGAG
>NW_004524593.1:22645810-22655453 GCF_000260255.1 Octodon degus | reverse complement strand
CACACTGGAGAGCTGAGAGCGGAAGAGGAGGCGGAGGAGGTCAGAAGACCTGCTACCCAGTATCCTGTGGCTCCCCAAAGGGGGCTGCCAGGCAGCCCTTCAATGTCCTGTGTGCCCATCTGTTGCCAGAGTGCTTGCCCTTCTGGAATTGAATTTTCCACAATGAGAGGCAGAGCCACTCGACGCTGCGACCTTCACCCCACAGTAGAGAGGGCGCCTCTGCTCTGAGAACCCCTCCCGGACAGCTTGTGTTCATGACACTTGCATCCCCAGCAGGAAGCCTTCCTTGCTAGTGCTGGGGTGCAGACAGAGCCCTTGGTTCTGGGGTGGTGCTCCCCACTGTGCTGGGCCAGAGCTGGTCCTGTCCCTAGTGGCTCTGTCAGGCCCCACATGGTGGCTGTGCTGAGCATCCCTCCCGCGGCCTTCGCAGGTGCTCAGCAGGTTGCTCACAGCTGGGCTGTGCAGGGCAGTGAGTCTCAGAAGTGTGTGTGCTCACCAGTAGGCGCCTGCGGCCTGTGTCGATGAGCTTGTTGTCTCAGCGCCACGTTTCCAGGGAGGACCCAGACTCAGGAAGGATAGCTCATTGGAAGTCACAGAGGCAGAGGGACAGGGAGGAGCAGCTGCCCAGCCAGTGGGGCCAAACCCCCTCTCCCATCTGCGTACCTCAGTGGTGGACCAGCGACAGGAGGGGGCAGGCCGGGCACTTGGGGTGTGTGTGTGGGAATCTCTTGCACCTTCTAGGGACCCAGGCTTCTATCTGACAGGACTCACACACATCGGGGGCACCCATGTATTGGGTGCAGGAAACAGCACCAGCAGGGGAGACGCCGGTGTCACCCTGCAGGCCTGCGGGACAGATTTAGCCCTTGCTCCCCAAGCTGGTACCGAGCACACGAAGCCTCAGATGTAATTACAGCACACGGGTGTCTGCACTGCGCTGCACAACTAATGCCAGCCTCTGATATTCCTGGGAATTGTATTTTTAGTTTAAGCTGGGGTACAACGACATCTCTAAAAATAACAGCGTGAAAGGTGAGGCTCAGGGTAGGGGCCACGCTCCCCCCGGGCTGAGGCAAGGGCACGTTATTCACAGCCCATTTAAGGCCTCTCAGCTCTGGGCCGGCTTTTTGGCTTGAACAGAAGTTTGTTTTGTCCTGTTTGGACCCAGCTCGCAGCAGCACAGGGTGGGCTGAGGTTCAGGAACTCAGAAGGCATAAGCGGTTTTACGGCTGCCTGAGCACCCTGGGCCGCGCCTCTCTGAGGGCTCGGGTTACAGTTAGGCACGACCACCCTCGAGCTAGCCGAGGCCCTGGAGGGGGCTCTTCTTGGAGCCCTGCTTCCCTTTGGCTCCAACAGTAGAAGCAGTCAGCTGTGGGAGGGCCGGACGTGCCTGAAACCTCAGACTCAGCGTCCAGTACCCAACAGTGAGCGGACGCTGCGGTCCCAGCCCCGGAGCAGCTGCGAGGGAGCGTCACCAGGGTTTCCTAAGTCGGGGCTCTGAGAGGCACCGTTTTCCTGCACAGAACCACATACTAAGTCTGCTGCCCAGTGCTGGCAAGCACACATGCCACACGCATGTGTGCCCGAGCCAGGCCCCTGCCCCCGGCTCAGGCAGCCCCGACAGCGCGGCAGGTGGTGCCCATTGAGTTTCTTGTCTCATCCTCGCCGCTGGAAGCATCTGCTGTCCTTGGAGCCATGCTGCTGAGGCTGAGGTTACCGCTGCTTCTGCTGATGAGCCACGGGACTTCAGCCACTTTCGTGCTTGCAGATGGTGCTGGCTGCCTGTTCATCTGTTTATTTATACTCCACCTCCATCAAGAGCTGATTTGGGGTGAGGTCATACACTCCTCCATCCTTTGGCTCACAGCTCTCTTGCTCAGACCGTAAACAAGGTCCAGCAAGGCCCAGCCCCGCTCAAGCACTCCTGTAATTGTAAGTCTCGGCCCAAGACAAGAGCAAGAGTGGCTCTGGGGCTCCATCGGGCAGAACCTCCGAGCACACATGCCTTGCTCAGAGCAGGCCGCAGCGTGTGAAGACTCCTGCGCTCTCCGAGAGAACACGAGGAGCTGACACTGCGTTCTGTGCTAAGATGCTCAGCCAGTGTCTCCTGGGCTGTGAGCACCGGTCATGGCTTTGTAAACAGTTGTTAGTAACAAACCGGCCTGCGGCCGGGCCTTCCCTTGCCTGCCTACTGTGACTTCAGAGCAACTGGGTGGTGTGAGAAGGTGAAGTCCAGCTCCACCGCGTTTAGTGAGTGATCTCCAAACCTAGGTTGGAGACCTGACTTACCAATTAGCACCCAGTTCCCTCAAGACCACGTCAGCCGTTAAGGAACTTTACCTTCCATTCCTCCAGGTAAGGCCCGCCCTGCGGAGGCGGTCCAGGAGGCCATCTCAGCGCCCACTGGTTGTCTTGCTCTGCCCCCCATGTCTAAGCCCACACTGTCATCACACTGTGCTCTCTCCACAGCTCTTGTCTGAGCCACGATCAGGAGGTGTCCAGGCAGAGGACTCAGTGTGGCACATTGATGTGTGGGTGTTGCTTCCAGCTGCCCCTGGATTCACAAGCACTGAAGCCCTGAAAGGCATTCAGACAGCTGCAGGCCATGCGAAATCTTGTGTTGTGTTCTGTGTAGCTCTTGAAGTTCTTAGGGAAGGGATGGTGGAGGGAGAAATAAAAATAAGAGTCAAAATTAGCCAGCTGAGGTCAGGTGGAGCACTCCCTCCTGACGGGAGGAATGGACCACTCAGCCCTGCAGTGCATTTGCATTTACTCATACACCAGACAGGCTGATGTCACATGGCACCTTCTGCCTAGCAATCTGCCTGCAGGGTCGCTTTGCTGCGCCTCATGTTCTCAGAGGTGGAGCAACTTGTTCATGTGGCTCACCTTGGGCGCTCTTTGTTCTTGGAACCTGCCTGCTCCTCCCCACACATGTGATTGATCTCAGCTTCAGCTGCTCCCCACATCTCCCCCATTTTGGTTTCATAGTTGCAAGTGATGGGTGGTCAGTGGAAGTTGGAGGACTCCACGGAAGACCTTCCCACTTTCAAACTCCTTTTATTCTGAATGAACTCACTTGTTTAGGCTAAAGATTTCTCATGCAAGGATTTTAGGTCTCTCCATTTAGCAATTTAATCCTATTCAGGCCATCAATCTGTAACAGTAGTCAGTTACCAGTGCAGCTGGAAATGGTCAGCAGGTGCTAGTGATTTGTGTTTCTTTTACAGCTAGCATATTACTCTGGTACTGTTTTACACTTCTTGTAGGTATGCCTTTCTTCAGGGTGGTGAGACCTGTATTAATTACAATTAATATCTTACTACCTATCAAGGTCAGTGAAGTCTCCTCAGGAATTACCTTGGAAGCATGTACCGCCCCTCTTAGAACTTCTGTCAGTTGCAGCCATCTGGGTGAGTTGTGGTCATTCGTTCACCAAGTTGCTTTCGGTGAAAGCTTGGGAGATTTTTCTCTTCTGGTGACTACACACACGACACGCAGTGTGTGCACATGGACACACTGTGCATTGCTGATCACTTTTCTCTGCAATCCCACAATCTCCTTGGTCAGAATGCTGGGGACCTGCTGAGTTAAAGGATGTCACAGCAGAGGTTCTCCTATGTGCTGGGTCTTCACTAACCTCAGAGGGCTGGGGCTAAAATATTAGCTGACATCCTGGCCCTTACATCTTTCTAGATTACCTTGCATCGGGAGAGGTGAATTTAACATTGCACAAAATAGAACCATTATTTCCTACCAACCATGGATGTTTTAGCATTTGAATTCCTTAGAATGTTAATAGACAACAGTTATATATTTTACAAAGAAAATTAAAAATTACATAAATCAGAGCATGACAATCATGATGACATTTTTGTAGCACACCTGAATTTTCATTTTGACATGGAGTAGCCCTCTCAGTGAGTCATCGCTGTCTGGCACATAAGAAGCTTGTGCCTAAGCTGTTGGCCTTTAATGGGGTGTCACTGAAGAAATTCATGCCTTCATCTGGGCTGCCTAATGTCTAGGCACCTCTAGGTAGGACAGAACAGGCACAGCATGTGCATCACGGAAGGTCTGAATCTGAAAGAAAAGTCCACCACCACAGCAGTCCCTGGTTTACATTTTGGAAGACCTGCATATCTGGAGACACAGACATGCTGCGCACACAAGGTTAGCGACAGTCATCACAGCCATTTGACAAACCTTGACACCAGAGCATCTTTAATTCCTGTTATTTTGTTTGGTGAAATTTTTCACTGTTTCTATTTTTTCCATTTTGCATTCTCTTTACAAAATTAAATAAAGACCACACTGTCTAGACCACACTTTTAAGCTATTGACAATGACCAACGTGAACACAGCTCAATAATATATCCTAAAAACATTTTCTGAGGTGTCTGCCATAAGGCCATGGAGATCACTGGGGCTTCTTATTAATGAACAAGAACTGGACAAATATGTCCTGGCAGCCACTGTCTTAGTCATCAGTTGGAGTCCTGTCCAATAATTTCTCACCACCCTGAGGGATTTTTGTTTAATTATCTTAAGAATATCTTGATGGCCTACGAGAAAACAAAATTTGACATCATTTTGACCAGCTGGCAACCCAGATGGATACATCCTTTTAAAATTTATAAACCAAATTAAATTTTCAACAAATCATAAAAAAAATAAAAAAGAAAAAGAGAAAAATGGTTGAGCTTAAATAAAACAACTATTAACTGTTTGGACAGACAAAATTACAAAATCAGTGTACACTTAAATATATTTTTGAGCAAATTGACTTATAATAACACTTTTATAATTTTAGAAGTTTGTAGTTATAAACTAGTAAGAATTATTTGTAGGTCACCTAGCAGAGATCTCATAACAAGAATTTGGAAGGAATAAGATCTTTTATCTATAATTAATCTATAGTTTTGCATTTATTTTGTCTTAACACTACTTTTGTGTCCCATTCTTCCATGTAAACTTTCAGTTCAGTTATCTCCACTCACTCTATCACCAATCTTTGATTCCCCCTTTTGGTTACCATTTCCTGGGCATCCTGGGTCAATTCCTTTAGTTGGCCCCTGGCACGATGATGCCAGGAAACACCCGGATACTTTTCAAAGTGAGACTGCTGCAGCCTAGCAGGAGTCCCACTGTTCCCTGAAGGAAAGTCTATAACATCCAGTAGCAATACATGGGGCCCCATTTCAGGAGTTAGTATGAATCTGGAGGAAGAACTGAGGCCCGAACCTCCATTGCTGTCTTTTGTCACTTGCTAGAGTCAGAAACATGATTGGGGTAAAGAGTCGGATTAGGTCAGATCTAGCCCCATCTTTCTTTATCAGCTGTGGCATAGTCTCCTCAGGGCTGAGCACCACCTTCTTGAAAGGTGGCATCAACTCCTTCTTGGGGTCTGGGTCCACGATACTGCTAGGCAGCATGCTCTGGCACCCAGATTGGCCATTCAGCATTCTGTGGAAAGACAGAAGCATACCACCAGTCCCAGCTTAGCACGGGCTGGGCCCCTCCCATTGTTCAGCATGAAGCTCTTTCCAAAGGAGCCTTCCTAATTCTTTTCCTTTACCACACTGAATTATCTTTCTGCTGCTGTAGTCACATCCATAGTAAGAATTGGAAAGTTAATAGTACACACTTTCAAGTGCAGTCTATTATGAGGTGTGAATGGTTTAGGGAAGGATTTTTGCTCTTTTGTTTTTGTAGTTAAATTTTGAACATATGATGAGCATGCTCAACAATTTCTTGACCTTGAGGGTTGTAAAGAATTCCTGAAGTAAGGGAAATACGAAAAATTTTAAAAAACAATTGGAAGGCAGCACTTGTACAAGGCGATGCATTGTCAGTGTTAAGTACCCACAGCCTGCCAAGGGTAATAAAGGCATCCAAACACTGAGCAATGACACACTTAGCCACTTCACCAGTGTGAGCAGAACAAAATAAAATCCTGAGGAAATAGCCACTAAAACGTGGACCAACCATAGAGAGTCAAACTCAGGAATGTGAGTGATATCCATTGGCCAGAGATGACTGGGCGCAGCCATCAGGAATTCACCACCATAGAGATTGAGAGAAAATTTATTATGCATGAGGAACATTAGCAATTTGTCCAGCTTGTTCCTGGGGGCAATGGAACCGTTTGCATAAGGCAGAAGCGTTTTAATGAAAGGTGGCATGGGAGGCAGAATCCTGTTGAACCTTCTGTGAAGGAGCAATGGTGACAGTAGCCATCAATCTGTCTGTAGCAGTATTTCCCTCAGTAGGGGCCATGGCAATTGCGAATGAGAAGGTAAATGACCAATGAAACAGGGAATAGCGTGTGACTGAACTGTAAATTGGAGAGTGGAAATAAATGAAAAAGACCTTCTTTCCCAGTGTTATAGTGGCAGTTTCAACATGACACATCACACTGCAAACATAGGCTCTACCTGAAGAGGGAGGTTGATTGGAGTGAATGAATAATCTGTCAAGGCCCATAGAACACAGTCTTTATAATATTCATCATATATTCAATTTTTGTGCAGAAGAGAAATCCATTTCCTATATTTGGGAAGATGAGGCCATTACATAACCTACCTTGCCTGAAAACAGAGATGCCTCCTCATATGGGGGACCAAACTTATTTTTGAAGGGAAAACAAATGGTATGAAGGAAGCAAATTGAACTAATCTGTCTGAATGGTAACGACAATCAATAATGTCAGGGAAGTTAGCCAGTGCAGATTTTTCAAGGGGATGAAAATTGCCACAGCCATCATTGTTGAACAGAAGAAAGGGGAACAATGGTAGTTTGCACCTCACAACCAAAGCCCTGTGAACAGCACACACTCACCCATGTGTAATCAGTTCTGCTACAGCATAATGAAATGGAGTAATGGTTTTACATGGAGCATGTGGCATATGTAGCCATTGAAAAAGGCCCCAAGAGTGCCAGAGGACCCTGGTGGGCATATACTGAGTTGGGAACATAATTTAAAAAAACTGATTAACTTTGTCCAAGGCTTTTTTATCTTCTGACATTAATACTCATGGAGAGGTGGGGGCTGGGTCCCCCTTGAGAATGTCAAAGAGAAGGACTAAATCATGAGTTGTTAGCTTAAGAGTGGGGCAGAACCAATTAATATTATCAAGTAAAATCTGAAAATCAGGTAGGGTTGCAAGATATTTAACCCGGATCTGAACAGTTTGGAGGCACAATGTCTCTGCTGGATAAGGTGACCCAAATATGAAAAAAGTGCCATAGTTGGGGCCCTTTTCAGGAGCTACCAGTAAGCCTGTATTATGAAGGGCATTGTCTAACTGGGTAAATACTTGGTGTAGGGCGGCTGAGTACTAGAAGAATATCATCCATTTAATGAATAAGATAAGCAGATAGGTGAGCCAAGTATCCTGACAGAATGGCCACAGCCACAAACTCTTGACATGGGGTTAGATTATTAGCCATTCCTTGTTGCAGACAATGCCATTGGAAACAGTGCATAAAGGGCCTGATGGTTAATTGAGGGTAAACAATAGGCAAAATGCCTTTTATCTTGAAGATGGAGAGGGATTATTAAAATATAATAAAACAGTCTTAAATCAATCACCATGAAGGAAAATGCAAAAGGATAGCTACAGGCCTGGGCAATCCTGGCTGAAGTGTCTCCATAGATCCCATGGTGTGACTAACAGCCTGAAAATCCTATAGTAATCTCTACCTCCCTGACTTCTTTTTGATTACAAAAATTGGGGTAATCCAAAGGCTATTGCAAGATTCTAGGCATCCTGCCACCCTCTATTCATTAACCAATGTATCAGCTGATATGAGCTTCTCCTTAGTCAAGGGCCATTGATCAAACCAAATAGGATCATTAGATATTTAAGTTATCTTAGATACTGCCTGTGGTGTCACAGAAGAAATCAAGGCCCCTCTTGAAAACATGAAGGTGACGATCCTATGCCAAAAATGGTCCTTCTTAGGGTCTATTGAAAGGGGTTCTCTCCTTCTCTGATTATATTTACTCAGCCCTTGAATGGGGAGAAAATCTTGTTGTAACATCTGATGAGTACCAAGGAGTTAGGACTCATCAAACAATCTCCCGTATCCTGTAATGTCATGACCCTTGACTGGTATGGAGGGAGGACACAAAGTGAGAAAGGTCCAGAATGGCCTTCTGCATCCCTCAAGGTTAGCAGCAGCATTTCCACTAGGGTGAGAAACACTGCCTTCCATCTGGAGATCTGTGGTTACTACATCCTGAGGCCATGCCATAGGCCAATATCGTTGGGCCTAATGGAAACATCTGTACCAGTTTCTAAAATCCCTATGAAAGTTTTTCTTTCAGTGATGAAGTCCATCCTGTGATGATCCTGTTTAATCTGTTGAACTGAATAAGTATCAGAGGACTTGAAGCCCATAGATACCCTTTCCTTATTTATAGACTTTTTAATTTTTGTCAAAGGAAGAATGACCCATTGAGTAACATGACAATCTGGGGGGATTTGAACAGTGTTATGAGTAGACTGAACCATAATCTTGGTTTACCCTGTACACTCAGCATGATGATGCCAGGCAACGCCTGGATGCCTTTTAAAGTGAGACTGTTGTAGCCTTACAGAAGTCCTGCTAAACCTTGAGGCAAAAGTGTAAACCCCAGTAGCAGTACATGGGCCCATTTCAGGGCTTAGTATGAATCTGGAGGAAAAGCTGAGGCCCGAGCCTTCACTGCTGTCTTTCGTCACTTGCTAGAGTCAGAAACATGATTGGTGGCAGGGGCAGGATTAGGGAGGAAGTTTCCTGGAATGGGTCAGCCTTCCATGTGATTTTAGATCTACACTCACTCGCCCAGTGATACTCTTGTCTACACCTTGTACACGTACTAGAAGATTTTGTTGAAGGGACAGAGAGAGGATGTGCTGCTCTTATGGGTATGGCAAGACTGTCTCGGGCAAAATGCCTCCCACCTCTACAGCTGAAACAGGTAACCTTGTTTTTTTTTTTTCTTCTAGGCTGTGGATGAATAGTCTGAGTGGCAGCTGCTTCCAGGGCAGTCCTCTGTACATATCTGCACAAATCTGAATCATCTCAGGCAATGTAGCCTGTTTTTTTGGGGGGGGGCTCTTAAAGCCTCTTCACACCATTTATTTGCATTTTCAAAGGCCAAGTGTTGGACAGTTAACTTCTAGCCCCTGTGTCACTTATAATCCTCCCACTAGCCTGTGATAAGCATGCTGCAAAATCTTGAAAATGTTCAAGAGGACCTTGATGAATGAAAGTCAAATCAAGGGATACCTCACATTTTGAAGGAAATTCCCTCCAGGTCCTGTGGCAGCTATTTTAATTTGTTAACATACTTGCAATTCAAAAGTAAATTGATTGTTTGTGGCAGCAAAGATATCTTCTCTAGGTAACATGCCTTTTGTAACAGCTATGTTGTGAGTGTCATTGCAAGCAGCTGTTGGAGGCCAATAACCGTATCCATTCTATTCCCTGATGAGTCAAGTTTATGGCCCTTCTCACCTTGCCCATTCCCTGGGAATCACGTGCTATGCCCTAGGGGTTGCACCCTCCCCGTTGCCTAGATACCTGCTGACCCCAAGAGCCGAGACTTCCTCATTCCATCACCCCCTATATATACCCAGAACCTCCCCTAAAT
>NW_004524593.1:22643233-22644735 GCF_000260255.1 Octodon degus | reverse complement strand
AGTTCACCAAAGTCACAGAGAAGGTCCCCCAGAGCAATCACAGGATGGAGTACGTGCCCTTCCCAGATCACAAGCCGGACCACATCTCCAGGTGGTATGGGAAGAGGAGAGTTGAGGGTGAAAGCTTTCAGGTTTTGTCCATTTAGTATGATGTTGGCTGTTGGCCTGTCATAGATAACTTCTATCAGATTGAGGAGAATCCACTGCCATAAATTTCCCTCTAAGTATTGCTTTCATCGCGTACTATAGATCTCGGGCCTGCCATACAAACACCTGATCACGCACCACCAGGAGCCCTCGCAGCGCTACCTGATCAGCACGTATGACGACCATTACAACCGGCACAATTACAACCCGGGCCTGCCTGCCCTCCCTCCGCACCTGGAGTAGGCAGAAGTTGCTGTGGCTGCCAGAGAAGTCGCACTTCCCCTTCTCGGTCCCCCTACGAACTATGGACTCTATGAGCAGCTGAAGCAGAGGTGGCTGGCATCTAAACCTGGCCTGAGAGAAAGCATTTATACTTCATCCTACCCCAAGCCGCCAGCGTGTGCACTTTCTAAGCGGGAGCATGCCATCCCAGTCCCTGCCCCTCGCCTGCAGCCTGTCCCACACTTCTGAAAACTATAGCCCTACCAGCGGTTGAGCACATACGCTGAGCCTAAGAGACACCTGGAAACCCCCAGCATCACTGAATCTGCCTGACCACAAGGAGCCACAGAAGAACTGAAACATTAAGGCTGGCCCCCAGAGGGACCCTGAGAATTATGGGCTGGATTTCATGGTTCTGTCATCTCCAAGCCTAAGGATTCCTTTCTTTCCTACCAATGAATTAAAGCTTTCTAACACTGCCTCTGGGCTACAGATATGCTGAAGATAGGCTCCCATTGTCCAAGAAAATGAGAAGATTGACCTCCTCATTTCACAGGAGGGGAAACTGAGGCTAGGATAACTGTGGACTCCCTTGTGTTCTCACAACTAAGTACATGCCCTCGATATGTATGCATCTCATACAATGGGAGAACCCACAATAAAAACTCCAGGGAATATGAAAGAGCTTTTGAGAGGTAGCAGGCAGGAGAACAGCTCATCTAGGGCTAGCTAGGCTACAAAGACGTGTGTTGGCTCAGGTGAGGGAACATCACAGGGCACTGCCTCTGCGCCTCTCGGCTCTGCAATACATTCAGGAATCTGGGAAAGGGAGAGACTGCTGGTAGATTTTGGAGTGAAGTTGTTGCTCCTCATGAGTTCAGGTGTACGATTCAGGGTGAACTTTTCCACCTTCACCAGCGTGGAATTCCTCTTGACATGATGGCCAGTCTTAAGATGAGAATGGTGTGTCCATAAACTGGACTCTGATGTTTAGATCTCAGTAGCTAGAGCCCAGTCTTTCCTTGAAGAACCTGTCTCCATTATACACCTTCATTCCATGTCCTTTTTTTTTTCTTTTCAAAGTTTTATTGATAAACATATAGCAATGAGACCGTTTCAAATCAAATCGAAAG
>NW_004524593.1:22641041-22642313 GCF_000260255.1 Octodon degus | reverse complement strand
AAAAACAACAAGAATTCTTGCACGCATCTGCGGTCCTCGGGAGCCTGCCTGCCCCATGTATGTCAATATCAGTACAACTCTGTGATCAACACTGAGTTTATCAACGCACTTCTCCCCCTTTTATGTGCACAAAGGGAAGGGTCCACTCACCTGCTCTTTTTCCTTATGCAGCGCTGTGTCCAGGCCCCAAAGTGTCACATCCAGTGCAGCGACCACAGATCCTAGGAGGATGGCTGGTGGGAGGAGGGAGGAATAAAGATAACAGCCAGAAGCAGAGAGCTGAGATCTCGTGGAGCCCCCTCTCCTGAGCGGAGGGAGAGAAGTGCTCATCCACTAGCACGCAGCAGGTGATGTCACGTGACTCACCTCTGCCCAGCAACCTGTTTGCACGGCAGCCTCACGTTCTTGGAGACAGAAAGCTTGTTCATGTGGTTAGTGTAAGGCACTCCTTGTTCTTGGGACTGGCCTTGCTCCAGGCCCACATGTGCAATCGACATTCAGCTTCAGCTGCTCCCTGTACCCTTGAGGGGGCTGAAAATTCAAATGATCCCTTGGCTTGCAAGTCAGAAGGATTAAGACTCGACCAGAACTGTGGGGTGCTGGGTCTGGCAGGATGCACGGGGTCTGCAAACAGGCCCAGCCTCAGGCCCCAGAGAGAACGAGTTTCTCCCATGCTAGTTACTGGCATGGCAGACTCAGGCCTCTAGGGTTTTCATGAAGGCAGAATGTAGATGAGTGGACAGGAGTTGTACCATGTGTACCTGCTCATTTATTTACTCACCTGAGAAATACTGATCTACTCTGTGTCAGTGTTATTTGACCTTGATGCATGCTGTAGACATTAGGCCTTCCCTCTTGAGGGTTACAATCAATGGGCTGGGGACACAGGGGAGCACAATATATAATCACAAATCATGATAAGTTCTCCCAAGTCACAGTTCAGGACTGTGGGAGTTGAGGAAGAAGCAGCCCATGGAGATTAGGGTAAGGGTTAAGGTAGGGTTGGGGTTAGTATTAGGTTGAGAGTGAGAGTCAGGAAATAATCTTGGCAGGTTGCTTATAGCCTCCCTTTCCTATGGCCAGTCATCAGCTTTTAGTCTCTGCCTTGCTTAACTTACCTCTAGTACTTGACAGAGTTGAATAACCTCTCCCGTCTGACATGTTCTCTTAACATAACCCGACATTTCTCTCTGTCTCTGTTGCTGTCTCTTTTTCTCTCTCTCTGCTTCTATGTCTCTGTCTCTATCTCTCTGTCTCTGTGTCTCTCTCTGT
>NW_004524593.1:22621196-22640086 GCF_000260255.1 Octodon degus | reverse complement strand
CCCCCCCTTCCTTGGCAGGCTCCATCTCTCTTCTCCTTAGCTGCTCCACTCTTACAGCCCTGGCTTCTCAAGCTGGCAGTGCTCCAGGGCGTCCCGCTGGCTTCATATCTGTCAATCAAACTATATTCTTGACTTCTCCACTTGGCTTTCTAACAGCACCTGCTACCCCACTTATCCCAAACGCCAGCTCCTCCTCTCCTCCTCGTCACTCTGCCCATTTTAGCAAATGCAAATGTCTTCCAACTGTAGCTCAGGTCGAAGTCTTGTGGCCAGCACTCTTCCTCCCTGGCAGTCCCTCTTCGTCACCTTCACCTCGGGTTTATTGCTTTCTTAAATGCTCCATTTCTAGTACATCTCTGTGGCCTATAGATTTTCTCTTCAAAATATTACCAGAATCCAAGTGTTTGCCAACTATCATGGTCTCTGCTTCTGTCATCATTTAAGTATGTCAGATTTCCAAAGACCTGTGCTCCGCTGGAGCGATGGCGTTCAGGACGGAGCCCAGAGCAGCAGCTGGATCACTGAGGAGCTAACGGCAGCTACGAACCCGTTGGTGTGGGCTAGATGCATGAAGGAGTTCACAGCTGCTGAGGGGAGGGTTAGGAGGCAGCCTTGTTTGGAGGAAGGAGGTCACTGGCACCAGGCACTGGAAGAGCACCTCTTCATCCCAGAACTTGCTCATTCCGAGTCCTTTCCTCTCCACTTCCCGGTCACCGTGAGGTACCCATCTTTCTTCCACCACGCCTTTTCTCCAGGACGCGCTGCCTCCCCCCACTGACCACAGCCTGAGTCAAAGTAAATCTCTCCTTAAAGTTGGCTATGTCAGGCACTTAGTCCTGGTGAAGCAGTGCTGACTAATACAGTGACTCTGCTCCACTCTGACATGCCTGCTCATGCGGGTCACTGAGAATTCCTGCCAGCCTCCCCTCTCTCACTCGTCCCTCTGCAGCCTGGCCTTGACACGTCAGCTTGAGTGATACCTTCAAGTACTGTTTCATTTAGGATGAAAGCCAGCATCCTCACAGCAGCAGCAAGGGCCATGCACCCCACAACCCTGCAGCCTCGTCGCTGTCTGTCCTTGACCTCCCTCGCCCACTCACTCCCGGCATCTCACGGGCTTAGGCTTTCTCACTCACCGCTTCCCACCAACACCTGCCTGGCCAGCACTCTTCCTCCCTGGCAGTCCCTCTTCATCACCCACTACTCCTGAGAGGTGACACCACACCCCAGCACCTCTCGGACTTTTTCTCCCCAGAACTTGTCACTGTTTGCTGTGGGCTGTGCTTATCAGTTTATTGGTTTACTGCCTGCTTTCCTAATGCCAGCCAAAGCTCACCCCATGCTGGTGCACCTTTGGCCTGCTTACTTCTCTTAGTACCTGGAAAAATAAATATTTGTTGAATGAGTGAATGGGCTAAAGTTGCAATCCAAGAAGGCTCAGTTAAAGAACTGGAGGGTATGGTCATGGACAGCAAAGGGGAGTGTGGGCATAAGAACAAGTGGGGCTCGGCCCAGAGATCTGGGGGAGGTGGGGCTGAGCATGCGGAAGAGGGCAGATGCTGGCAGAAGACGCCAAGGCAGGGCCGCGGAGCCGGGCTGAGCCTCAGCCCAGGCCGAGTGCAGTGCGGGTGCAGGTGGTTTGAAGCTGGATAGCCCTGCGATGTGAGTCAGGAGCGCAGAGGCACAGTGCCTGACCTCAGGAAAGTCCCTGTCCTCAAGATGAGGCCATGGAACACACAGACAGCAGCACCAAGGACTTGGGCTGACCTCTTCCTTAAGGAAGAGAAACAGAAGCCTTTCCTGAGGGCATCGACTGCCTGAAAAGACATGATTTCCATGAGCAGTTTAGGTTCCCAGGCAAACTGAACTCCAGGCAGAGGGCCCCAGGTGCCTTTCTCTTCCTCCCCCATCCCCACCTGAGGAGCCCTTGGTGCACTTGATTGACCCCTGTTGTGGTTATCACCAGAAGCCCAGGGTTCATGTTAAAGTTTTCATTGGATGGGGTTGGACCAAGGGACAATGACAGCACCGTTAAGGTGTCACCCTCAGTGGTTTTGTCACCCTGAATGTCCCCTGGCCTGCACTGCTCCCGCCCTTCCCTAATCTTGATCTGACTCCAGGGCTGCGCCTTTTCCACACTGTCATGCTGTGAAGGTGTACAGTGCGAGGCAGCTCCGCACCCCCTTAGCTGTTCCCAGGCAGAGGGTCCACAAAAGCTCTGCTTCCGCCTCCCTTCCTGGGTTAATCCCTCGCTTCCCTTCAGTGCTGAATACACTCCAAATGCCTTCATTCATTCCCCCACCACTCACCACCGAAGGGCGTCTGGACCAGGTTTCAAGTTGTATCAGCTACGAGAAAAGCTCCTGCAAGTGCCGCTCAGACACTTCTGTGTGGACAGTTTTCAGTTCCTCTTGGTCTATGTGCAGGAGGGTAACTGTTGGGTCACAGGCCACAGCGTACTCAGCATCCTGTGGAAGTGCCACACTCCTTTCAGATTGGCCCTGCCATTTTATGTCCCCACCAACGGGTGAGGGGTGGAGGAGGGTTCGGGGCTCACAGGCACAGTGTGGGACCGAGCAGGACAGGAGCACAGAGCTCAGACTCACGAAGGCTCCCGGGCAGCCCTGCCGCTTCTGGGCACAGCAGCCTTTGATCAGCGCGGAGCCCGCTAGGAGCCTGGGCTCGGAGCCGCGCCTCAGCTCCACCTGCACCGTGGGCTCTGCAGGCCACTCTGCCCCCAGCTGGTCTTCCCTTCCCAGAGCGGTGCCATCCCACAGCCTCACTCTTGGGAAGCAGCGACCTAGGTCTAGAAGGACAGAGACTCATGTTCAAGATTCCAAGGCTCTGAGAGGGGCCTCCAGCCCCCGCTCTCGGGGCGGTGCCGGAGGGGAGAAGGAGATGACCCCTGAACTGAGACCAGTGGGACAACGCTCCTGAGCTTCCTAGCAATGGACGGGGGTTGCAATCAGTGTGTATTTTCCTAGGGTGTGCAGATGTGTACATTGTAATTTTCTGAAGAAATATATAAATGGCTCAGTTCTGCTTCTCTGGTTTGATCAATGAAAGTTCTTTATCAGCCAACACATTGTGCTTTTAACTTTAGAAGTAATAGCCCTGGCAGTGCAGTGCGAATCTGTCATCCTTTAAGCCCAAGCCAGCGCAACCAGAGAAGTGCTGACATAAACGAAAGGCCACCTTGGATTCCAGGTTGAGGCAGTCCCCCCTGCAATCTCCCCCGCAGTCCATCTCTAATTGCGAGGGATGCAATTTGGGAACACCTGTCAACTGCATACACCTTGAACATAATTCAGGTGAGGTGCAGGGTGCGAAGACAGCTGCAAGGGGGGTGGGGGGACCGCCCGCTGTGACGGCCTGCGTGGGCCCTCCTGGAGGGGAATACTATGGATTTTTGGTCCCAGAGCTGACAAGGGCGTTAATAACTCCATTAGACCCTTGGCTGGGGAGAGAGCCCCTGCCAACCCTGAAAAATCATCCCACAGGTGTTTTCTGCAAACCACCAGATGGCAAATACTTTATAGCTTTATGGACAGTAGGGTCCCTGTCATTGCTGCTTAAATTTGCCCTTGTACAAAAGCAGACCCAGATCACGCATCAGTGAGCAGGTGCAGGTTATTTGTGAAGACGGCTGGGTTGAACCCACGGGCAGCATTGTGCCGAGCAGGTTGCTGATCTCTACAGGGCCATTTCCCAGCTCTGAGAAGGCTCTAGCCTTGATCTCCCCTCTGTCCACTTCACAGCCCTTGGCAGTAGCCTTCTTCAGCCCCCAGGGATGTGGACAGTGTCCTCTTGTCACAGCTGTCACTGACCAGCATGAAGCTGTGCCAGAAGCTTGGAACCCTGGCTGGGGCTCTTGCCTTTCCCTGTGTTGGGGTCTCTGCCTGTCACCATAGCATGCCCAGCTACGTGCTGGCCTCCCCTTTGAGAATGGTGCCATTGGCACTCTACGCTCACTGCCCTGTTTCACTACTGAAAGTGGGGAAGCTGCCACCACAGGCACCAGCACCAGGCCACCAGCAAGGGCATCTGACAGCAGCTACCCTGAACTTCAACCCCACAGCAGCAGCTTGCCAGACACAGCCTACCAAGGCTGAGGTCACAGTGGTCCCGTCCCCTGTCCACTTGAGACCCACGCTGAGAAGGTGACACAAGCCTCAATCACTTTCTCCAGAGGGTGTGGTTTCTGTGGGCTCCTGTTTTTCCATTTGCATCCTGAGGAGGGGGAGTGGCCGGCACCTTCTTATGCCCCACCAGCACCACCCCGCAAACCCGGCCCGCTCCCCATGCCCCAGGTCTCAGGGCTGCATCCCTGCTCCGCCTTTCTGACTCTGCTGTTCCTTATTTCCTCTGTTCCATTTCTCAGGCGTGTTTTCTGAGCAATGGTTAAGCAGCTAGCAAGCACTGGCTGAGTCCATCCCTCTCAGATCAGAAAAGACCCGTATTGCCATCATATTATCAGCAAGCCCTTTTAGGACATGCGTCAGGTAGCACACAGAGAGCAAGGGCTGCCAGACGCGGTGGCTATGGCAGACCTCAGGCCCTCTGTGCTATGAGGAGGCTTTGGCCAGGGCTGGGAGGCTTCCTGGGGTGTCATCTGAGAAAGGGCTGGCAGCGAGTTACACAGGAGGCAGGAACCGAAGCCCGCACAAGGCAAACTGTGTTCAGAGAGAAGAGCATTTGGGGAATTTTAATTGAGCAGCTACTCTGTGTGCCAACCCCATTTAAGGATTAAAATAAATGCAGAGACAGATTCCTGTCCTCAAGTGGCTGATAATGCAGTGGGGTCTTCAGCAGGCTTTGCTGACACACTTGGAGTCATGCAGTGGAATGTGGTAAAAGTGGCCCAATCACCTTCATCTCCAAGCCGTCCCCTGAGCTGCCCAAGAGCAGGTCCTGGTCTTGATGCAGGCACCAGCCTCTGATGGGCAGGACTGCGCTCCCTCGGTGTGGATGCTAACAGCCCATGGAGGGGTGGAAGCCCTTCTGTCAGCACCAGGGTGCTGACCCGCACACGCACCTGGGATCCTGGGGCTAGTTTGTGGCACTGGCTTCCCTGGGCCCGTGGAGCCCCTCCTGGTGCAGCCTAGGTGGGCCTTGGTGGGGATGCCCGGAGCATAGCGAGGCCCAAATGCAGCGACAGGAGCCATAGCGCCCATGAGGCCAGAGTCTCCAGGCCCCACAGAGCTGCCCGGTGCGCTCGGGCCGCTGGCTGTGCTCCTCGTGGGAAAGAAGCCGCTATCTATTTTCCAAGGTTTGACTCTGGGACAGACAAAGAAGGCCAAGAGCAGAGAGGCGGAGAATGGAGCCCAGGCCAGTGCTTCCCACCTCCTCCTGCCCAGTACTGCACGGGGCACTTTGCGGTCTTCCAGGAAGCTCTGTTTGCACAAGTGCATCAGTTCGAAGTCAGAGATACAGAATGTGCTCAGAAATGAAACTAGGTTTACTTTTCTTAGGCCAAGTTCCTTGAGGTCCTGGCGGTAGGTGAGAAAGAGAACATTTATTAAAGGGCTAAGTGGTCCATCAGTGCTCTTTTCTCAAAGCACTCATTGCTCTTCTGAAAAACGAGAAGAAAATCATCATTTTTGAGAGCAGGAAAACCCAGAATCAGAGGAGGCGCCAGGCCAAATTCGCACAGCTACAGAGAGCAGGCGGGAGGCCGCTGGCCCATAGTGACATCGTCTGTTCTTGGGAACAGCGCAGCCTAGACCAGTGCTGTCCTTTCCACCCTGCCCCGTTTCTTGCGCGCAGGCCCTGGGTTAGCGTTAGGAAGAGGAGGCAGTTCTTTCAGACTGCCCTCCACGGCTGACTTTCCCGGGCAGTTTCACAGCTGTGAAAGTAACACATACGTTATACAAATTCTGCCAGATAATAGCAAAACAGGGAATATTCCCAACCCAGTTCATAATTCCCAACCCAAACAATGCTTGTATGAAAAAAGAACTTTTTGGTCTGAATCATGGACTTAGTGCTCTTGTCAAAGTATTTTGGCAAAAACACGTTTAAAAAAGAGAATGCTATGAATACTGTAATATACTCAAAGAAAGCAAGTTTGCTCTCATATTACAAATGTATGATTACTTTATTTGATGTAGAAGAGATATCCAATCAAATTTAATACCCAATCATGAAAAGACATTTTTAGTAAACTAAAAATACAAAAAAGTACCTTTAGCAAATAGTTAACGGTGAAACATTGTAAGTGTTCTTCTTAAATCAGAAATACAGTAAGTAGGGCTGGCCAGATAGCTCAGTGGATTAAAGCGCCTGTTTAGGCAGAAGCAGAGCAGGGACTTGATCCCTGGTGTGCCATGCTGGCCCTGCCCCTGGGGTGCACTGAGACAGCAATTGAGACTGGATGTGGTAGCAGGCACCTGTGATCCTAGCGCTTGGCAGGCTGAAAACAGGAGGATCACTACAAGTCTGATCTGCGTAGTGAGACCCTGTAGACCCTGCACTAAACGCATTTTAAAAAACAGAGATTAGAAATACGGTATCTTGCGGAACAAAACTACACTTGATTTTAGCCAAAAGGCTGAGAAGCAACTGGTGGGACAAAACTGTCAATGGTTAATGATAACATTTTTGTCCTACACAAAACATATTCACATGATCTGAAGATAAATTATTAGCATTAATAGAATTTAGCAAGTTTTCTGGAGTTAAGCTTAAGTGTAGTGTTTTAATAATTGAATTTCTATGTACCAGCAATAAGCATTTAGAAAATGCAATTTAAAAAGAAGTACCATTCCCAGCAAAGAACAAATGACAAGCATAGCCAAGACATTCTTGACAAGAACAGGGTGGTGAAGCACCCACTCTGTAGTATTTTTAAGGCCATGCTAAATAAGACAGCGCACCAGCAGAAGGTGGGCAGAGGGCACTGGGACCTGTGCCACATCTTACCCAAGTGGACATTCCGGAGAGATGAAAGATTTGAGTGTAAGATACAAAGTACTTAGAGGGAAAATTTATTTTTCTGGGCGTATTTGTAGGTTTAGAGTAAGGAGATAACTGAATGAATCAAATAATTACAAAAGCCAATGAAAATTTGATAATTCTAACTATACTAAATTAAAACTATCCGGAAAAATACACTACTCACCCAAAAGCCAGATTTTCAAATGAGAAAAATCACCTGGGATGTATAAGAAGCCCTCTCACTGTGAGAAAAGATGGTGCTAATGGACTTACCTGCAGACACATCACCGTGAAGACCCAGATGCAGAACGAACAGGAAAGACGCTCATCCCTATTGGCAGCCCGAGAGATGCAGGCTAAAACTGCACGGAGGCCTCCTTCTCCACCCCAGGACCACGCAGAGCAGAGTGGCTGCTAGCCCCCAGGCTGAGCCAGCTGCAGCGTGGGTGCCTTCCTGCCTGCTGGCGGGAGGCACAGCATTTGACCAAGCGACACAGAAACCCAGGGCTTGGGAAGTTGGGAGGCAGGGTCCTCAGTGCCCACCAACAGAAGAGCAGAAGACTTTGAGTGGAGAGACAGCGCCTTGCATGGGCCTCCCTGGGGGATCTGGGAAATGCGAGGAACAGAGCGAGCAAGCACAGGTGTGCACCGAAGGCTTCGTTCGATACAAGCCACGAAGTGTGCAAAGCCAAGTGCATCAGCTTGGGGGGGCTTGTGGGTGGTGCACATTTCTTAAAAGGCAGTGGAGTAACAGCCTCTAAGATCTGGCTACTCTAGAGGGGGAGTGTGGCCAGGAGACAGTAACACCTTGTGTCTAGGTTGTTTAGCGTTTGTGCACACACAGTTTATTTCATGTTATATGTAATTGCAGATCCAATCCCTGGAGACTGTAAAAGAGGGGCTGTGCATCATTCTCATAAATCAGTGGTTTGATGGAGCACTTACATTTTTCTAGTGTGTACTGAAATAAAAACAAGGCTAAAAATGGGAGTTGATTTTCACAGCACTGGAAATTCTCTTGGGTCCTCTCTGGCTCATTCCGAGGGGATGCTGTGGGAAGTGACCCTAGCCCCAGACCCTGCGGTGACCAGCTATGATGGTTTAGTCATGGTTCTGAAGCATGGCTTTGGTGAAGGTAGAATTAGGCTGCATTCATGTTTGCGTCTCTAGATGAGGGGTGAAAACTCAAGGGCCGTCAAGAGCAGACAGGCCAGATGTGCAGGGCCTGAGGCAGCCTGTCCGGCCGTCCTCTGGGCAGAGGAGCTTCCACGGGAGCCCGAGCTAACCTAGGCAACTCAAGCCACATGCTGGCGAGGTTGGCTTTTTGCAGAACACTGAAAACAGATTTTATGTGAAGTTTTGATCCCAATTTTAAGGATTGGGAGTGAATTCAAGTGTGTAAAATCCAACCCTGCAGTTTGATTGACCTGTGTCTGCCAGCTGCTGGTTTACAGTGTCCCCAGAGGACCCAGTGTGATACCCTGCTCCTGACAGGTCATCTGAGGCATCCTAATCTCTCTGCTGATGTCTGCGGTGGAGGTGCATCAGGTGCATTGCAGGTGGCTACGGGTTCTTTTCTCTTCATGACATGGAGAGGCAGTGAGGGCTGCATCCTCTCTGGTCCCTGGCAAGCACTGATGCTTGGCTGATCCATGAGGACAGCAAATGACACTGCGCCACCTGCAGAGAACGGGAGCTTGCACTTCCTGGTCTTCAGAATACTCACCCCAGAGGCTGTCGCCATGGGAGATGTCCTCCCTCCCTGATTGTCATCCCAAAGGGCCACACATGGGAAACAGGTGGTCCCCAGAGAGCTCAAGACAGATATACAAGCAAAGATCTTGTCTGCCAGAGAGCACTCCCATGAGTGTTTATTATATGCCACAAAGAGCAAAAGAATTACCCAGCTGAGCCCTGCATGGGTTCCTGACTCACAGCGCTATGGCTATGGTAAAGCATTTGTGGATTAAGTCACTAAGTCTAGGCCCAGTTGTACATTAATAGACAACTAAGCATTTTAAAATGTGTCATTTAGGTTCTAGTTTATCTAGCTGTGCATCACTATCTGCTAATGAATTTTATAACCATTGGCTTTGAGGGTGGGCATAGGCTTCCTATAAATTCCATATGCATCACCTCCAAGGAAAGGAGACCTGAACAAATGTGTAAAAAGAGAGCAGCCACACGAGGTCGACTTGGGAAACAAAAGCCCCAGCCCTGCACAGAATTTGTGCATCACCACACCATGTGCAGCGCCTGTGTGAGCGGCTGTGTGGTTTTAAGTTCTGCTCTCTGGAGAGCCCAAAGCACTTCTCTGAAGGAGACTCCACTGTAGGACAGAAGCCACATGGAGCAGCCCAGCTGGCCAGGGAGGCTGGGGTACCCAGGCTGTGCAGGAGCAAAACTCCTCTCAGGAGGCTGTGCCTTGCTGTCTACCTGGAGTAGATGTCTTCGGCCAGGGGGCTGGGGCGCAGCTCCAGGTCACTGCAGTTCAGGGGGCCAGATCCCCTTGACATGCCTCTGGCTTTATGCACATGGAAGAGGCTTTTTTGTGGGGCTGATTCCCTGGAAGAAGATGGGTCTCCCAAGACAGTCTAGGGCCATCTTGCCTGACGAGGATTAGTGGAGGCCCAAGGGTGAGTGTCATCAGCCTTCCCAGTTCCAGGGGACCTGGCTGTGTGAGGTGAGGACATCAGACATGAGCACTGCATGAGCTAAAGTGACACGTGGAGCCCTGTCACCGCAGCCCTGGTGCAGAGCGGCAGGACAGCACCACTGGGAAGGTGACAGAGTGAGTCCGGCGCCGAGCGGCACAGGTGAGCCGGCGGCAGGAGGGCTTTGCCCAGGCTCCCAAGCATGCTGCTCCCATAGTCCCCAGGGAGCTCTTCCCGAGCTTGCGAGGGAGCTGAGGGCAGAAGTGCAGCAAGAGAAGAATAGAGTGTAGTTTGCGTTTTGAGAGGAGGTCTCACTAAATTGCTCACAGTAGGTTATTACTTTTTCTTCCTGCCTCACCTCCTGGAGTGCTGGGATTCCACTTATGTGCCCCAGTGGCTGATTAACATTTTTGACATAACAGGAACTGCAAGAAACGGAATGTGGGCCTTAGGTGGGCAGGCTGGGCAGCCATGTGACATCTGGGGAAGAAGCCGTCTGCTTGAGCAAAAGCAGCACCTGGAGGATCAGCCAGAGTGGGGACAGATCCGTCATCATCCCTGGCAGCAGGAGGCAGCAGGGACCCACACGGCTGCTTTGTGCCTGCTGGAGCGGGGAGCTCAGAGCTCCAAGGGCAGCTCCGTGGCCATCGGCCATGATCGCAGGGCAGGCGCGCGGGAGCTGTCCCCGGTGCTGAAGGCCCGCAGAAGCCTGACGTCTGGCTTTGCTGCTGTCAGGAAGGGACCCTGTCCACGCTGCATGAGGTGTGGGTGGGGAGCCCGCGGGGGAGGAGTGAGGGGTGGAGCTTGGGAGCTGGCTCCGTTACAGAGCGGGGAGCGTGCCGGCAGGGGACGAGCATCAGCAGGGCCACCAGGGTGTGAAATAGAGCTGCATGGGAGGCAGAACGCAAAGCTCAAGGTGAGTGGTGGGGGGAGCAGGCAGGGAGGCACGGGAATGTGGGGGCCAGGACCTCAGGCCCGGGGAGCTGCGGCAGTGCAGTGGCCCAGAGGGCACCTGCTGAGCACCTGTGCACTCAGAGATGCAAGGATGGAGGGAGAATGGAGAGGGAGACCAGCAGGTGAGTCCACATCCTAGCGGGACAGAGAGGGACCTGAGCACCAGCAGGCAGGTGTGCAAGGAGAGAAGGAGGAGACACAGAGCACAGCCATGGGGTGGCCTGGGAAGAGAGGGCTGAGCCTTTTCACGGTGGCCTGGCTTCTGACAGGAAGTGGTGGAGGGGCGGCATCCAGTGAGCCCAAGAGATGGAAGCCAAGTGGGAGCATGGGGGCGGCTCTGAGGGGCAGGGTTTACACCTGTCACACTCTACAGGAAAAGGCTGCCATTTCTCCCTGGTTGCCTCCACCACTGAGTAAGTCCAGGGAAGGCCTGGGTCACATAAGGACAGTGTGTGCACTAAAAACGGAAGAGGAATGGGCAGCTCTGTGGGGAGCACAGCCCATCTCACCAATGCTGCTGAGGTAAGTGGCATCTCTAGCAGAGGCCCGGGCACCACGCAGACTAGACACATTCCCTCCCTTGCTAAGTCAACAAACACTCTAAACGCCACACCATCAACCCACTACTGGGACTCACTGCAGGAAGCTGTGAAGAGCTGTGTTTGTGCCGAGTGAAACATCAAAGTTCAGGACTGGCATGTGCAAGACTCCACTTCCTGCAGCAAAAGGGACTTGTGCACCCCACAGGTGACAACGCAAGGCTGGCTTTGGTAGTGGGGAGAGGAGATGACCGTCAAGACAACAGCTGTACCTTCCACGGGGGACATGGCTGGGACCTCAGCAAGGACTCTGTCCCTGCACTCCTTCGCCTTCTGAAAGTTGGAAAAGCCAGATTCCTTTCAGACTAGCTTAGGAGCACAGGTGCCACCTGCCTGGCCATCCCTGAGTCCTGGCCCAGCCTGGCTCCTCATGTCGCAGGGGTGATGCACTCAAGAGGGCCCCGAAGACATGAGGGGGGGCTCCACGAGCTCAGCCTCCTCTGTCTGAGGAAATCAGGGCTCCACGTGTGCATCATGGTTTTCTGTGGAGATGTGTGGACTTATTTCTTTTGCTGGCAGCAAGCCATGCGGAAGGAGGTGGAGCCCCTCACTGCACCTCCTTGTCCCTGCATCTCCAGCTTTCACTGAACTTGGCTGTGCCAACCTATGAGGGGCAGTGGCAGGGAGAGAGGCCAGGGACCAGGACGCAGGGACCAGGCTGTTGTGATGCTCGGCAGGCAGGGACGGCTGGGGCAGCGGCTTCTGAGCCTGCTCTCGGAGAGATGTCCAGAGCACGTGGGGGCAAAACAATGCAGGAAAAGCCCGTCAGGAACCAGAGACAAGGTGCCCAGTGCCGCAAGCACTGGGTCTGCTCTGCTTAGAGAAAGGTCCAGGTGGGAGTGCACACACCGCGGAGCTCGGGGTTCCTGCCTGGGCCCACGTGGGTCCTCGTGCCACGTGGGAACCAGCATTGCTGCTCTTTCCACCTGGGGGTGTGGCTGCTGCACAGGGAGGCGAGTGGGGCTGCGGCCCGTGGTGTCCACGTGTGCCCTGCCTGTGTCACCTGGGGCACCGTGAGCTGCAGCACTTCTTTCAGTGGGCATCCTCTGGACCCAAGGAAACATCCCCAGGCCGCCGGCATCCCAGCAGCAGCCAACCAGGAGGCAGACGGAGTGGACCAGGGCACTTCAGGGCCCCAGCCGCCTTTGGAGAAAGAGCCCAGAGGAACTCAGCTCAGGGGGCTCAGCAGACGCCTTCGTCCCAGAGCAGGGGCGCAAGAGCTTTGGGTTTCATCCTCCAGATCCGAAGAGGTCCCCAGGCAGGAGGCAGGGGCCTGCCGGGCACCTCCGGGCGGTCTGGTTAGCCATGGCTCCCTCCCTCAAGGGCTACCTGAGTCACAGCTCCTGAGTGGACGCAGCTTTCCCAGAAAGTGTTGGTGGTGGCTGTGCTTTTTAAACTGGATCTCATAGTTGCCTGAGACCCGTGTCCTGGGGCTCTGCTGCTAATGACGGAGCATGCTGGGGGCGTGAGGGAGGTTGGGTGACTGCAACAGCTGAGGCTGCTTGCTTTTTGTTTGGTGAGGTGACAAATTCAGAGCGTTGGAATTTGAGCGCTGGGAACTGAGAACCTGTAATTTCCCAGCTCTCCCGAGCTGCTATTGATGGCCCTGACAAGGAGAGCCCTGACGCTGTCTCTGTGGACTCAGTGCTGTGAGCCTGGGGCCGTGGAGCCACGTCTGCTGCCACGGAGGCTGTGAACACTCTCTGGCCTATTTCTTCTCTGCTGCTCCTAAAAGTATTGCAGCTTCTCTATTTAATTTCGAAAAAGAGAAAATCCAAGATACATAGAACAGGCCGAAGAGGCTTGTTTGTGCAGTTTGAAAGCATGAACAAGAAGCGCGCCTCGTCGGCATACAAGGACGGAGTGCACCTCGTGGCTGGCGCAGAGGCCTGGCTGCATGCAGCTCTGTCGTTGCGTGGGGGCCCCTCCTGCACCCTGGTGTGCTTGGCCAGGAAGTGGACCGTGGCTGCTCTCCTCCTCCACCCAAGCAGCTATAGCCCTCAGGGCGGAGTCGCCACCCTCCCCACTCCTGCAGGGCTTTCGTTGAGGGCTGGGAGGCCCCCGGCCCAGACCCAGCCAGTCTGAGCACGGCTCCAGCAGCACTTTGTTCCCGGCCAGGCCACTGACCACCCTCCGACCTTGTCTGTCAGCTGAGGAGATGCATCAGTGCATGGCCTTCCAGGCGGTCAGAGCTGCCGCCGCTGCCGCCCGCATGGACAAGGGGAGAGCTCAGAAGCAAGCTGTGTGGAGGTGCCGAGCCGTGCACTCTGTTGCCATCCCTGCTTACTGCCACTGAAGCCACAGCTTGAGAAGTGAGCGGCACTCCCAGTGTCCTGTGGCTGCTGACAGGCTCAGAAGGAATTAAGCCCAGCTCCCACTCCAGCCTTGCTCAGAACAAACACACAAAAGGGACTCACACCAGACCAGGCCGCTCACCCTCATGCTCACTGATTCACTCGACAGACATTTTTCTGCCCCGGGAGTCAAGCCCATGACCTCGTGCTTGCCGGGCTGGCGCTGCGCCCCTGAGCTGTGTCACCGGCCCCAGTCCCAGATTCTGAGTGAACTGACATTGCAGCAATACTAAGACAGAGATTTGATCCAGAATCACAGGCCTCGTGGCTTTAGGTGGTGCGGCAGGACGCAGCCAACGCTGCTCAGGCCCCGAGAGAGCCGGAGCCAAGGTGCTGAGGCTTCCTGGACAGGAGAGAGGAGCCCCGCTGCCCTTGCAAAGCCTGAGACTGGGACGCTTTGCCCAGAGGTCTGGGAGTCACAGACCTGCCTCTGTGCGGGGATGGACTCTGCTCTGCTGGCTGGCTCTGCTTTCCTGCCCAGGATTGCTGGGCCTGGATCGTCCCTGTGCTTGTCTGTGACAGGGGATCCTGGCTCCAGGCCGTGGTTGCACTGTTCATGTCTCTGGAGCCTGTGTTCAGATGTGGCCCTTGCTGTCCCTCAGTGCCACTTAGCCCTTGTCAAGTGAAGGCAGTGAGGGGAGCCCCAGCCCACAAAGGGGGGGTCAAGGCAGCTTCCGGCTCCCACAGTGCACAGGACATCCCTGCCTCAAAGTCGTATGAGGCCGTCATGCTGGGTGCAAGGTCCAGCAGCGCTGGTCACTGTCCTGCTGCTAGAGGCCTGCAGGTGGCTGGGCTTCCCCTCCCTTCTGTTGTGGGCTTTCTCCCCTCTTCGGGTCGGGAGTCCATACCCTGCTTTTCAGCTCAGTTGCCTTCCAGAAACACCACGCTCAATTTCAGCTGTCCTAGCACATGCTTGGCAGAGGAGCCAGGGCATCATTCCCCGTGGTGTAGGAATCTCCATTCCACTTTCCATTATTTCCAGTGGTGACTTCGGCTGCTGGGGTCCCCTTCTCAGCAGAGGGCCCCCTTCCCTATGAGGAGGGACAAATCTATGCTCCAGATTGGTGGGGATGAGGGTCAGGCCTGCAGGACCCAGACTCTTGCCCGGTTGCACTGGGTGCACCACGGGAGCCAAACCCACGTAGCCAAGGATAATTGTCCTCCGTCCACTGGGCACTGTGTGTCCCATGTGCCAGCCGCAGCCTCCTCCCAGCCAGGGGCACAGTGGCCCCACAGAGATCTGAAGAATCTGTTTCTCCTGAGTGTTAGTCTCACTGCACGTAAAGAGAAAAGAAAGAAGAGAAAAACAGATATATATGTATACACGGGACGGCTTGGATAATTGGACTGCTGATTTCTGCTGGTCTACTGAGAAAAGCAATTAATGCTTAATTCTTTTCATCTTTTTAATTTTTTGACCAATTTGAATGATTATATCTATTAATCTGACAACATGCAATGTAACAACCAGTTTCTAAAAAAGTTTATGTATTTGGTGCGGGGTCTCACTGTATGGTTCAGACCCGTTTCAGCCTCCTCAGTGCTGGGATTACAGGCATGCACCACAACATCCATGCTTGGTGACCAACTTGTGCCCAGGGAGGGCCAGCATGGTATATGGTACTGGGGAACAAACCTTGGTCCTTGCACTTGCTTAGGCAGGTGTTTAGACCACTAAGCTATCTCCATGGTCCCCAACAACTATTGTTGAATTCCTGTCATTTTGTTTAGTGAAATTCTGTATGGTTTATAATGTTTTCTTTAAACTGTTTAAAAAGTCTTTTCAAAAAATAAACAAAATACAAAAACAAATGAAAACCCCAAAGAAACTGGATCAGATGATGTAAACCCTGACACTGGGGTGCATGCTCGTTGCTGTTTCCCTACTGTGGAACTGAGCGTTTAGCTTGTTTCTGAGCAAGGTGCTTAACACCTACACATTTACTAGAAAGGAGTTTCTCGTTGGTGACATCTCTGGCTATCACGGTTCCCCTCGCCAGGTGGTGGGGCCAGGCGCCTCTGCATCCTATCTGGTGGGGAGGCGTCCTGATGGCTGGGGCCCTCTCAGGACTGTGCCAGGGAGATAGCAAATGTATACAAGGGCTCAGTGAGCGCCTGCTGCTGAGGCTCCTGTGGCCCTCCTGGGTTAGGGGCCACCGCAGACCGAAGCCTAATCTTGCAAAAACCTCTTGCACTTTCTACTCTTATTCCAGCATTAAAGAAACATCTCTGACCAAAACAATAACACAGACACCCCAAAAGCCCTAGAACAACCATGAAGCTTTTGTATGAATGGAGCTGTTGGAAGGGAGAGTCCAGGCTCTCTTTGACTGGGACCTAGACCGACAGACCAGCGTGTAGACTTACGAGGAGTGTGGTGGTCCAGTTGAGCTCCTGTGTGGGAGGGCCATGCCATATTATGACCAGGTTTAAAAACAAGAGCTTTAAGTTGATGAAGGGAACCCTTGGTCCACTCTAAATCCAAATCCAAATGAACAGGCTCCGTTTGCAAATTGGAATCTGAGTCACATCCCTTTGGGCTTGGCCTATCCCTAATCAGCACTAGTCAGCCCAGGTGCCTAGTGGGGCTGCCAGAGTGGCACATGCCACTAGTGAGGTAAGGATTTGTCTTGAGGGACACAAATGACTGTCCTCCAGCAGGAAGTGTCTGGTCCCCTCCATGGCAGTGCCGTCATTGTGGATAATGTGGGAGGAGAACAGGATGGTTTGGGGGGAATCTTATTCTGCAAGAAGAACACATGTCCCCCCTTTAGTTAAGTGGAAACAGAGGGAGCTGAGCTCAGTCCACTACAGCTTTCAAAAGGCCTTCATGCAATGTGAAGTAGGTTCCGACTAAAGGAGTTAAGTGAGTGAGGGGCGTAGGGGAATCGCTCCACAGAGGAGGACGAGTAGGGGCTTTCAACACAAAGCTCTAAGGCTTGGTGGGCAATGGTGGGCCAGGCTGTGGGAAATCCTCTCTATGGGCAGAGAAACACACTCCTTGCACCCATCAGCCTGGGCCATGGAACCATGCCCTATGAATCCAAAAGCTTGACACAGAGGTGCACTGTCCTCTTGATGTGTGGCTGGGTCCACTGAGTGGTACTTGTGCTGTTCTCATCTGAACTGGTGTGGCTGTAGCCACCCAGCTGCTGGCCTGGGCCTGGAAGGCTTCAGTGAGCCTCGCTCTGGAGTCTGGAGCTTGGCTCACTCCATACATGCACTGTGCAGCCTTTTCAGGCCTCCCTGCATCACGACGCCAAGGCAAGAGGGTGAACAGGAAGATGCGGGACTCAGAAGTTGCATCTCTTCTGAGCATGCTGTTGGCTAAAGCAAGCCCGAGGGACACGTGAGATCTGGTGGGCGACGATGTGGATTTCATCTCCTGATGGAAGGAGAAAGAGAACAAATGCAAGGAGGCGTGGCCACAGAGGCCTGGGTGTAGTGCAGACACCAATGTGCACATCTGGCAATCCCGGGACGCTGTGTGGCCCGGATGCAAGGGACTGCAGAAAAGCCCTGTCTTCTCGCTTCCCCGTGAGCTTTCTTTCATTTCTTTATGCACATCATTGTCTAAAGTTAATTTTCATTTTCCTTTTCCACAAAGATCACAGCCTGTGCCTGGCTTTTGGGTCGGGTAGGGTGGGCTGCGGAGTCCTGAGGAGGCCTGCAGGGCAGGGATGCTGAGACCTCGGCTTCCCGTAGGGGCAGCAGAGAGGAAGAGCTACGCATGGCCGCTTTATCCTGCACAAACTCGGTGGTTAGATAATGTAGCCCTTCTTTACTGGGGCGGAATAAATAAATCTGACAGAGACCAGACGTCTCGCATGAGTGCCGCTCCTCCAGCTGGAAGGCAGCCTGACCGAGAAGAGGGGTCCCTTGGGCCACTGCTGCTGACGGTGTCTCAGATGCAGGGTGCAGGCCCTTGGCACTGGGCACCTCCCAGCACTGCTGAGGGTGAGGGTCGCATGGAAAAGACCCTCACCATTCCAGGGTTCTCACAAGCAGCCTTGATGAGGAGTCCCAGTTCGCACCCAGCAGAAGAGGAAGGAGCGCTTGGCCACGTGGAGGGGCGCGTTCTAAGCACAGCAACAGGCAAGGGCCAGGGCCCGTGCTCGTCTGTCCTGGCACAGGTCTGTGTGATGTATGTGCGCATGTACATGATGTATGTCTGCGTACATGATACGGAAAGGAGGTATAATGTGGGCTCCAACGGCCTTGGGAATAGGGCCTGAAGAACGCACAGTGCTCGCCTGGAGCTCACGGAACGCTGTGACAGTCCACATCATGGAGATGCAGGCAGGGGAGCCTGTGCCAAAGGCCTGGAGGAGCTGGAGAGAGCACCGGAGGGGGCCTGTGGAGACAGGAGCTCGTGCACGGGGGCGGCCCGACTCCCTGCTCCTTTCCCTCCAGGCCACAATCCTGTCGGCCAGTGTCCCCGGGGGGGGGGGCGGTCCTCCAGCCTCAGTTTTCGGCCCACAGGTCAGTCACTCACTGATGCACCGGCACTGCGAGGCTCTAGTTTGTCAGTCTGTTCCAGTCTGTTCCAGGTGCAGCACAGCCCTCCCCACCCATCGGGCCACCGTCCACGCACTTCCCCGGCTTCGCACACTGGTGGCTTCCTCCTACTGACCACCATGTATTCCTTTCCTTCTGAATGCTCACGGCTTCCTACTTTCACGCCGCCCAGCTGACACACATCATGATTTGCGCGTTCTCCCTGTTCGCTGTCCCCAGGGGCTAGCTCTGTGCCAACTCCATCACAGGCATCACGTTGCCTTTACAGCACCGAATGCAGCTTTCTTTTATAAGCCGCACAGAACTCCAGTTAGCTGCCGTGTCTTGGGGACAGTTCTGGCAGGGCCAGGAGCGCGGCTCCAGATTCTCCTGCCACAAGGTGCGTTCTTCCAGGAGAAGGTCAAGCACACTCGAGGGGGAGAGCGAGCTCTTTCCGCATGTGCAGGGCGCCACAAAACTGTGAGCCGCTTGCAGAATTGAGTAAAACCTGGTGGCTGGGCCTGGTCCAAGGACCTGCAGGGACCTGCGGGACAGCTTGAGTAGGAGGACTGGGCGCGCGAGGCCTTCCCTCACTGCTGCCTCTGCGGAGGGCAGTCGCTGGATTCCCACCGGCTCCAAGTCGCTGCTTTGTAGCTTGCCAGAAGAAGCAGTGAACGGACTGAAGGGCCACGAATGACAACGGGAAACCTCCAAGCTATGCAGCAGATTTGGGGTGACAGCACGCAGGAGACGCAGAGGTTAAGGAAAGGCCCAAAGTGGACGCAGGACTTGAGTGGACGCAGATGCCAAGGCCAGCACGCAGCCAGCTGGCGTAGGAGAACGTGCGCCACGTGAAGAGAACGTGCGCCACGTCAGGAGAACGTGCATTACGTGAA
>NW_004524593.1:22611364-22620856 GCF_000260255.1 Octodon degus | reverse complement strand
GTGCTGCACGTCAGGGATCATCAGAGAAATGAATATTGAATAATAGTGAGCTGTCACCTCCCACCTGCCAGGATGGCTGTTAGCAGAGACACCAGTGACCGCGACTGTGGGAAGGATGTGGAGAAACAGGAACGCTGTGCACTGCGGCACAGACCACGGAAAGCTGTGGAGCTTCTTCTGCAAATTAAAAGCAGGCCCATAGTCCGACGCAGCAGGCACGCTGCAGGGCATTTCTTCCCAAGAACTGAAGTCAGCGTCTTGCGTGGCCCCAACCCTGCCACGTTCACAGCTGCATCACCACAATATGAGCCACATGCCCACCAGTTGGTGAGTGGACAGAGCCAGCTGGTCCCTGGCGGCAAGGGATCCTTACCCAGTGGGGAGAGCTCGGGAGGAGACTTCTCATCACACCAAACTGAAAAAGAAAGCAAAGGAAGAGAAGCGAAGCGATTTCCAGGCAACGATCGGCTGTCCTGGTCATTGCTTCCTAAACGTCCCACGGCTCTCCACGGGGTGGGCCGAGAGGTGTCCTGCAACCGCCCAGCCTGAGGGATTTTTCAGAGCCAAGCTGTGTGCAGGCAGGAAAGGTGTCACGCTCAGGGCATGGATCCTGGGTGTCGTCACAGACCTGCCCTTGAGGTGGTCGCCCAGGGCGATGGACCTTGTCACCGAGGGCCTGGCCTCTTTCCTCCAGAGTGGAGAGAGCTGTGAGATGTCCACACCTCTCTGTCCTGGGTCTGCAGGAGTCTCAGCCTGTGGGTAAGAAACCAAGAGCTTGTGGGTCATGAGGACCGTTTGCCATCTGAGTTCCTGCTTTCTTGTGAGCAGGCAGTTGTGAAGGCTTTTTCAGTGCTTGCGTGTTACATTTTTTAGTGTCTGTTTTCAGATGTGAGCACATAGTGCAGCTTCTCAAGTGGGTCCCTTCCAAGTGGAGCATCTCGACTTGGGCATGTCTGTGTGTGTCTTGTCCTATAAACGATGCCTCCTCCTCCCTGCTGTAGGGCCCGTCTGGGAGTGTGCGCCTGTGCTCTCGTCCTGCTTGCGTGCACACCACTGAGGAGGCAGCTGGCGAGGCTCACAGAGCCAACCATGTGAACTAGGCCCACTGCATACCTCAGCGTAAGCTCCTGCCTCTTCCCACACCCTGGGCTCATCTGTCTGATGATTTTCTTTGCAAGCCTCTGGTAGGAGTCCTTAGCTGAATCCCCACTCAGCCGGTTCGGATGGTCCAGTCCAATAGCCAAGTTCTCAGCATGCTGGAGGGTACCCTGCGGAGTCTCGTTCCTAAGTCCAGGCTGAGCTTTCCAGTACCAGTACAAGAAGCCCCAGTCCTGTGTAAAGCTTTCTCATTTACCTAAAACCTAAATGCCATGGTTTGAGTTCTACAGAGCAGGGCTTCCCAAACCTAAGTGCTCCTGGGAATCTCAGGAAAGCTGAGCCCCAGGGCTGTCTTCCTGAATGTCCCCAGACATGCAGGGCATACTTGGGGGAGGGGGCTGGATGGAAGAGGGAGGGCCTTGGCCAAAGGGCCTCGCCCACCCACACGGGGCCACACCCACAGGTCCAAGGGCTGCAGCCTCTCCCTGGCCAGCAGGAGCTAAGTGAAGCTGAGGAAGGGACTCCGCCCACAACAGAAGGGATGCCTCCAGGGAGCGCAGGTGACAGAGATGTCACCCCCACTGACACAAGACTCTCTCTCTGGCTGGCTCTGCCCACACAGCGCCAGTGGCAGGGGCAGTCAGCTAGGAGTCCTTACGCTGGGTCTTTAGTTCGTCCATCAACACCAGTCACTTGGTAAGAATAGGCGCAATTATTTGGAGAGGTTTATAAATAAGCCTCTCTTTCCCTATCGCTGGAACTTAAAAATAGTTTCTTTCATAAGTGTAAATGTCTTTGGCTTTGCCAAAAAAGCTTTTAAATTTTTTTGTGGGGGAGGAGGGGACTCTATACTTGTGTGATGCTGAACCAGTTGGAAAATAGAAAAAAAAAAAAAAAAGACGAACATGTGGACTATTTGCCTCTATGCCAAAGAACCTGACCCGACCCTCCTACTTGGGGCAAAATTAGCTTTGGCCTTGGTGCACTAGCGTGAAGCTTCAGTCTCTCCCTCCTACACTCAACATCCCTGCTACAAACGGCCTTTTCTGTGCCGCTTCTTTTCTTCCAGGAGCTATAAAATTTGGCAAAATCACGAAAATGGTTGTAAACTAAGAAACAGCTGTAGCTGTCTAAGCATTTGCTTGGACTTCACTACTGTGGTCACCACCAGCTACATTAGAGGCTGTGTCTCTTCACTGTCCTCCATACTCAGCAGCAGCAGCTTCGGGTCACCGACCTTTGCTCTCCCTGCTCCTTCCCGCAGGAGGAATCCCAGGGCCAGTGTCTTGTCCACCTCAGGTGTCTCTGCGTGGCTCTGTGAGTGACATCATACCCCAACTAGCCCCCCAGGGTTCACAGAGTACCATAGCCACCTCTGCTTCCTCGCACTTCCATGAGGCCCTCTGGCTCCAGTCTCACTGTGAAGCAATTAATGACCAGCAAACAACGCTCAGGTGACAAATGTCACTGCCAACTATCGAGACCTGTAGAAAACTGTCGCCTCTGTGGACATGACCTTCGTAGAAACTTGTATTCAAAGTTCCCATTTTCATATTCTGGCTGCCTTGAAACAGGTTTGGTGGCTTTAAACGTATGCTCAAAACTACTTGGTAAGCCTTTAAGCCTCCTGGAAGCTCTGGTGCGCAGGTGAAGTGGTGCTCTCGGGGACGTGTGGCCCTGAGGAGGTCTTCTTGGCAGCATCCTCACCTTCACTTGCTGTTCCTCACTGACCTCTCATTCTGGAGAAGCCTGCTGCCCCCTGCATGCACACCACAAGAAGGGGGCCGCACCAACAGGGGGAGAACAGGCCCAGCTCTCTGGGAGAGAGCTGTCCTGGAGGCAGACCTCCCACGTGGCCCTCCACAGCCTGGCCCTGGACCTCATCTGAACAGAGCCTCAGGAGAGACTACGCACAGAACCCCCCATGCCTCAGGCGCCGCACCTACAAAAGCTCTGCATCGCGCAGCTCGCGGCTGATTTCCTGTGATGACTGATGTGGAGCTCACACACATCCTCCTCAGGGGATCAGTGACTGGGTGGTGGGGAGCCCGCACACTCAGGAAGGGCACATGCTGGGTGGTGGGGAGCCCGTGTACTCAGGAAGGGCACATGCTGGGTGGTGGGGAGCCCGTGTACTCAGGAAGGGCGCATGCTGGGTGTGGGGAACCCGTGTACTCAGGAAGGGTGCATGCTGGGTGTGGGGAGCCCGTGTACTCAGGAAGGGCGCATGCTGGGCGTGGGGAGCCCATGTACTCAGGAAGGGTGCATGCTGGGCGTGGGGAGCCCGTGTACTCAGGAAGGGCACATGCTGGGTGGTGGGGAGCCCGTGTACTCAGGAAGGGCACATGCTGGGTGTGGGGAGCCCGTGTACTCAGGAAGGGCACATGCTGGGTGTGGATGTGTGAGCAGCTCTGCAGCAGCCTGAATGAGTCACGGATGCGAACCCAAGGGGCCGAGGAGATGACTGTCATTGGGAAGTCCCTCCGAACCTTTCTGTGACCACGAGTTATGGTCACAAAAGGACCACTCTGCTCTGACATCAGCAGCCCTTTCTGTTGCATCTCTGTCACTGTCCCATTCTTAGGACAGGACACCTGATGCCCATGACTTAAAGGACAAGAGGGTATTTTGGCACACATCTTCCAAGGGTTCAGTCCATGGTCAGCCTGCTGGAAGACTGAAAGAGCCCGTAGGCAGGTGTGGTGGAAGGCTGCTCAGCCCACGGCACCCAGGAGGCAGAGAGAGAAGGGAAGAGTGGGGGTGGGAGCACACCCTCCAGGTCACACCCCAGTTATGCAGTGGGCTCCACCTCCTACCCTTACTCAGCCATGGACTTGTCCATGGATGACCCCTGGATTCAGCACCTGCTGAAACCCACCCCTGGGCACACGAGCCTTTGAGGGCACACTTGAGATCTAAGCCACCATGTGCTGGCCATTGTGGCACAATTTGCTAGCATGGGATGTGTGCTGAGCAGGAAGGGGGACCCCAGGGGTGCTCCTGGGCCTGGCGCTTTGTGATGAGGACTCCCCACAGGCTCCCTCTGTGGTCAGGCCCAGGTGGTGTGGGCACCCTGCTTGTCCCACCCCCATTAGTGCACAGAGCACAGGTGGGGCCTACATGGGGACCCTGGGCCCTCAGTCATTCTCCTCAGGGCTGCATGTGGCTCCCAGCACAGACTGCCCCACCTTTGGGAGCCTGCGTGCTGGGGACCCCGGGTCTGCTGAGGAGAGGGCTCCCGTCCCGAGCAGGGCCACCTTCCCTCTCTGTGTTCTTCTCCTTGCCTCCGTCCAGGACACAACCTGAAGCGCTGGGCGCCGCGCTGGGCCCGCTGGATGCCTTACTCAGGTGGGGACGTGCTCCTTGGCTCTCAGTGGGTGTTTGAGCGCATTTCATTACGAGTCACTTGGCCTTGGCCTGGAGGCCGGCTCAGGAAGCACTTGCTCTGCGGTCTGCGGACCGAGTCCCGCAGCACGACCGTCCCGTTTCTCCTTTGCAAGGATTGGGTGACAGCCTCCACCAAGGCCAAAGTCCTTAGCTGCCCAAGTCCCTTGTATAAAATGATGTAGTGTCTGCTTGTAATCTTTTCACGGCCTCCACGTAGTTTAAATGATCTCTAGACTATTTATAATACAGACGCTACGCAATAGCAAACGTGAAGCAGATACTACATCAGTAGTTTGTGTTGCATGACAAGGACTGAACTCTGCACGTGTGCGTTCAACCTGCAGTTGGTGGGACCTGAGGGTGGATCCAGGGGCACCGGGGGCGACCGAGCTCAGCTCTGCTCATCTGTGTTTCAACACGTCTTCCGAGGCCTCTGCTTTACCCTGTTGTTCTCATCTTTAAGAGGCTTAAGCTGAGCTTCAGAGAGACAATCCAGAGCTCTGCTGTCTGTGACGGCTAATTAGGCCTGGTGCTCCGGGTGTCTGCAAATCGAGTCGTCTTCCTGGGGCCAGGAGGGAGGTCACAGGCAGGGCGTGTGCGAGGAGCTGGCTCCAAGTGCAGAAGGAAAGGATGAAAGGACATGGCCGCGGTACATGGTGTCATCTCCCCTTCCTCCTGGCCTGCTGGCTTGTGCAATCTCGAGCCAGAGGAGGCAGGTAGGAAAGTGATTTTGGTCATAAAAGCAGTCACTCCTGGACTTCTAGGAGGGTCCCAGGGTGGCCACTGAATGCCTCTTCAGGCGTGGTTTGTACAGCAAAGTCACCGTGTGGGGCCAGCATGGGTCACACCACAGCAAACTTGTCAGACTGCACATGTGGCTGCTTAGCTGTTGCTGATCCAGGAGAGGAGTGAGTCATAGCATGGAGTAGGTGGAGAGAACAAAGGTGCTCTTGGGAAGGGGAGGGTCCAGATGTTCCCATCACTTCCCAGTGCCATCAAATTATGGTGTCACCAACAAAGTAATCCAATAAGGTAACCCACGGATAAAGGCTGAGCTTCACTGTGGCCCTGTCACCTCCTGACCACTCTCCCTCCAAACATGGGCTTAAAAGAAATTATATATATATATATATATATATATATATATATATATATATATATATAACAGGTCTCACTATGCCAGGCAGGCACCTGTACCTCTGAGCTATCTCCCTGGCTTGGGTGCAGCTCAGACTTGTAGTGATCCTCCTGTCTTAGCCTCCCCGGCACTGGGATTATAGGTGTGCATTACCACACCCTGGATTCTGGGGCCAGTACAGCATGTGGTACTAGGGATTGAACCCAGGTCCTTGCACTTGCCAGGCAGGTGCTTAGACCATTGAACTATCTCCCCAGAGCCTTATTGCATATATTCTTTCTTAGTTACATTTTCTTGTTGCTGAGACAAAGTACCCAACACCTGAAGTTAAAGGAGAACAGATTTCCTCTGGTCCACAGTGTGCACAGATCCATGGTCAGCAAACTCCATGACACAGCAGAGGGACGTTGTCGGGGGAAAGAGCTCATGGTGGGCTGAAGGCAGCAAGCACAGCCAGCAGCAAGCAGCAGGTTCTTTCTGCCTCTATATAGTGAGTCCAGGTTACCTGCCCTTAGGGCCGGTACCACTCACACCCAGGGTGAGGCACCCAAGCCAGGGAGATAGCTCAGAGGCACAGGTGCCTGCCTGGCAAGCTCAGGGTCCTGACTTGGATCTCCAGTACAAAGAAAGATAGAGAGAGCAAGCAAGCAAGAAGCAAGCAGGCAGGCAGGATGAGGCACGCATAATCCTATCCAGAACTATGCAGACCAATCCGTGGGCTGGTTTAGTAAGCACACCCCTCTCCTACTTTGAAACATTGGGCGGCCAAAATTAAAGGCAAAAATTGGTAATGTAATTTAACAGGTTTAAACTGATAAATACCATTTTATAAAAATGAATTGATATGCATCTATTAGCAAATTGAACACATATCTTAAATAGTCACAAAAAGAGAATTAAATATACAAAAAAAATCTGTGATTTCAAAATACAGAAGGAGCATAATTAGATTTTTGTCTTATGTAAACAGTTACCATTTAAACAAAATAACCAACTGCATGACAATTTCTTTGAAATTTCTTAAGCAACTACTGAGCTAACTGCAAAATAAAATTATTACTAGAAATTGTGAAATAATACTGAGTTATTCAGAAAGTTATGGCACGAGGTTAGGATTATACTAGCAATAACACTGAGTGCTTTATGTGCTTTCATGACCGCAGAAAACATTGAAAAATGTCTCTTGTAAGTTGCAAGATCAATTAAACAAATGTAAATGAAATAGAGGGGAAAGAGTAAGCATTAAATAGAGAACGGAAACAAATTCTTGATATTAATTAAAATTGTCAAGGCCAGATTCTTTTAAATACTTACAAAATGGACTAGGAAAATTGAGGCAAAGTAGAGCACACTCATAAATAAAATTGAGAAATAAGTGGGGCTATAAAACAGCACTGTACACAATAAAATCCGCAGCGACACATCTGTGTCACTCTATTGCACTAAGTCTGACAATGTGGCCAACTTGGGCCAAGAGTAATCGATGCAATGTGGTTAAAGAATAAGTAAAAGGCTAAATTTTGAAGACAAAGAACAAATTATCAAAGGATTATTTCACAAAGATCTTTGCTTTATTGGTGTTTTTCTGTACGGTCAAGATGCTGATTATTCTAGTACCACAGAATGTCCACGTCGTGGACACTGTGGGAGGCCACGCTCGCTGTTTGCTATTCTAGCCAGCCCTCGTGTGTCGGTTATGTGAGCACGGGCCAAGTGCCACAGCGGTGCAGCTCACGCTCAGCGCGTGCCTCATGCACGATAATTTTTCGGAGACCTTGGTAAAAATCCCAGATTCTTAGGCCCTAGCCCTCTCCTTTCAAGCCCTTAAGACTGGGCACGGATATCATTTTAGATTCTTGTATCAATATAACGTAAAGACGCACACGGAAGAAGCAACCTCAGAGACCCAAGCGAGTCTTGGCTGTGTTGCCTGCGAGCAGAGGTAGCGTGGGCGGTGCCCGCGCGCTCTTCTGCGGGACTCTTTCCTTCTTTCTGTCATCTGTGTGCGAAGCTTTCTGTGTCAGGACAGGTCCTGCAGTGTCCTTCACGCCGGCACGGGCCGCCGACGCGCCCTTGCCACCCAGGCCCTGCTCCTGCTGCTCGTGCTGCTGGGTTCCGCTCGGTTCCATCCTTCCTTCCTGAGTGCAAGCAGCGGAACTGCTGGATCCGCTAGATGGGGGGATAGCTACTGTCAGCCCTTCTCCAGAAACAAACAAACAAACAAACAAACAAAAGAACCCCGCTCGCAAAGGTTTGTAGTGCTGCTGTCTTTTATTTTTAAAGAGTATAAAATGGTAAAAAAGAAAAAGTAGGAATGACACAAAATTTCATTAAACAATATAATAGGAATTGGACAATGTTGTTGTGCTGCATAATGTTATCTTCAAATTCATTGTTTAGGTTACCAGATATAAACCTATAAAGTGGGTTCTAAAAAAAGTTATAAGAAATTAAAAACGAGAAAAAAAATTTCAGCCTTAACTGCTCTTTTTAATAGACCAGCAAAAATCAGCAGTACAACTATGCAAGTGTTATGGTGTGTGTCCAGCTGTCCCCCCAAAACCTCATGCAGTCAGGGGGCTGCTTCTCGAGTTTGTGATTGATTCAGACCCAGTGGGGAGATTAGGGGTGTAAGTGCCGCCCCCGCCCCGGGTGGACTGCCGGACTGCACCAGAAGGCAGGGGAGAGGCCGGCTCGCTGTGCCTGCTGCGCCCCTCCCTGTGCTCTTTGCTGTTTTCCACCTCCATGAACGGCTGCCCCCTGCGCGTCTGCTCTGCCCTGGAGCCAGCCAAGCATGGACTGAGTCCTCCAGTGACTGTGAGCTAAATATACCTTTCCTTCCTTCATTTTGGTGTCAGGTATTTTGTCCCAACAATGAGAGAAGAGAAGCCCAGACACCCAGTAATGCTATCTTAGACATCGAATAATACAAAGCTTAGCTTTGAACTGTATTTCTTTCACTCTCACTGAGCTGGGCAGTGAACAATCATATTGTTCCTGTCTAGCGTTCTTTTTCCCTAAAAACTGCCTGTTCCTGACCAGGGCTTGTTTCCTCACTGCGTTGCTGCGGTCCTCTGATCGATAAGCACTTTGTAGCATACATGATTGGTCTTCATCTTTAAATTTTTAACGAATTTCTATTCACCTTCTGAAGATGGGGCATTTTTGCATTAGCAAATGGAAATTGTTGGACGCTCGCCCGTTTGCCTTTGCCTTCTGCCGTGGCCGTCAGGCTGGTCGGACCCGCCTGCAGCTGTCCCAGCACACACATGCTCTCACCTCTGAGAACATCTGCCGTAGGCTCATCCCCATTATAAAAGGATAAGTGAAAATCCTAGATTATGCTACTGTCTTAAAGTTTAAGAATGGCTTCATATCAGCAAATCTGTTAATTTATGACATCTGAGCACTTTTCCCAAAGAGATAAATGTGAGAATTTCGATAGATATCAAAACTACAGGATGCAGTGCAAGCTCTTTCTTAAAGCGGATAAAGAAGCTCTTAGGAAGGAGGAGGAGCATGTTCTGCAATGAAGCCGATGTGTGTCGGGGGCAGCACCAGCGAAACAGTGAAGGGTGGGGCATGGCCGATCGCATGAAGCTGGGGCTGGGACCAGGATCCCACGCTGCTGTGCATAGACCGTCCAGCCTAGCAGGATGGGAAGAGGCGAGAGGAGGCGTAGGTATGTTAAGGGAGAGCCAAATTATCACTATCTGTGATGACATCATCACTACAGGGAGAGCCCAGGAGAACCCAACTGAAATCTCCTGGAATGAATACGTCTTCAGAGAGAGGTGGCAGAGAGAGGAGTGAAAGGGAAACTTTTACACGAGCACCAACGGAAGAGAGTTTTTCATTTCTTTCAGGAA
>NW_004524593.1:22610111-22610944 GCF_000260255.1 Octodon degus | reverse complement strand
GGCTTGGCAGAAAGTTTTTCTGCATTTTTCACATGTTCAGAGACTTTGCCTGAGACTGAGATTAAGCACGGTGGACAGATTAATCTGACAATCTTGAAAGAAAATTTCAAGGCAGTTGAGTGTTGAAGCAGTGGCATGGCTATTTTTTTTATTTTTATTTTTATTTTTATTTTTGTGGAACCAGGGATTGAACTCAGGCCCTTGCGCTTGTCAGGGAAGCGCTTATTCTACTGAGCCATCTCCCTGGCCCCATTGGCATGGCTATTGTTGAGGACTTTCAGTCAAAGTATGTTGAGAATCAAGAGCAAAGTGTTGAGAGCTGCAGAAACTGGAAAACTGGTCAAATCTATGTAGGCAGAACTAAGCCTCAGTGCCTAGAGCAAGCTACTTCAGTCCTGAGAGAAGCATCCTGACTGGCTTATGGTAGCTGTTAGTCGCTAGGCAACCTTGTGTCATGTGTGGCTAACTTTGCAAAGGTATAAATAAACGTCCATAATGTTGCATGGGGGTCATCTCACCGACCAGGCCGACCAGTCGCCACCCAACCCAGCTCTTGTCTTCTTATCTGTCCTTTCCTCATTCCTGCTGCCGTTCCTCCCCAGGTAGAACAGATCACACTGAGACCCACAGCCCCTTACAGATCACACTGAGGCCCCCAGCCCCTTACAGATCACACTGAGACCCCCAGCCCCTTACAGATCACACTGAGGCCCCACAGCCCCTTACAGATCACACTGAGGCCCCCAGCCCCTTACAGATCACACTGAGGCCCCCAGCCCCTTACAGATCACACTGAGGCCCCCAGCCCCTTACAGATCACACTGAGGCCCCCA
>NW_004524593.1:22595835-22609711 GCF_000260255.1 Octodon degus | reverse complement strand
CACTGAGGCCCCCAGCCCCTTACAGATCACACTGAGGCCCCCAGCCCCTTACAGATCACACTGAGACCCACAGCCCCTTACATTTGTGGCCTAATCAGGACCCAGGTATGAGTCCAGCAGGGGCAATGGGAGCACCCCATGGAGTGCACATAAGGAGTGGGGTGCTGCGGTTAGAGCCAGCAGGATTCAGCACAGGCGTGCATTGGTGCTGGCACATTAGGTGTAAAGCCTGGGGACGGAGGCTCATTAGGGCCAGAAACGGGCTTCCTGGGGCCAGAGAGATAAAGGAGCACAAAGAGAGAAACTGGTTTTGGAGAAGCCAAAAATGAAAAAGTTAGATTGAATTAGAAATGAGACAAACAGAGTTTTAAGAAGCCAAGATGTAGGTGGGACTGGCCCAGATAGCTCAGTGGATCAAAATGCCTTGTAGGCCATGCAGGGACTGGAATTCAGCTCCCAGCAGGCCGTGCTGATCCTGACCCCAGGGGTGCACTGAGAGGGTGCCTGAGACGGCGTGGTGGCACTCACCTGTAATCCCAGCACTTGAGAGGCTGAAAACAGGAGGATCACTACAAGTCTGATCTCTGTAGTGAGACCCTATAAACCCTGTATTAAATACACACATACAAAAAAACAACCCATGGATGTTTATAGATGTATATAAAAATGTTTGTTGTTTCCTTGGTTCCTGTATTTGTACTAATTTTGAAGACCACCACAAAGGACTTAGAGTGTCCTGCTTTAAAATCAAGTCCCAAACAGGACCAGGAGGGTAGAATGAAGGTACAGCAGACAGTTTATTTTGCTCAATTACATAAAAAAGGAAAAAGTTCTTTTAAATTGAGAGCAGTTGGCTCCAAGCTGCAAGGTGTTGCTGGCCGGAGGGGCCCAGTGTTCATGGAGGCCCTGCTGGGACTTCCTGCCTGCCTGTGTGTCTGTGGCCATCCAGCCACGGAGGTTGGAGCACACTACCCACTCCAGCCCTGTGCGCCTGGTGCTAAGTAGGAGGCTCATGACACGGTATGCTGTGGCCTTGGCGTTGGCTATGCGCGTTGCTGGTGTCCCAGAGAAGTGCCGGTCTCAGTAAAAGTGAAGCATCCAATGGTCTGAGGCAGAGCGACAGCAGGCACACGCAGCGGCTAGGCACAAAGGCCGCGCAGCTCCAACTTCACTGAGTCCCGGATCAGGACTTCTGCCTCGGGGGAAGTAGAGCCCTTTTCTTTGTCCCCCTTGCAACTGGCACTAAAAGAAGCCAGCCGGGCAGGTGGGTCCGTGGAGGGCTTTCAACACATCTACCCTGTTTCTGAAGTTCAAGTCCCTAATAATCCAGGACAAGCTGTATGTTTCCATGAAGCTGTACCTTTTAAAACCTTAAAAGAATTACCACAAGCTGTTGCTACTTGTGGCCCTACTCCTCCCTTTACCTTGAGTTTAGTAGAATGCTGGGACTACAGACGACGGCCCCAAATGGTTGGCAAGGAATAGCTAAAGTGTGTTTGAATCCAGAAGATTATTTATTGTGGAAAGGAAATGTCTTTGCATGGAGGCAGCTTGAAATGAGTTTCACAATTTAGCCATTATGAAAGCCACGCTAATTGGGGAGGGCGCCTCTGCTAGGCCAATCAACTGACCTTTGCATTGCAAATATATGAGCAAACTAGGATAGCTGCCCTTAGGGCCTGGAGGGGACTCCCTTCAAAGGCGCCGCATCCCTTAATTTGCCTTTCATTAGGGAAGGCCCTCACGAACCTTTCCAAGATTTTGCTGCATGTTGATTGCAAGCTAGTAAGAGGATTATAAGTGACACAGAAGCTAGCAAATTACTAGCTCAACAGTGGGCCTTCGAAATGCAAATAAATGGTGTAGAGCGGCTTTAAGAGCCCACAAAAAGCACACTGCCCTGCCTGAGATGATTCGGGCTGTGTGGATCTCCGCCCCTCATGCGTACAGGGAGCTTCCTGGCAGCAGCTACCATGCGGGTTGTCCATCCAGTCTGTAAAACAGGGAATAAGTAGGGTCGTTTGTCTCCACTGTGGGGATAGCGACATTTAGCACAAAGTCTGCTCTGCTGCACCAAAGACAGCACAGCTTTTATCTGCCTCTTCAGGAAAACCTCCCAGTCCATGGACGAGATGCAGAGGAGGGGACCGCCGGACAAGGGAATGTAGATCTATAGCTGCTGGGGAAGGCCGCCTCAGCCCCACCAGAGAAGGGAAACTCCCCTCCCCTGCCACAGGCGGCCCCACCTTTGGCAGGGGAGAGCCAACAGCGAGGAGGAGGCGGCTGCGTGGGCCTCCCTTCCTCCTCCAGAGTCCTGTTCACTCCTGAAATGGGGCCCCAAATTCCACTTAAGGTGATTAAATGGAAAAGCCATTTCCATCCTACAGATAGACACAGTTTGCCTGTTAGGGAGAATCTGGGGAGACAGCGGGGCGGCCTAAGCACCCGCCTGGCAAGCATAAGGACCTGGGCTGGATCCCTGGCACCGCATGCCAGTCTGGCACGAGCTATGCAGCGGGACCCTTTTCCAAATAATTAATTTTTAAAAGTTTGCTAAAAGACCATATTTTTCCATATTTCCTAAGATTTGCAATAATGGGGATATTTTAAAAGATTATTTAAACTTCCATTAATTCCTAATAATTTTGACTGCTCATTTTACAGTCTTAAATGGAAACTGGTATAAAAAGCTTTGATATTTTACAAACAAATATATAAGTTTGGAGTAGAATCGAAAAGTACTGTAGTTTGAACAATTTTAGCTTGATTTTGACATCCCGTTGAGATAATAAAAGGCCTAGTGATGGCCCCCAAAGGGGGTACAAGCTATACTTCTTCACATTTGGGTCAGCTTATCCAGCAAGGATATATTGTGCCCCAAAATGTTCAGATCAGTCCTTCATGATTTTCAGACTTTATTTGGTAATATTAATTGGCTCCATTTAGATTTTGGGCTATTTTCTCTAGTGTCACTATCATTACCTTACAGATAAGTTAAATTAGTTTGCTTTTTTTCACAGAAAGGTCCTATTAGGTTAAGGGAGGAAATGTATGGCTTCCTTTTCCAAAATACAGGATACAGATTTATCACTGTACAATCAAAATTCAATTGCAAACAAAGGAGACCAATCCTGCCAACTTCACTTGTCAACATACACTACAAAAATGGTTAAATTCTACAAAAGATAGAAGTACAGTAGCAGGGGGAATTCCATCAGATGAGAGAAGAAAGGGTCCTTTGGAGAGGCCTCCATACTGGACAACGGGAGGAACAGCCCACTACGAGCCAGGGCAGACGGCGTGCTCATGCCTCCCCAGGAAATGCTAAGTGACCTATGTGGGGACCAGCGCATGCTGTCAGGCTGTACCACAAAGCCAGATCTGAAGAAGTTAACGTCGAAGACGCTAGATGCAACCTGGGGCCTCTCGAAGGCAATGACAAAATGTAGGACAAAGATTGCTTGTTGTGATAAAACTTTCTCTTAGATTCAAAACTCTGCCTTTAACAACAAAACTTGTGATGCATGTCCCATTTCAGGACAACTAATTGGGCAAAGATTTCTTATGCATCAGGTAGAGATGACTGGGTGAAAGTGTTATGTCAAAATGAAAATTTAAGTATGTTACAAAATGTCATCAGGGTTGTCCCACTACAATGTTGTATATAGTCTTGATTTCTAAATTTCTGTGTAAAAATATGCAATTATTGTCTTTTGACATTGTATAGGGATTTAAATATTAGTATATCCAGGTGGTTAGACAATAACAGTTCCGTTTTATAACTAAGTTGTTTGACATTCAGATAGTAATACTAAGCTTGCTGCCTCTGTTATGGACAATGTCATTGAGCTTTTCTTCTGGCTGTTTAACAACTGAAGTTTGGAGACCAAAAATTAGAGAGGTAGATGGGCTTCAAGGACGGCCAGTATTTTAGCCCTAACCCTTCAAGGTCAGTGAGGACTCAGGACATAAGAGAACCTCTGCTGTGACGTCCTCGATCTCAACTGAGTACCTGATTTCTTGATCAAGGAGATTGTGGGGCCACAGGAGAAAGTGATCGACAACGTCGAGTGTGCCTAAGGAGAGTCACCTGGAGAGAAATAATCTCTCAGGCTTTCACAGGAGCAAATGGGTCAAGTAATGGCCATGACCCATCCACATGACTGACACTGACAGGCGATCTAAGAGGTGCTGTACATGGTTCCAAGGTAACTCTTGAGATTTAACTGACCTTGTTAGCAAAAGTTACATTTGTAGTTATACAGGACTTGCTTTAACTTGGTCTTAACCATCCAGCAGAACAGCGTAACGGCAAGATGTGAAAACTGATCCCAGATTAATATGCTGAGCTGTACAAGGCTCAAGTCACTAACAACTTCTGATCGGTACCAGCTGTGCTGATAACTCCCTGCTCTGCTGGACTACTGGACCACGTAGGGTTACGCGGCTGACTTCGAGTATCTAAAATCTTTGGACTGGCATCAAGTATGAAAAAGTCTTCGTGAAAGAGTTCTCCAAACACAATGGAACACCCATCTCTGACAAACCAAAGAAAGAAGGGGGGATATGCTGTGAGCCACAGAAGCTGGAAAATCAGTCAAATGTGTGAGAGCGGGACTGGGCCTCCGCGCCTAAAGCAGACAAGCTACCTCAGTCCTGAGAGAAGCATCCTGACTGGTTCATGTCAGCTACTAGTCACTAGGCAACCTTGTGCCATGTGTCATTAATTTTGCAAAGGTATAAATAAATGTCCATATTGTTGCTCAGGAAATCGTCTCACCAGCCAGGCAGAGGAGTCACCACGTGACCCAGTGCTTGCCTTCTTGTCTATCTTTTCCTCATTCCTGCCACCGTTTCTCCCCAGGGATAACAGATCACCCTGAGACCCACGGATCCTTACAGCAAAGAGGCCAGCAGGATGATTTAAAATGTGAACGAAGCAGCAATAAATCTGTGGCCTGCAAAGACAGAGCTGAGATCTCCACTGATAACAAGGAACAGAACAGAAAAGATGGCCCGAGGGCATCACGGGTGGCAGCAGGTCTCTACCCACGGCATTGCAAGGGAGGGACTTTGCCTTGAGGGGAAAGCTGAAGAGTCACAGGTTTCACGATGGGAGCAGCAGCCACACCAGGTTCCAGAATGGCGCTGGCATAGAGAATGTATTCCTCGGAATCAGGGACAGAGCGCTCAGGGATCCAGGCGCTTTCCCTGCAGCCAAGAGAGAGGAAAGCCCGGCTGCTGCTCCAGCTGGCAGCAGACCTGGTATCACTCACATGGCGCTGGCTTTAGGTGCATGCAGCATGCAGGAGTTCTGAGGTTAAGAAGGCTTCCACCTCGATTTCAGAAGGCGGCCTGGGAGGCCAGGCGGCGTGCCCCTGGGAGGGCAGCGTGTGAAGCTGTGAGAAGCCTGTTCAGTGGAAACCCCAGAAGTTTGGAAAAGCCAGGAATGTGGATCATCTAAGGGAAACTGCAAGGAGGGAGCAAAGCTGGTCCAAGAGAGACACCATGGGAGCTACCACTGGCCACAGAGCCACAGAACTGGAGCCACACAGCTCACAATTTGCCACAGATTACTTCGGATGTTCCACATGGAACTGCAGGACTGAATGTTTGCCATGCTGGATTTTGGACTTGTGTTGATCCCAGTGTTTTGTATTCCCCTGTTGTTTGTACCTTTTGGAATGGTAATGTTTAGTTTGTGCCACTGAATGTTGGAAGTGTTTAACTTTTCATTTGTACAGGGGCTCATAGCGAAGAGTTTGCTTTTGCTCTTGGAGGAGACTTGGGACTTGGATTTTTCAGTAATGCTGAAATGTTAGGACTTTGGCAACTCTTAGAGATGGATGAAAATGTCTTTTGCATATATGGATATACATGAGTCTTTGGGGGTCCAGGGGTGGAATATTATGGTTTCTGTCTAGTTGTCCCCCTAAAACCTCCTGCAGTCATGCAGCAGCTTCTGGAGTTGGTGACTGAGTCTTGCTCCAGTGCTGGGATTGGGAGTGCGAGTGCTACACGCTGGCCCTGGGGTGGGTAATTTGCATTACAGTGTAAGGAGGGGAGAGAGGCTAGCTAGCTGCTTGGGCTGCTGCCCCTCCCTGCCTTTTGCCACTGCCATGAACGGTTGCTCTCTGCCATGTGTCACTCTGACTTGGAGCCAGCCGAGTATGGACTGAAACCTCCACTCCACTGTGAGCTAAATAAGCCTTTCCTTCCTTCATTTTGGGTGTTGTGTATTTTGTCCAAGCAACAAAAGTCACCAAGATAGTGACATTAGCTGATCTCCCCTGGTGACACCATCTGGCAGTAGCAGGAAGTGGGGCCTGGCTGCCTCTGATTGCTGGGCGCTGACTATTGGCAGCAGAGAGCACCCCAGGGCCCAGAGCCAGCACCCTGAGTGCTAGCACCGTTGCCACTCGTCGCCCAGCCCCTAGCAGAGCTGGGCTTTGCCAGGATGTGATTTCTATCTGAATCGAGCAAAAGAACCCTCACCTGTGGGTGATGGGGCCTTAATTTCAGAGACTTTAGAGTGCTGAACGCTGCTTTTGCTATGGTAAAATAGCAGAGGAATAAGCTTCACAAGTGTGCTGTATAGCGCTCCACAGTGTTTCCCTTAAATTCTTGCAGCTAGATGTGTCTTGGAATTTAAAATTCAGAGTTTAGATAGGTAATCTGGTCATGTCCTAAGTGACCAGAAGGAACTTGGTGTGGCACCGATTCCGGTCACCAGCAGGGTCAGGAGCAACACTTCTTGTCAAAGGCATGGAATGCTTCTGTCTCTGGGCTGAGCTGGACATCAGAACTGTGAACAGCCTCCTACGGATTTGGGTCATGTTTTGCTCCCAAATGAATATTGGCACCAAACTCATGGAAAAAACACTTCCATTTTTCAGAATTCTACTAATTTTAGAACTGCAGATTACAGATTGCAGGCCTGTGCGGATGTAGGTCACAGGCTGTGCTCCCAGGAAGCCAGGCCGTGCTGCAGACTGGGCTGTGACACACTCACCAGGGGTCTGCGTGGAGCGGGAGGGCGGGCGGACCTGAGCCCTGGTGTAGCTCCAGCAGAGGCTCAGCTACACAGGCAGCCCGGGGGGAGATAGCCGACCTAGGTGGAGCCCTGCGCACCCCATTCGGCCCCACTTCTCTGCGGGCTTCTGTGGCTAAAACATTCTGGGGCATCATGACTTAGGCCAGGCTGCCGCATCCTCTTCCCTGTTCCACTGAGGGCAGCTGCTGCCCGGGAATGCTGCTCTTCTTAATAAGCCAGCAGTGCAGGCCTGCGTGGCAGGGGATGCTCCTTTCACTTCAAAGATGCATTTTGGAAGGGCCCAGCATGAGAGTCAGGGCCCAGGTCTCTCCTGAGAAACTCCTGTGGGCCTTGAGGTCTTGAGAACCAGGTCTGCCTCTGAAGCACTCTCATGGGAATTTTCAGGGTGTCAGAGCTTGATCCAGTTCACAGTAATCCTGTATCATGGGTGTCAGCCGCATGGGGCCAGTGGGGCTGCCTGATAGCTTTCAGGGTCCCACACATCATCCCCTGGCTTTCCTGGGTCTCCCCTGTCTACTGATTGGGAGCAGGGGCAGGGCTCAAGCCTTCATCCTCCCTCCCGGCTGCCGCTGCCACCTCCTCCTGTCCAGCCCCTGTCCCCAGGGTCACCCAGGCAGCTCTGCAGTGAGCGAGTGCAGACTCCTCCTGGGTGCACACCTCGCCCCACCCTGCCCTGCTCCTGCAGCTCTTCCCAGCCTGAGGCCTGGCCTGGCCCTGCGGCCTCGGTCCTTGAGAGCTCCCTGCCCCCTTTATGACCCGAGAAGCATGGCAGCTCCCACTCCGCTCACTGAGCAAGCGGAAGGCCTTCGACGGGAGCTGTCCCTGTGCCTCTCCACCCCGGGCCCTGCTCCTGTGAGCACAGACCAGAGCCCGGCCTTGCCTCCTGAGGCAATTCCACCTCTGGGGAGGGCTCCAGGATTCCCAGTGGAGACCCCTCTCTATCTATACTACCCACGCACGGGGCCGCCATACAGAGATGCCAGCACCCTGAGACTATGGCAGGCTCCCTCAGTGGCTCAGGCCACACCCAGGGTTGGTGACACTGCCAGGCTAGTGCTGGCTCGCCAGGAGCCCAATCCTTCTGCCCATTAGCAAGGGACAGAAGCTGCCGCACATGGAGCTGGCCCCAGTGGGTTTTGGTCGCGCCTACTTGCAGACGGTGTACGCCTCCTGATGCGGAGGGGCCACACAGCCTTAGCCGAAGCTTTCGGGGCAGGTTCACAGCAGGGCTGACCCTCAGTCCTGATCTGCCTTGTTCCGAAGACCCCACTGGAGCTACGTGTGCAAGTGAGTTCTGTTCACGGGCCTCTACTGGGCATTCGTGGCTGTCGCCTGGCACCTGGCCAGCCCGGCTGCTTCCCGAGTATGGAGACGCCCAGCTGAGGACACACAGCCTGCCCCTGAGGAAGGAAGGCGAGAGAGTCTGTGTCATGTTCAGCTGTGAAGGTCACGGCACATGATGCACTGCTGTGGGCTCGAGCAAGCCCAGATGTGGCTCAGAATTCAGGACATCGACGTCCCTGTCCTGCGAAGGTGGCCAGGTGGCACGTCAGAGTATTCAGTCTCATGTGGTGCATCCCCCCCCCCCAAGTATTTTAGATTAGAAAGGTTTGGCTTGCATTTATTTAATTTAATTTTTAAGGAGAATACAAAAAGTAGTAAAGAATTAGAGATGACAGAATTTCACTGAACAAAATGACAGGCATTCAACAATGGTTGTTGTATTGCATACTGTTGCCAAGTTAGCTGTTCCGATCTCCAGATAGGAGCATGAAAAACTGGTCAAAAATTATAAAAAATTAAAAAGAGGAGAGGAAAACATTTAAGCATAAACTGCTCCTTTGAACAGACCAGCGGAAATCAGCAGTACAATTATCTAAGCTACCCTGTATGTAGACGGACAGACTTCTTTTTCCCGTCCTCTTTCTTTCTTTTCTCCCTTCCCTTGCCCCAGCTGCTTCTCCCCTTTGAACAGCTCCTTTCCCTTTCTCAGAATCTGCGCTACCTTTCTGACTGTTTTTACTCTTTCAGGTTTGACTTTCTTGATTCAGGACGCTGAGATCCCCCAACACACTCAGGAACCTAAAAACAAAGCTGATTTCTTTGCAAATCCACAGCAGCTCAGAGATGCAGTGTGACCAACGCCACACAAGAGTCACTGGGCTCAGCTGGACAAAGAATGACGTGACGCTGCCCATACCACAGGACACGTCTGTCCTGGGAAACCCCTAGAACTCCCGCAGCTGTCTTATTTCTGTGTGTCCATCCGGGTCATGGTGATGGCAGGAGAGCAGCGGGTGGTGTACACTAGCTGTGGCTACCTCGTGCGCTCTGCTTCCGCTCTGGGGGAGCGCGGCTCTCTGCCTCACTCTGCTGGGTGTGCAGCTTGCATCTGCTCAGCTCCTGCCTTTCCTGCCCAGTGTCCACGGCCCCACACCTCCCCACCCAACACTGGCCTCTCAGTCTATGACTCTTCTCTACTCCCAAGTCCTCAGCATGTAGGGTCCAGGTAGCCAAGCCCACAGCCATGCTCTACGCGTTGTCAGCCGAACTGACTTTGCTTCTGAGAGCTTGGACTGTGGCAGCATCTCCCCACAGCTCCCCATTCCCTAAATCCCACAGCTCTCCTGTCATCCCGACACCTCCCACAGCTCCCCATTCCCTAAGTCCTACAGCTCTCTCGTCATCCTGACACTTCCTTTTTGTACAATATTCTGTCCCCTCTGGTTTTTCCCTCTGTGATACACACCAAAACTGCTCTTGTCCAGAAGCCACCTGTGGTCTTCATGTAGTCAGGGGTCAGCGCCGGTCCTGACTCCTTGACCTTCTCTCGCATTCATCTCTGCAGATCACAACCTCCTTTCAGAACGACTTTTCTTACCTCACTCCCCCTGAGTCATCCGAGGGTGACTCGGCTGCCCTGATGGCTTTTCAGACCAGGTGGAGTCTGAGGACGCCCCTGTGAGCTCCAGCCTGGATAGCGCTCCTGCGCTCCGGGTTCTCCGCCCAACTGTCTGGTCTCCAGGTGCGTATGCGTGAGCATCTGAAAGTGCTCAGGACGAAGCTTCCGATCTCCTCCACCCTTGGTCGGGGCTGTGGTGTGACCACAGCCTCCCTTTCCTGCCCGACCGGGGAATCCATCTGCACCTCTTCAACGTGTGCCTGATGCCCACCACATCCCCTCAAGCCCGGTGAGACCCCCTTCCCCACCACTTGCTGGCCACTCTGCTCCTTCCTTGTCCCTGCAGCACATGTCCTCACATCAGGCTGTCACGGACGGCTTTCCACGTCGCTTCTCAGCTCTCTTCTCTAATGGATAGGCCTCAAGTACTGGTATTAAGACTAAAACTCTACCATGCCCAGTGGAAACCAAGCAGTCTGCTTATGATTTTTGTGTGGGCCAAGATTATTTAGAGGGTACATAAAATGCATTAACAACAAAGAAAAAATATTCTAAGCTGTATTTTATCAATATTAAAAACCTATACTTGTCAGAACACATCTTTGAAAATAGAATAGGCAAACAGCGATTGAGAAACACATTCATAACACACACACACACACACACACACACACACACACACACACGTCTGACCAAGGACAAGTTCTCAGGACTCATGGAGAGCTAGGTCTTAGTAGTACTGCAAAGGTTAGAACCCAATTTGAAGGCTAATAGACATAGAATAAAACACACAAATGGCCAACAAGTGCATGGAAGGTTCCATGTCTTGTTAATAATAAAAAATTAAGGAAGTTCAATGTTTCCCACAGGTGGGGGCTTGTTTCTCCATTCCTGTAATAAGTAAGTGTCTCTCCCAGAGCAGCACTCAGGCTCTGAGGAGCCTTCGTCTTCCCGTGCCTCTTCCCGCCTGTGTTTTCCTTTATTCTGAGGGCCCGGCCCGTCACACAGCAAGCTCGCCTCTCGTCTGGCAATTGTGAGCTCTGCTACCTCGGACGTCCACTGCCCAGACAGGAAATGTCCCCACCAGGGACAAAACACTGTTTTTTCTGAATTGGGATGAGGCTGCCACCTGGCTGCTCTGGGCTCCATCTGCCACTGAACGGGCCGGCAGAGAAAGAGGTTGCTCTACCGGGGTGACTGGGCCTGAGTCAGGGGAAACTGGGCCACTGCTTTGTGGTAGCTCTGCACGTGTCCCTTATCATGGGCACAAGGGCCCATTTTCCTCTGCTCATTTTTATTGTCTGTGTAATCTGTTGCAGGTTCATTTTACAGTTTCACCTTCAGGTAAGAGAGACTGTGATGGAATTTTAGGACCACGGGGTGCAGCCTGTGGTGGACACGAGGAGAGCGGCTGCCCGCGTCTCCTCACTGTGGGTCAAGGTCGAGGACACCTTCACATCTGCAGCAGCTCTGCCTTGTCACACAAGTGGCATGGGCACAGCGAAGCACACACAGAGACGCTGGGGCTGGAGGAGCTGACTGGGCAGGGCCAGCTTCTTGCTTCTCGGGTCCAAGTCTGCCCGTCATTCCCTGCTCTGCCATCATGACCCAGGCCTGCGGACGTCTCTCCTACGCAGCTGATGAGGCGAGAAGCTGTGCAGCCCGCACTGGAAGGGTGCTGCAAGAGCGCTGTCCCTTCCTGTCCCCAGGGTGTTTGCTTCACCAGCCTCCTTCAGCACAGCTCCTCCAGCGCCAGGGGCCCCCGAGCTCAGCGGGGTGCTCCAGCGCTGACCCCTGCTGCAAGCGCAGCCAGCAGCACCTGGCAGCCTCAGCTCGGCCTGGCCCCTCCCCTGCCAAGAGCTTCGGGCCTGGATCCCTCCCCTCCCCGCAAGCCCACGTGCTCCGCGCCCCACGCAGCATTCCAGATCTGTCAGAACTGATCGCTCTCCCTTCCAGGGGCCACAGCACCGCAGCCTCAGCTCTTCCTTTCTTGCGAGCTCACTGTGTGCTCAGGGTCACACTTGCGGTCCCTCCTCCCCGAATGGCGCACAAACTAAGCGCAAAGCAGAAGGACTTGGAAACCACAGGCGCCCGACAACCCCTGGCTGTGGGGCTGACGCTTCGTCACCACAACACCGTGGCCCTGGACGCAGGCTTTGCTCAGCAGTGGCTGTGCACGAACGCAAGAGCCCAAGCAGCTTCGTGCGACTTGCGGGGGCTGAGCCTCGGAGACAGGAGGGGCTGGGACAGAAAGGTGGGAGCCGCAGGCCAGCGGAGACCTCCGAGGGAAGCAGCTCACGCAGGAGCACGGGGGGTGCGCACCGATGCCCTGCGACAGAGACGCCAGGATGGAGGAGGAGGCCGGCTGGGGTCGGGGTGGAGGCCTCGGCGCGGACCCCGCGCGGCTTGGGGGGGCCTCGGGGAGCAGACACCCGAGGCGAGCCAGCCCAGCTTTGTGGCTGCTCACACATTCCACTTGGATGGGGGCTGTTGATGGCTCAGCACACCCAGGCACGTGCGTGTGCGCACACGCAGACAGGCGGAGGGGGCGGGGAAGGAGAGCGAAGCAAAGCGAGGAGGAGCGCGTTCCCTACGCTGCGTCCACCCCTCTGCAGGTGGGAAGCTCTCCCGAGGCCGGTCACCTCCCACGTGCTGGCCCGCCGGGGTCCAGGGCACCTGCTGGCCTCCGGCTCCTGCTGCCACCCTGGGTCCTCCGACTCGCTTCGTGCGGGGAGAAAGGAGGGCACCCGATTAGGTTTTCTTTCAACCGTGAGCCCTGCGACCACCCAGAGCAGGGACCAGGCTGCCCCAGGCCGCCCGGCTTACCGCCCCAGCTGGGGCTCGCAGGGTGGGGGAGCAGGGACCGCATTCCGTCTGGGATCTGCGGTGGGTGCGGGAGGGAGGGGATGCGCCGCTTGGCCTGCGCCATCCGTCCGTCCGTGATAGACGCTCCCCAGGTCAGTGCAGCCGTCCTCTGGGAACTTACGGCCAGAGCAGGGCCTGTAGCTCTTGGCACGTCTTTTAGAAGCCGTTCAGTATTCAGCCCTGGCCACGGCCATGCCCTTGACTCTCCTTGAATAGCGTTCTGTGGAAATCACCTCAGCGTGGGCAGCGTCTGCTTCCTCCCTTCCTCCCATCCCAAAGGGAGCTAGCCACAAGCGTCTAGGGCGTCTCTTCTGGGGGACTCCTTTTACACGCTGAGGTCTCCAGAGTTATTTATCAAGTAACCTATTTTAAACCTGTTACGCGATAGAGAACATGAAGTTCATGCTAGCACAAGGGACTGCTAGGGTGGGTATTTTTTATTCTGCTGCTAAATGTAGGAATTTTCTCAGCCAAATCTATGACTATACCATATTTATCCGGTAAGAAGCTATATATGTATGCTTATTTCTAATACAAACAGTTGCAATGACAATGACAAAAAACTCAAGCTGCTCAAGTATATATGATTTATGATGACCGGGTTTTCTATAATTTTAATTGTGGGTTGTGTCTCCTTATTCTGTAACGTGCCAGGTCATGCCAACCGGCAAGTGTGTATTGCCAAAGAATAAAAATTGGAGAAAATCGCGCGTTGGAAAAGATCTTGCCGCCCAATTGCTTTCCATAAGACTTGGAGCAAGGTCACCACTTTTATCAGCAGAGTTCTTTGTCAACATGAAGAAAAAACTGAGGGGAATAAATCTGAGTCCTCTGAGGAGACAACTGTCGTCACGGACTCTGGAATGAAGTGATTCCAAAGGAAGTGTGGTGGCTGAGAGGCAGATTACTTAGCGACAGTCCTCGTGGCCGGAAGCTGATGGGGAGAAGTAGGACAACGTGTGGGAGGCCACAGGAGTGCCAGGAGGCCACAGGAGTGCCCAGGCAGGGGTGACAGCTGCAGAGGGTGGAGGAGGGGCAGCGCTGTGGGAAGACCG
>NW_004524593.1:22569657-22593370 GCF_000260255.1 Octodon degus | reverse complement strand
ACATTGTATAGGGATTTAAATATTAGTATATCCAGGTGGTTAGACAATAACAGTTCCGTTTTATAACTAAGTTGTTTGACATTCAGATAGTAATACTAAGCTTGCTGCCTCTGTTATGGACAATGTCATTGAGCTTTTCTTCTGGCTGTTTAACAACTGAAGTTTGGAGACCAAAAATTAGAGAGGTAGATGGGCTTCAAGGACGGCCAGTATTTTAGCCCTAACCCTTCAAGGTCAGTGAGGACTCAGGACATAAGAGAACCTCTGCTGTGACGTCCTCGATCTCAACTGAGTACCTGATTTCTTGATCAAGGAGATTGTGGGGCCACAGGAGAAAGTGATCGACAACGTCGAGTGTGCCTAAGGAGAGTCACCTGGAGAGAAATAATCTCTCAGGCTTTCACAGGAGCAAATGGGTCAAGTAATGGCCATGACCCATCCACATGACTGACACTGACAGGCGATCTAAGAGGTGCTGTACATGGTTCCAAGGTAACTCTTGAGATTTAACTGACCTTGTTAGCAAAAGTTACATTTGTAGTTATACAGGACTTGCTTTAACTTGGTCTTAACCATCCAGCAGAACAGCGTAACGGCAAGATGTGAAAACTGATCCCAGATTAATATGCTGAGCTGTACAAGGCTCAAGTCACTAACAACTTCTGATCGGTACCAGCTGTGCTGATAACTCCCTGCTCTGCTGGACTACTGGACCACGTAGGGTTACGCGGCTGACTTCGAGTATCTAAAATCTTTGGACTGGCATCAAGTATGAAAAAGTCTTCGTGAAAGAGTTCTCCAAACACAATGGAACACCCATCTCTGACAAACCAAAGAAAGAAGGGGGGATATGCTGTGAGCCACAGAAGCTGGAAAATCAGTCAAATGTGTGAGAGCGGGACTGGGCCTCCGCGCCTAAAGCAGACAAGCTACCTCAGTCCTGAGAGAAGCATCCTGACTGGTTCATGTCAGCTACTAGTCACTAGGCAACCTTGTGCCATGTGTCATTAATTTTGCAAAGGTATAAATAAATGTCCATATTGTTGCTCAGGAAATCGTCTCACCAGCCAGGCAGAGGAGTCACCACGTGACCCAGTGCTTGCCTTCTTGTCTATCTTTTCCTCATTCCTGCCACCGTTTCTCCCCAGGGATAACAGATCACCCTGAGACCCACGGATCCTTACAGCAAAGAGGCCAGCAGGATGATTTAAAATGTGAACGAAGCAGCAATAAATCTGTGGCCTGCAAAGACAGAGCTGAGATCTCCACTGATAACAAGGAACAGAACAGAAAAGATGGCCCGAGGGCATCACGGGTGGCAGCAGGTCTCTACCCACGGCATTGCAAGGGAGGGACTTTGCCTTGAGGGGAAAGCTGAAGAGTCACAGGTTTCACGATGGGAGCAGCAGCCACACCAGGTTCCAGAATGGCGCTGGCATAGAGAATGTATTCCTCGGAATCAGGGACAGAGCGCTCAGGGATCCAGGCGCTTTCCCTGCAGCCAAGAGAGAGGAAAGCCCGGCTGCTGCTCCAGCTGGCAGCAGACCTGGTATCACTCACATGGCGCTGGCTTTAGGTGCATGCAGCATGCAGGAGTTCTGAGGTTAAGAAGGCTTCCACCTCGATTTCAGAAGGCGGCCTGGGAGGCCAGGCGGCGTGCCCCTGGGAGGGCAGCGTGTGAAGCTGTGAGAAGCCTGTTCAGTGGAAACCCCAGAAGTTTGGAAAAGCCAGGAATGTGGATCATCTAAGGGAAACTGCAAGGAGGGAGCAAAGCTGGTCCAAGAGAGACACCATGGGAGCTACCACTGGCCACAGAGCCACAGAACTGGAGCCACACAGCTCACAATTTGCCACAGATTACTTCGGATGTTCCACATGGAACTGCAGGACTGAATGTTTGCCATGCTGGATTTTGGACTTGTGTTGATCCCAGTGTTTTGTATTCCCCTGTTGTTTGTACCTTTTGGAATGGTAATGTTTAGTTTGTGCCACTGAATGTTGGAAGTGTTTAACTTTTCATTTGTACAGGGGCTCATAGCGAAGAGTTTGCTTTTGCTCTTGGAGGAGACTTGGGACTTGGATTTTTCAGTAATGCTGAAATGTTAGGACTTTGGCAACTCTTAGAGATGGATGAAAATGTCTTTTGCATATATGGATATACATGAGTCTTTGGGGGTCCAGGGGTGGAATATTATGGTTTCTGTCTAGTTGTCCCCCTAAAACCTCCTGCAGTCATGCAGCAGCTTCTGGAGTTGGTGACTGAGTCTTGCTCCAGTGCTGGGATTGGGAGTGCGAGTGCTACACGCTGGCCCTGGGGTGGGTAATTTGCATTACAGTGTAAGGAGGGGAGAGAGGCTAGCTAGCTGCTTGGGCTGCTGCCCCTCCCTGCCTTTTGCCACTGCCATGAACGGTTGCTCTCTGCCATGTGTCACTCTGACTTGGAGCCAGCCGAGTATGGACTGAAACCTCCACTCCACTGTGAGCTAAATAAGCCTTTCCTTCCTTCATTTTGGGTGTTGTGTATTTTGTCCAAGCAACAAAAGTCACCAAGATAGTGACATTAGCTGATCTCCCCTGGTGACACCATCTGGCAGTAGCAGGAAGTGGGGCCTGGCTGCCTCTGATTGCTGGGCGCTGACTATTGGCAGCAGAGAGCACCCCAGGGCCCAGAGCCAGCACCCTGAGTGCTAGCACCGTTGCCACTCGTCGCCCAGCCCCTAGCAGAGCTGGGCTTTGCCAGGATGTGATTTCTATCTGAATCGAGCAAAAGAACCCTCACCTGTGGGTGATGGGGCCTTAATTTCAGAGACTTTAGAGTGCTGAACGCTGCTTTTGCTATGGTAAAATAGCAGAGGAATAAGCTTCACAAGTGTGCTGTATAGCGCTCCACAGTGTTTCCCTTAAATTCTTGCAGCTAGATGTGTCTTGGAATTTAAAATTCAGAGTTTAGATAGGTAATCTGGTCATGTCCTAAGTGACCAGAAGGAACTTGGTGTGGCACCGATTCCGGTCACCAGCAGGGTCAGGAGCAACACTTCTTGTCAAAGGCATGGAATGCTTCTGTCTCTGGGCTGAGCTGGACATCAGAACTGTGAACAGCCTCCTACGGATTTGGGTCATGTTTTGCTCCCAAATGAATATTGGCACCAAACTCATGGAAAAAACACTTCCATTTTTCAGAATTCTACTAATTTTAGAACTGCAGATTACAGATTGCAGGCCTGTGCGGATGTAGGTCACAGGCTGTGCTCCCAGGAAGCCAGGCCGTGCTGCAGACTGGGCTGTGACACACTCACCAGGGGTCTGCGTGGAGCGGGAGGGCGGGCGGACCTGAGCCCTGGTGTAGCTCCAGCAGAGGCTCAGCTACACAGGCAGCCCGGGGGGAGATAGCCGACCTAGGTGGAGCCCTGCGCACCCCATTCGGCCCCACTTCTCTGCGGGCTTCTGTGGCTAAAACATTCTGGGGCATCATGACTTAGGCCAGGCTGCCGCATCCTCTTCCCTGTTCCACTGAGGGCAGCTGCTGCCCGGGAATGCTGCTCTTCTTAATAAGCCAGCAGTGCAGGCCTGCGTGGCAGGGGATGCTCCTTTCACTTCAAAGATGCATTTTGGAAGGGCCCAGCATGAGAGTCAGGGCCCAGGTCTCTCCTGAGAAACTCCTGTGGGCCTTGAGGTCTTGAGAACCAGGTCTGCCTCTGAAGCACTCTCATGGGAATTTTCAGGGTGTCAGAGCTTGATCCAGTTCACAGTAATCCTGTATCATGGGTGTCAGCCGCATGGGGCCAGTGGGGCTGCCTGATAGCTTTCAGGGTCCCACACATCATCCCCTGGCTTTCCTGGGTCTCCCCTGTCTACTGATTGGGAGCAGGGGCAGGGCTCAAGCCTTCATCCTCCCTCCCGGCTGCCGCTGCCACCTCCTCCTGTCCAGCCCCTGTCCCCAGGGTCACCCAGGCAGCTCTGCAGTGAGCGAGTGCAGACTCCTCCTGGGTGCACACCTCGCCCCACCCTGCCCTGCTCCTGCAGCTCTTCCCAGCCTGAGGCCTGGCCTGGCCCTGCGGCCTCGGTCCTTGAGAGCTCCCTGCCCCCTTTATGACCCGAGAAGCATGGCAGCTCCCACTCCGCTCACTGAGCAAGCGGAAGGCCTTCGACGGGAGCTGTCCCTGTGCCTCTCCACCCCGGGCCCTGCTCCTGTGAGCACAGACCAGAGCCCGGCCTTGCCTCCTGAGGCAATTCCACCTCTGGGGAGGGCTCCAGGATTCCCAGTGGAGACCCCTCTCTATCTATACTACCCACGCACGGGGCCGCCATACAGAGATGCCAGCACCCTGAGACTATGGCAGGCTCCCTCAGTGGCTCAGGCCACACCCAGGGTTGGTGACACTGCCAGGCTAGTGCTGGCTCGCCAGGAGCCCAATCCTTCTGCCCATTAGCAAGGGACAGAAGCTGCCGCACATGGAGCTGGCCCCAGTGGGTTTTGGTCGCGCCTACTTGCAGACGGTGTACGCCTCCTGATGCGGAGGGGCCACACAGCCTTAGCCGAAGCTTTCGGGGCAGGTTCACAGCAGGGCTGACCCTCAGTCCTGATCTGCCTTGTTCCGAAGACCCCACTGGAGCTACGTGTGCAAGTGAGTTCTGTTCACGGGCCTCTACTGGGCATTCGTGGCTGTCGCCTGGCACCTGGCCAGCCCGGCTGCTTCCCGAGTATGGAGACGCCCAGCTGAGGACACACAGCCTGCCCCTGAGGAAGGAAGGCGAGAGAGTCTGTGTCATGTTCAGCTGTGAAGGTCACGGCACATGATGCACTGCTGTGGGCTCGAGCAAGCCCAGATGTGGCTCAGAATTCAGGACATCGACGTCCCTGTCCTGCGAAGGTGGCCAGGTGGCACGTCAGAGTATTCAGTCTCATGTGGTGCATCCCCCCCCCCCAAGTATTTTAGATTAGAAAGGTTTGGCTTGCATTTATTTAATTTAATTTTTAAGGAGAATACAAAAAGTAGTAAAGAATTAGAGATGACAGAATTTCACTGAACAAAATGACAGGCATTCAACAATGGTTGTTGTATTGCATACTGTTGCCAAGTTAGCTGTTCCGATCTCCAGATAGGAGCATGAAAAACTGGTCAAAAATTATAAAAAATTAAAAAGAGGAGAGGAAAACATTTAAGCATAAACTGCTCCTTTGAACAGACCAGCGGAAATCAGCAGTACAATTATCTAAGCTACCCTGTATGTAGACGGACAGACTTCTTTTTCCCGTCCTCTTTCTTTCTTTTCTCCCTTCCCTTGCCCCAGCTGCTTCTCCCCTTTGAACAGCTCCTTTCCCTTTCTCAGAATCTGCGCTACCTTTCTGACTGTTTTTACTCTTTCAGGTTTGACTTTCTTGATTCAGGACGCTGAGATCCCCCAACACACTCAGGAACCTAAAAACAAAGCTGATTTCTTTGCAAATCCACAGCAGCTCAGAGATGCAGTGTGACCAACGCCACACAAGAGTCACTGGGCTCAGCTGGACAAAGAATGACGTGACGCTGCCCATACCACAGGACACGTCTGTCCTGGGAAACCCCTAGAACTCCCGCAGCTGTCTTATTTCTGTGTGTCCATCCGGGTCATGGTGATGGCAGGAGAGCAGCGGGTGGTGTACACTAGCTGTGGCTACCTCGTGCGCTCTGCTTCCGCTCTGGGGGAGCGCGGCTCTCTGCCTCACTCTGCTGGGTGTGCAGCTTGCATCTGCTCAGCTCCTGCCTTTCCTGCCCAGTGTCCACGGCCCCACACCTCCCCACCCAACACTGGCCTCTCAGTCTATGACTCTTCTCTACTCCCAAGTCCTCAGCATGTAGGGTCCAGGTAGCCAAGCCCACAGCCATGCTCTACGCGTTGTCAGCCGAACTGACTTTGCTTCTGAGAGCTTGGACTGTGGCAGCATCTCCCCACAGCTCCCCATTCCCTAAATCCCACAGCTCTCCTGTCATCCCGACACCTCCCACAGCTCCCCATTCCCTAAGTCCTACAGCTCTCTCGTCATCCTGACACTTCCTTTTTGTACAATATTCTGTCCCCTCTGGTTTTTCCCTCTGTGATACACACCAAAACTGCTCTTGTCCAGAAGCCACCTGTGGTCTTCATGTAGTCAGGGGTCAGCGCCGGTCCTGACTCCTTGACCTTCTCTCGCATTCATCTCTGCAGATCACAACCTCCTTTCAGAACGACTTTTCTTACCTCACTCCCCCTGAGTCATCCGAGGGTGACTCGGCTGCCCTGATGGCTTTTCAGACCAGGTGGAGTCTGAGGACGCCCCTGTGAGCTCCAGCCTGGATAGCGCTCCTGCGCTCCGGGTTCTCCGCCCAACTGTCTGGTCTCCAGGTGCGTATGCGTGAGCATCTGAAAGTGCTCAGGACGAAGCTTCCGATCTCCTCCACCCTTGGTCGGGGCTGTGGTGTGACCACAGCCTCCCTTTCCTGCCCGACCGGGGAATCCATCTGCACCTCTTCAACGTGTGCCTGATGCCCACCACATCCCCTCAAGCCCGGTGAGACCCCCTTCCCCACCACTTGCTGGCCACTCTGCTCCTTCCTTGTCCCTGCAGCACATGTCCTCACATCAGGCTGTCACGGACGGCTTTCCACGTCGCTTCTCAGCTCTCTTCTCTAATGGATAGGCCTCAAGTACTGGTATTAAGACTAAAACTCTACCATGCCCAGTGGAAACCAAGCAGTCTGCTTATGATTTTTGTGTGGGCCAAGATTATTTAGAGGGTACATAAAATGCATTAACAACAAAGAAAAAATATTCTAAGCTGTATTTTATCAATATTAAAAACCTATACTTGTCAGAACACATCTTTGAAAATAGAATAGGCAAACAGCGATTGAGAAACACATTCATAACACACACACACACACACACACACACACACACACACACACGTCTGACCAAGGACAAGTTCTCAGGACTCATGGAGAGCTAGGTCTTAGTAGTACTGCAAAGGTTAGAACCCAATTTGAAGGCTAATAGACATAGAATAAAACACACAAATGGCCAACAAGTGCATGGAAGGTTCCATGTCTTGTTAATAATAAAAAATTAAGGAAGTTCAATGTTTCCCACAGGTGGGGGCTTGTTTCTCCATTCCTGTAATAAGTAAGTGTCTCTCCCAGAGCAGCACTCAGGCTCTGAGGAGCCTTCGTCTTCCCGTGCCTCTTCCCGCCTGTGTTTTCCTTTATTCTGAGGGCCCGGCCCGTCACACAGCAAGCTCGCCTCTCGTCTGGCAATTGTGAGCTCTGCTACCTCGGACGTCCACTGCCCAGACAGGAAATGTCCCCACCAGGGACAAAACACTGTTTTTTCTGAATTGGGATGAGGCTGCCACCTGGCTGCTCTGGGCTCCATCTGCCACTGAACGGGCCGGCAGAGAAAGAGGTTGCTCTACCGGGGTGACTGGGCCTGAGTCAGGGGAAACTGGGCCACTGCTTTGTGGTAGCTCTGCACGTGTCCCTTATCATGGGCACAAGGGCCCATTTTCCTCTGCTCATTTTTATTGTCTGTGTAATCTGTTGCAGGTTCATTTTACAGTTTCACCTTCAGGTAAGAGAGACTGTGATGGAATTTTAGGACCACGGGGTGCAGCCTGTGGTGGACACGAGGAGAGCGGCTGCCCGCGTCTCCTCACTGTGGGTCAAGGTCGAGGACACCTTCACATCTGCAGCAGCTCTGCCTTGTCACACAAGTGGCATGGGCACAGCGAAGCACACACAGAGACGCTGGGGCTGGAGGAGCTGACTGGGCAGGGCCAGCTTCTTGCTTCTCGGGTCCAAGTCTGCCCGTCATTCCCTGCTCTGCCATCATGACCCAGGCCTGCGGACGTCTCTCCTACGCAGCTGATGAGGCGAGAAGCTGTGCAGCCCGCACTGGAAGGGTGCTGCAAGAGCGCTGTCCCTTCCTGTCCCCAGGGTGTTTGCTTCACCAGCCTCCTTCAGCACAGCTCCTCCAGCGCCAGGGGCCCCCGAGCTCAGCGGGGTGCTCCAGCGCTGACCCCTGCTGCAAGCGCAGCCAGCAGCACCTGGCAGCCTCAGCTCGGCCTGGCCCCTCCCCTGCCAAGAGCTTCGGGCCTGGATCCCTCCCCTCCCCGCAAGCCCACGTGCTCCGCGCCCCACGCAGCATTCCAGATCTGTCAGAACTGATCGCTCTCCCTTCCAGGGGCCACAGCACCGCAGCCTCAGCTCTTCCTTTCTTGCGAGCTCACTGTGTGCTCAGGGTCACACTTGCGGTCCCTCCTCCCCGAATGGCGCACAAACTAAGCGCAAAGCAGAAGGACTTGGAAACCACAGGCGCCCGACAACCCCTGGCTGTGGGGCTGACGCTTCGTCACCACAACACCGTGGCCCTGGACGCAGGCTTTGCTCAGCAGCGGCTGTGCACGAACGCAAGAGCCCAAGCAGCTTCGTGCGACTTGCGGGGGCTGAGCCTCGGAGACAGGAGGGGCTGGGACAGAAAGGTGGGAGCCGCAGGCCAGCGGAGACCTGGAGACCTCCGAGGGAAGCAGCTCACGCAGGAGCACGGGGGGTGCGCACCGATGCCCTGCGACAGAGACGCCAGGATGGAGGAGGAGGCCGGCTGGGGTCGGGGTGGAGGCCTCGGCGCGGACCCCGCGCGGCTTGGGGGGCCTCGGGGAGCAGACACCCGAGGCGAGCCAGCCCAGCTTTGTGGCTGCTCACACATTCCACTTGGATGGGGGCTGTTGATGGCTCAGCACACCCAGGCACGTGCGTGTGCGCACACGCAGACAGGCGGAGGGGGCGGGGAAGGAGAGCGAAGCAAAGCGAGGAGGAGCGCGTTCCCTACGCTGCGTCCACCCCTCTGCAGGTGGGAAGCTCTCCCGAGGCCGGTCACCTCCCACGTGCTGGCCCGCCGGGGTCCAGGGCACCTGCTGGCCTCCGGCTCCTGCTGCCACCCTGGGTCCTCCGACTCGCTTCGTGCGGGGAGAAAGGAGGGCACCCGATTAGGTTTTCTTTCAACCGTGAGCCCTGCGACCACCCAGAGCAGGGACCAGGCTGCCCCAGGCCGCCCGGCTTACCGCCCCAGCTGGGGCTCGCAGGGTGGGGGAGCAGGGACCGCATTCCGTCTGGGATCTGCGGTGGGTGCGGGAGGGAGGGGATGCGCCGCTTGGCCTGCGCCATCCGTCCGTCCGTGATAGACGCTCCCCAGGTCAGTGCAGCCGTCCTCTGGGAACTTACGGCCAGAGCAGGGCCTGTAGCTCTTGGCACGTCTTTTAGAAGCCGTTCAGTATTCAGCCCTGGCCACGGCCATGCCCTTGACTCTCCTTGAATAGCGTTCTGTGGAAATCACCTCAGCGTGGGCAGCGTCTGCTTCCTCCCTTCCTCCCATCCCAAAGGGAGCTAGCCACAAGCGTCTAGGGCGTCTCTTCTGGGGGACTCCTTTTACACGCTGAGGTCTCCAGAGTTATTTATCAAGTAACCTATTTTAAACCTGTTACGCGATAGAGAACATGAAGTTCATGCTAGCACAAGGGACTGCTAGGGTGGGTATTTTTTATTCTGCTGCTAAATGTAGGAATTTTCTCAGCCAAATCTATGACTATACCATATTTATCCGGTAAGAAGCTATATATGTATGCTTATTTCTAATACAAACAGTTGCAATGACAATGACAAAAAACTCAAGCTGCTCAAGTATATATGATTTATGATGACCGGGTTTTCTATAATTTTAATTGTGGGTTGTGTCTCCTTATTCTGTAACGTGCCAGGTCATGCCAACCGGCAAGTGTGTATTGCCAAAGAATAAAAATTGGAGAAAATCGCGCGTTGGAAAAGATCTTGCCGCCCAATTGCTTTCCATAAGACTTGGAGCAAGGTCACCACTTTTATCAGCAGAGTTCTTTGTCAACATGAAGAAAAAACTGAGGGGAATAAATCTGAGTCCTCTGAGGAGACAACTGTCGTCACGGACTCTGGAATGAAGTGATTCCAAAGGAAGTGTGGTGGCTGAGAGGCAGATTACTTAGCGACAGTCCTCGTGGCCGGAAGCTGATGGGGAGAAGTAGGACAACGTGTGGGAGGCCACAGGAGTGCCAGGAGGCCACAGGAGTGCCCAGGCAGGGGTGACAGCTGCAGAGGGTGGAGGAGGGGCAGCGCTGTGGGAAGACCGAGAAGGCCAGGGCCAGCACTAAGGCAGGAGTGTGAGGGTGTGAGGCCTTCTTCAGCGACCTTGAAGGTAGCTGTGTCCCTCGGCCTTCTCGTCGCTGGGACGAGACACCTAGTTCCCACAGCTGGGGGGGGGAGGTGTTATTTGGGTCCCAGTTCCAGTGGCCTCAGTCCGTGGCTGGCTCCAAGACAGGAACCCGCGCTGAAAGGGCCTGGAGGGGGAGAGCACTTCTCTTGTGGTGGCCAGGAAGCAGAGGGAGGCAGGAGGGCGGAGCAGGCGCAGGACCACACTCTTCCCACACCCGTCTCCAGCCCGGCCCAGCGCTGAAGATGAAGCTTTCGGGTGACGTTTTAGAACTAAACCATAACTGGTCAAAATTTGTAGTCCAGACAAAATGAGAACTTAACTAAAAACAGGAAAATTGAGAAAGGAAGTTTGAAGAATTTTAAAATTCATTTGAAGTGATGGTGTAAATTTAATAAAGGTAAAAGTATGTGAACTGGTTATGGGCAACAGCCATGGAAAAAGACGCTCAGCATCACTAAGCAAACCCAAACCGCAGCGGGGTACGCTCTGGCTCCCCTTAGGATGGCTGCTCTCAGGCACAAACGAAACCAAATGTAACAGCGAATGCGGGCGAAGACGTGGGAAAATCGGAAGACCTGCGCACTGTTAGTAGAAATGTGAGGTGGCATAACTCCGTAGAAAATTGCATTACGGGTGAGTCAAAGGATCTTTTAAGTTAGCAGAGACTTTTATGTAGGGCTGTGACGTGCCGACTGAGCCCCCCCGCCCTAGCTGTGAGTCGGCAGGATGGTTAGAAGGCAGTTTCTCTGTACTTCAACAGAACTCCTGAGCTGGCTTTTATCTTACCCGTTGTAAAAGACAAGAGCAGTGAGGCTCAGAGGGGTTAAGTAAGTGGCCTGGACCCAGCTGGCCCGGGCAAGGCCAGGCCTGGGCTCCGTGGTGCCAGGCCTCTTCTACAGCAGGAAGAAGACAGCGGAGTCTGAGCTGATGGGGAGGGGAGATGTGTTAGTTGACACAGTGTGTCAACTTGGCTGAATCAGCTCCAGCAGTCCTAGCCCGCAAGTGGGCGGGGCCTAGGCCGCGGGTGGGCGGGGCCTAGGCCGCTGGCGGGCGGGGCCTAGCCCAGCAGGTGGGCAGGGCCCAGGAGTTGAGAAAGGCTTTGGCTTCCTGCCGCCCTGCCCCTTCTGAGGAGAGGTCCCAGTCTTTGGAGGAGCTTGATCTTGGCAGCCGTGCCACTTTGGAGGAGCTCTGATCTTCACTGTGGAGTGCTGGTCTTCGCAGTCAGTGTAGAAGGAAGAGAGAGGCTTGATGGACACCGCTGCAGCTGCTGCTCCTCCTCTGCTCTTCATTGTTTTCTGCCGCATGAACTGCTGTCGTTTGCCTTGGAGTCAGCGAAATATGGACTGAACCCTCCAGTAACTGTGAGCTAAATAAACCTTTCCTTTCATCATTCTGAGTGTTGGGCATTTGTCCCAGCAACGAGTAAAAAGTAACTAAGACAGGAGGACAGCAGCCAAGGCAGGGAGGAAGAGAGGGGTCAGAGAAATAGGAAACTCAGCCGGGGAGGCAGAGGGTGGGAGGGAAGGCGTGATGCGCGCCTCTGAGAATAGTACAGAGGCCGAGCCGCTCTGCAGAGCCTCCGTGGATCTTGATGTAATTTCTTATCACACTACCTTGTAACTGATTACTCCAGTTTTGTTGAAAAAAAGAAAGCAAGATGAGCCTCATTTGCTGTAATTCTGCTTCTATTCTGAAGTCTCATTTCAGAAAGTCACTCTGTGCTTCTTCCTATTTATTCGCTGTCCTGTTGTTGACCCTGCTGAATACTCATTGTCAGTGTCACTTGGAATGTTTCCATTTCGAGATCTGAGTGTTACCTTAGAAGGAACAAGTTGGGTCCTGGTGCTCTGCCTTTCTTTGTCCCTGTGCGTGTGCACACACACACACACACACACACACACACACACTCCACATGCCCAGTCCCGTTTCTCCTTAGGACTGAGGGACAGGAATATCCCCAACCTGTGGCTCTCAGGTTAGAGATTTCAGTTGGCACAAGGATGTGATTGATGGTAGGATACTGTTGTGATTGCAGACACCACGAAGGAAGGGTCTGTCTGCTGTCATTGTGAGATGCTGCCAAGACATGCTCGCCCATAAAGAATGCACTCTCAGTCAATAAAATGTGCTTGTGTCAAACAAGCACACTGCTCGCACAAGCTGTGTGAATCAAAGCCTCTGACCCTTGCACTTAACATAGATCACACCTGGAGTCACACAGATGGAGTGAACATTGCCAGACGGTTTGTACTTTGGTGAGGAAGTCCTGTTTGGACCCCCTCGGCCACGCGCTCCTGTTTGCCCCAGAGGTGCACCCTGGGACCCGCCCTGGGGTCAGCACTGTCATCATCTGACTCACACCACTGACTCCCTGCCACACACTGGTGTCCAGAGATTTTTTTGGACTGCTTCTCCAGTATCCTGAGGGCTTAGCTCTTTCCTTCTCCACCCACCAACTTTCCTGACTCCCTCCTCTCTGCCATCTTATGTCCTCAGCTGTTCTGCTCGTCACTGAAGAAGATGAATTTTGCTTCCCATACTCATGCACCATGGAGGCTCAGGGCCCTGGTGCCCTGCTACCAAGGTTCTGCTCAGTTTGAAGGTCCCAGGCTGGGGTGTTGCTCAGGGTCTTCTGAGCACAGGGAGACCTGGCCTCACTGGGCTTCCAGGCTGTGCTCCTTCCAGCAACTGCTTTGGGATGCATGTTGTCCTGAACAAAGACTTAGACAGGAAATGAGATAATGAAGTTTCACATTTATTAAAAGTATTTAAGGTAAGAAAGGAAGGGAAAAGCAGCATGCACTGTGGGGTGAGTGTAAACCAACTAAAGTAGAAGAAGAAATACAATCTATAGAGTCCACAGGGGCCCACTAAGCAGGAAAGGCAATGCCCACAGGCCACTGGGCACTGTCTTTTGTATCCCCCAGTCTGAAATCAGACCTGGACTGTTCTACCAAACACGTTTGATCTCATGGCAGAATGGGACAGCACATCCTCTGATCGCTTCTGGGTGCCAGGCTTGGATCTGCCGTGCTTGTGTCCAGGATCTTCATGATGAAGAGGTCATGCCCAGCCAGCCACACCCTAATATCCTGCCTCATTGGGCTCCAGTTCCAGCAGAGCCCCACTCCAAATTTACTCACCTGTAAAATGAGGCTCATAATAAAAAATGATTCATCCTGTAGTTGTGAGAATTCAGTGAAAAATCACACCAGAGTGCTGAGCATGGTGCACATACTGGCCACTGGGCGCAGCGGTGGAGGCTTGATCAGCAACAGTGGAGTTGTTCTGTGAGCCAAGCAGGAGGCTGGGAGAAGCCCTGGAGTCTTTCTGCTTGTAGTGTCTCCCTGCTGTTGTTAAATGCAGTCTCTGCTCTCCAGGTCCCTGCCCGTGTGGACTGCAAGGGAAGAGTTTGGTCTGGTGACCAGGCGCTGGCTGGCTCTGGGGGGCTAGAACGACTGAGGGTCCCTGTCTTAGTTACTCTTCTCTCATTGCTGGGACAAATGCCCGACACCCAAACTGAAGGAAGGAAAGGTTTATTTAGCTCACAGTTAGTGGAGGTTTCAGTCCATACTCAGCTGGCTCCAAGGCAGAGTGGCACATGGCAGAGGGCAGCCTTACGTAGCGGTGGAAAACAGCAAAGAGCACCAAGGGAGAGGCAGTAGCTGCCACTAGCTTGCCTTTTTCCTCTCCTTATGGGTGTATGCAGATTATCTGCCCAGGGCATGTGTAGCACTCACACCCATAATCCCAGCACTGGACTGTGAATCAATCAAAGCTCTAGAAGCCGCCCGTGACTGCATGAGGCTTTCGGGAGACAACTAGGTATAAACCCTAACAGTCCCCCAGCCTGTCTGCTCCAAGTGTCCCCATGTATAAAGAGGGCCAGCAAAGCCACCCTGGCAGTGATCAGGAAAGCTTGAGTGGAGGCTGTGGCCCTGCCTGGAGGTCCTTACGTCCTTTGGCACTGGGTTTGCATTGTAGAAATGACAACTCTGAAACACTGGTGTAAAAATCTTGATTTCAAGCTAAATGTTATGGTGTAGAGGACTTAGAAATAAAAAAGGAACCAGAAGTAGGGAGGCTGAAAAACCTCTTTGTCTCCTTGCAAGCTTGGATGTGCAGTCTTCCCCAAGAACCATGAGCCGAAGGCCTGGTGCCTAGAGAGCTGCTACTGAGAAGAAGTAGAAACTTTGGGCCTGTGGGAGGAAGTGAGGCCACTGGGGGCGGGGCCCTGTGCGAGGAAATAGGAGGCGGGGTCTATGGGAGGAAGTGAAGTCACTGGGGGTGGGGCCCTGTAGGAGGAAATAGTTAGGAGGCGGGGTCTATGGGAGGAAGTGAGGTCATTGGGGGCGGGGCCCTGTGAGAGGAAACAAAGTTAGGAGGCGGGGTCTATGGGAGAAAGTGAAGTCATGGGGGACCCAAAGACAAGGGTTAATGGAAACCAAAGATGACACCAGCACCTTCTGGTGATGGTTCTTGCCTGAGCAGATAGCCGCCCACCTGGAGCAGGGGCTGCAGCCCCTCCCCACCACCTGCGTATGAGATCAGGTGTGCATCTTTCTTCTGAGTGTGTGTGTGTGTTAGTCATGGGCTCCGCTTGTCCAAGGCCATCTCCCCTTTCTCCTTCTACTTATTGGCTTCATGCATGAGGAATTTTTTGTTTTGTTTGTTTTTTTTGAGACAGGTGCTCTACATGTATTCCAGGTTGGCCTTGAACTCACTGTGTAGACCAGGCTGGAACCAAATGCACAGTGATCCTCCCGACTCAGCCTCCTGAGTGCTGAGATGACAGGCGTGCACCCACTTCCCAGCAGGAGGGTGGTTTATGTTTTTGTTTTTATCAGAGCAGACCATCTCACACGGGTGCTGGTAGGTCATTGGCAGGAACCTCAGTGCCCAAGGATGCAGGGAGGGGACGGCGCATTCTTCTCAGTAACAGAGAGGGGAGAAGGGTGAGGTCCTCTGCAGAGGCCTGCCAGACTGTGGTGAGACCTCAGTGCTGGGTTTCTGCATGGCCTGCGGGAGCCAAGCCACTGGCCCATGCTTGCTGAGCAAGTGGGGTACAGGGGCAAGAGACGGTGCCTTTGAGAAGAGGTTTTATAAATAATATGGAAAAACAGGCTCCCACAACCATGGTTTCATTTAGCAAGAATGAGCATGTTGAAATGAAAATGTGGTTTTTGTTATTCCTTTATAAAACTATTTTCTTTATATAGCCCCGGCTTCCAGCACCATAAAATAGTTTTGCCATGATATCAGCGTCTTCCATAAATAAAAGCATGACCCAGTGAAATAGCATTTGTTTCTACAAAGGCTTTAAGAGCAGAGCAAATCTCAGCATGGCCATGAGCGGGGTGCAGGCCGTGGGCTGGTGACAGTGAGTCCTGGAGAGATCCTTGCACTCTCTGGCTCTGGGATTGAGTCTACACCACCTTCCCAAAGGGCAGCGCTGGATGCAGAGAAAGGGGTCAGCAAGTAACCCAAACCTTTGGGTGCCGGGGCAGGATGGATGAGGGTGGCTGACATTAGCTCATCAGATGATCAATCTGTTGGATTACATGAATTACATTGAAGTAGTTATTCATTGAGTTACTGATCAATGAACTGCTGTTCTTGTCCGTAGGGTTTGTTGCAGCTATTCTGCCCTCATACTGTGTTCTTCAGATTTTCTGATGGTGGGTCTTGGTGAGCAGAGAAACCCACCTCCCTTTAGGCTTTTGAGCTGAATGTTCTGGCAGACACAGGACTCCACGAATGGGCCCTGGAGTCTGAGAGGTGGGTTCCTTCTGCTGCGTTTTCAGTACACTCAGCTGCTCTTCTAAATGCTATTTACCGAGCTGTTTTCTCTCGTGGGAGAGAGGGGAGGATGACTGTGAAAGCCTACCCTTGCCTCCTGTGCCATCTTCCCCGGGAGTGGGCAGCATCGTCTTCCTCGCCATGCGCGGTGCATTCAGAGAGGTTTTGGGGGATCCTTTCCAGAGGTGTGTGGCTTTTCTTCGTGAATCCAGGAAATAAAACTGCTCTGCTTAATTTGCACAGATGTGAGACAACTTGAAGTTCTTTTTTGTGTGTGTGTGTGTGCAGGTTCTCACTATGTAGCTCCGACTCGTAGTGATCCTCTTGTTTCCAGCCTCCCCAGTGCTGGGATTGCAGGAGCACACCACCACGTCCAGTCTCCGTCACCGGCTCAGTGTGCCCAATAGTGGGGCCAGCGTGGCATATGGTGCCAGGGATCTAACCCTGGCCCCTGTGCTTGCCTAAGCAAGTGCTCGGTCCTATCTTCTCTTTTTTTAAAAACCATTATCACATACATAAAGCATTGAACATTGCAAAGAGCTCCAATCCTGGACTACAGGGCAAGGATTGCATTGTCCCCTAAGCGGTCTAGGCAAGTTACCGTACTGCACAGAGAAAGAGCAGAGATAGCAACAGGGCTGCCTGGAACAGCAAATATGCTCGGGGCGGGTGCAGGTGGGCTTGGATTTGCCTTCAGGACCTCGGGTGCAGTGTTTCCATCTTGTCACCATGACCCACTCCTGCCCGCCGTGGTCAGAGGTGGAGCACACAGCAGAGCCTCTCAGCCCGGGCAGCTCTGCCACAAAGAGCACAGCAAGAAGCCGCCTCTTCCACTCCACACCCAGAGCAGAGAGTGAACCTGGCAGCTGGGCCAGGCCTCTAATTCCAGCACTGTGGAGGCTGGGCCAGTAGTGTCACAAGTTGGAGCCCACCTCAGACAATTTAGAAGGACCTTGTCTAAAAAAAAAGAAAGAAAGAAAAGAAAAAAGAAAAAAAGGTGGCTGTAGCTCAGTTCAAATCCACCATGCCAAGGAGTGTGTGGGGGAGCGAGCTTGGCTTGTGAACGCGTGCCTGATCTGCTCCGGAGTAGCCTCCGGTCTCCACCACACACCTGTGCTGCCTGTGAGCCGTACAGCAGCCCTTGGCTTCCTGGCACCCCCCAGAGGGCCTAGTCCTGGCCTGGATCGGCTGGCTGTGCCTCCAGAAAGTGATTTCCTCTGAGTGCCTCCTCTGTGTCCCACCTATCACTTTCTCCAAATGGCCTCCTTTGACCTCAAAGTCCTCTTCTGACCTTCTCAAAATGGCCACATTTGACCTCTACATGGTCTACCTTGACCTTCTCAAAATGGCCTTCAACCTGCAGCTCCTCCTTGGCCTACCACTCTGCCTCAGTTCCTCGTCATGCTCATTGCTACTCCATGTGACATCCCCCAGCTCCCTTTCATTTTTCACTGTCTCCTGAACTTGGTGACAGCAGGGATCTCACCTTCCTTAGCCTCTGGAAGAGCTTGTGGCCACAGCCCCCTCCTCAAGTGCTCCTTGCATGAATTACTGAAACTACACTTCATTCCAGAGATGCAAGGGTGTCTTGTTTTTGTCAGCATCCTGTTCGGGAGACTATATGATGTATTTTATTAATTTTTCCTTGCTGACTGTTGGTTATAGTGGGCTGTATCATTTAAATGGTTCACATTCTTAAGTGTTCAAATTTCTCCTTTATGGTTTCTTGCTTAAATGACATTATTAGAAAATCTTTCTACATCAAAATTGTAAAAATAACCACCCACTTTTTTTTCTAGTGATTTTATGTGTTTGCGTACTATTCATTATTTAATCCATCCTGAAATTATTTTGGAAAAAGATTCATGGTAAAAATACAAGTTAAATTTAATTCAAACTGCTAGACAGTTGTTCCAAAACCATTTATTAAAAAGTGTAGCATCTCTCCACTGATTTGAAATGACATCTTAATCATATGTTAAATTCTCTATACGAATCCATCTTTCTCAGAGCTGCTCTCTGTCCCAGTGATCTGTCTGCCTAGTCCCGCCTCAGAACTGAAACGTTTTAGTTTTTCGGCTTTCTAAGAGCACGGTGTCTTCTCAGTAAGCACAGTTGTCTCTTCCTTCAGCATCAGCCATTTTTTAAGTACATTTGTCTCCTCCGATTAACTTTAGAATTAGTTTTTAGTGAAGACAAAGCTAGGGTTTGTCTTAGCTGTCTGCTTTGTTCCTGAGACACATGCCCTTAAGATAAAGGAGAGGCTTTCTCTGGCTCAGTGTGTAGAGGTTTCAGCTGCTATGTTCAGTGGCTCTGAGGAAGGACAGCACGGCAGAGGGGAGAAGAGAGCTGCTCACCTTGCGGCAGACAGAAGCCAAGAGCCAGCAGAGGAGCCCGGGAGGGAGGCCAGCCCTTCCGGGTCGAGCTCTGAGCGACCCGCAGGCTCTGACCGGCTTTCCTCCAACACCACACTTAGCTGTGTCTCATCACGTGTAGCTCGGCATTTGTTAGTTTTAAAATAATCAGTGTCGCCTCCCCAAAGCCCCGCAGCATGAGGCTGTGGGAGGACATCTGGGTGCAGCGCAGCAAGGGCTCCTGGGCGGGCTGAGGGATGCCCTGTCGTATGTTAGGTTTGCTCCCCGGGAGCTCGGTGCTCTTGCTGGAATCGTTTGCATGCCCTCCACACTGTTTCCCCTTTTTCCTGGCAGCAGTGGAGAAGACGCCCTCCGGAGGACCCCGTTTATTGAGTTCCATGTTTCCTGTGGTTTGTTGCGATGTGTCTCTTGGCTTCGCCCGTTTCCTCGTGGGTGGCTTAGATGGGATTAGAGTCACAGACAACGTTCTGAGGGTGTGGAGGGACTTCCTGCGTCAAAGAACTTCCAGAATCTTCTATAATTGTCAAGGATTTGAAAAACAGCAACCAGCTTGCCAGTTCCCTGCCTTTAGGTCAAACAATAATCCACAGAGGACCATGAGTTCCCCTCTGTCTGCCAGCCGGAGTTTGCTAAGGGAAGACAAACATCCACATGTGTTTCTGTCTCTTTATTTGTTTGGATGCCTGATTCTTTTTGGAGACTGGGCTTTACTACGTCACCTAGGTGTCTTTGAACTCATTATGTGTGAGAACTGGCCTTGAATGCTCAATTTTCCTGCCTTGATATCTTGAGTACGAGGACTGCAGGCGTTTGCCACCATGGCCGCATCAACCAGTGCTTCACTAATATACAAACATATACGAAATTCTAGGATGGACTTACGATTGCTGCCCACAGAACTAGGTGGGAAGGCGTGAAGAGGGCACCTGCATGCTGGAGGCGGAAGGCTCCAGTCCACGGTGTCCCATACAGGTCTGTCTGAGGAGGCTGACGGGCCTTCACGAGAAGGCCGAAGGGCCCAGGGCAGAAGCCGAAGAGTCTGTGCTGGAAGCCAGGAGATGCCGCCGGAGCTGGAGGCGGAGCCCGAGCTCCTCTGGAGCACAGAAGCGAATCCGTCCTTCCTCATTCTCCTTTATGGGTCGCCTGCGATGCGCTGCCCCAGGGCCGGGCCTCTGCGCCCTAGGTACGGATAGCTGGGCCAAGCTAGTTAAGCTTCTAGACGTCTCGAGTTGATCCAGTCAGCAGTTACGCGGGCCACACTTCCACTGTGAGTTCTCCTCTCAAATGCACAACAGGCTGGCTTGCTGGCTTGAAGGCACAGGTGAGGTGACAGGCACAGAAAAGTGAAACTTCAGTGTAAATTTAGCCTAAGGATATTTATTTATTTATTTATTTATTTATTTATTTATTGCAGAAACAGGGATTGAACTCAGGCCCTTGCACTTGGCAGGCAAGCGCTTATTCAACTGAGCTATCTCCCTGGCCCCAAGCCTAAGGATAAAGAGCAGGAAGTCAGCTTGTTTTCTGTGGACAGGAGGTCAGGCCTGCCCTCAGAGTACGTCCTCCCAGTGTGACTCCTAGACCAGGCGTTTAGTCTATTCAGCCCTCGGTGGCTTCATTTGTCAAAAGAAATGGCCAGTGATTGTCTCTGCTGTGTGGTTTGCCAGAAAGGTTAAAAGTGTTCATCTCCATACAAACTTGGAACAGTGTTGTTATTTGTTTTTAAAATGTCTGCCTCAAATTATCCTCTGTTCAGAGGTGGGGCTTTTGGAAGGTGCTTGGACTGATGGGTGCTCTGCTCATGCATGGATTAATGCATTGATGAGCTCATTGTTGAATGTCCTGTTAGGAGTAGGGATGTGTTGGAAGAGGTGGCTTGCTGGGGTGTGGCCTGGAAGGGGCACCGTTGTCTCAGACTCCTCCTCTCTCCTGCCTCGGTGCCGCGGCTGGCGCAGGTTTCCTCCTCAACACCCTTCTCCCATCCAACTTCTGCACTGGAGCCAGCGCACCATGTGCCCAGCCCTCTGGAAACCGTGAGCCAAAGCAAAGCTCTCCCCCTTACGTGGCAGAGTTGGATGCTTTGTCCCAGTGGCAGCAAGGTGACTGATGGAAACAGCATCTCACTTAAATCGCCACTTGCTACACTTGTGTGGAGCCTCTGTCTTGGCCTAGGGGAGTCCTGGGTGCTTCAGGGCCAGGATAGCCTGCATCTTCCAAGTGCTGCCTGTGGGCAGCATCACAGAGGACTTGCCAGGGTCCCTTGTCCCCGTCCCACAGCCCGGTTCACACAGCTAGCCACGCCTACCCAGGAGCACTCATGCCTGCTCCATCAGCTTGGTCTTCTGTCTTCGGTCTTTGGGCTCTACGCTCTTCCAGAGGTGGCCCACGGTGCTCACGCCCTCGGACCCCATGCTGTCACGCTGTCATGCTGTCACTGGCCAGGTCCAGCTTCACTGCTGCGCAGGGCCAGTGCACTGTTGTGTCTGTGCCCACTGACATGCTAACCATGTGTGCTGGCTGCTGCGACCCTTTGCCTTCCGTAGGAGCCGTAAGTGATGCGCTCTCACCCGTTCTTCCTCCACGCACGCTGTGTGCACCCCCTTTCCTCTGTTTCTGTCATTTCTTCCTTAGACCCCACCTTTGCTTCCTTCTGGGCCTAGTGCAAGTGACTGCCAGGTAGGCTCAGTGCCTGCACCCATGACCTCTGCTCCACCCACTTGGAATGGTCTGGAGCTACCCTGAGGGGCATGCGTGCCTCTCCTGCTGGTCTGAGTGCCCAGTCCTCATGGTGCGCTCAAGGCGGGGATGACGTGGTCCCCCTTGCCAGTCCGGGTCACACTGCACCCACGCTTCTTCCTATAGCCCCCAGCAACTCCTGCGCCTGGCCTTGGACTGAGTCCTCTGCGGAGAACAGTCATGCAGGGCTTTTGTGGATGATGGCTTGGTGGCTGTAACCTCCTGCAGCAGAGATTTAGAACCAGAGATCAGACTGAGTAAATGTCCAGGAACACACTGGTATTGAGGAGCAGGATGAGGATTTGAACCCAGGCCTTTCTAGTTCAAAGGCTGCATCACTTCCCACAGGACGGGCTTCGTGGACAACCTCCATCCCTCTGTAATTGCTGGACTCTGGCGCATGCAGCTCCTGAGGTTCCGCATCTGCTCCTGATTCAGGTAGACTTTTTCTCATGATGCTTGCTGTATATCTCTTCCAGGTCTCTTGGTTTTTAAAAATCCAGCTTACTCCAGAAACCTTGAGCTCTGTCCCGACAGTTCAGGACTGGGTTATGTCTCCTTTTGCCTCCTGCTGGGACGGGAACCAGCCAGCCTCTGTGCTTGACGCTGCTTGGTCATTAGTGTATTCACTTTCCTGTATTCAGCATGTTATTCTAAAGTGAGTCAGGAGAAGGCCCTGTCTTCATGGAGCCCAGGGTTGGGGGGCTGGAGACTCCAAAGTGCCCGTGTGCATTTCACGATGTCCTGCTCCTCACTGTGACCCCCCGTGCTTGGGGCAGTGTCTTCTCAGCTGCTAGCATACAGCAGCGGGTGGGGCAGTCCCTGGTCCTGGGAGACTCTGCTCTGGCTGGATGAGCGAGGTAGACAAGTAGGTGCGGCCATGCCAGATGGCAGGAGAGTGACAGAAGCCAGCAACCAGGGTAGGCAGGCGAGGAGCAAGGGCCAGGAGGTGGAGAGAAGTGTTTTATAACAAATGGATTTTAATCACTGGCTTCAAGGACGTGCAGGCTCTCAGAAGGGCACAAAGCACGTGGGCCATGCCCAGTACCCTCAGACGTCCCAGGATCCCCCAGATTAGCACTGTGCAGCTGTCCCATCTCCAGCAGAGAGCAGGCACGTGGCTAACGGCACCCTGAGCCAGGCTTTGAGTGTGGGCACCCAAGGAGGCACATATGCCGACATGATGTAGCCCTTCCTTCCCGCCTGGCCCCCGTATTGCGCTGGAGCCCAGCGGGAGGTGGGCACGGACAGGGCAGGACGTGGACGAGGCCCCAGCCTGCGTGGGCTGATGGCTGCGCCTGGCTGTCCACCTCTGTCCCTCACCCCATGGTCTGCCAGGGTCACTGTCCACAGTGGGCACATCACTAAATAGCTTGTGCGTCCTTGCGCTCACCGCTGAGTACCTCCTGTTCCTAATGATGTTCTCAGGGAAGACTGGCACCAAGAAATGGAACTCTCGCCCAGCCATTCAATTCCTGAATGCAAGTGTGGCGCTCTGCAGCCTCCCAACACTAAGGGCGACTTTAGCTACAAGCTTCTGAGGCTGGGGGACAGATCCACCCTTCAGTGCCCCAGAGCTAGATGAGGAGCAGGGTCTGCCTTCTCTGTGCCACCACGCCACGCACCGGGACAGGACAGGGCCACTGACACAGAGTCCACAGTGCACAACCTTGGTCGTGAACAGAAAACAGCACATTCACGGGATGAATGAGAATTTCGCCTTTGTTTTGCTGAGCAATCGTGCGGGGGCCCTCCTTTCTCCTGAACAGGGCAAACCCTGAGCAAACGGCCTTCTCACCCCACAGAGTTCTCCTCTGGCTTCCCCTGTCTAGTTCTTGCTGTTAGTCATCTTTCACTGTGACAAGATCCCCAAGGAAGATGGAATTACAAGGGTTCCGGAGGGCCTGTTGGACACGGCCGGCGAGCGGAGGTTCCAGACCCGGAGCATGCCTGTATTCTGAGACCTGTGGTCTGCAGGGCACCACTCCGCCAGAAGGACCAGAGGAGCGGGGTGGCAGGCCCTGCGCTCCCAGCGCACAGCCCCAGGACCCTGTGCTCTGCCTTGGGGCCAGCTCCGAAGGGCTCCCCCTCCTCAGTGCCAACTGCTGGGAGCCTTGGGCAGTGGCTGCTCCTTGGGACCCACACGGAGCCGTGAGCATCCAGCGTTACTCAGCCAGGGGCAAGGACAGGGGGCATGATCAGGTGACAGGGTGACATCAGCTCGCCCCGGCTGGTGCTGGCTGTGTGCTAAAGGCCACTGTGGGCAGAATTTTCCAGTTCTGTTCTCTGCTGGGGCTCTGGGGATGCTACTGGGCAGGAGCTATCATTTGCAGCCATCGTCCTGGCTGGTCACATTGTCCATGACCAACGAGTGTGGGAGAGATGTCACAGGGAAAGAGGGCACCGTGCCACAGGCCAGTGGTGACAGCAGCAGTGGCAGCAGCAGCAGGGTGTTTAGTTGGTTTCTCAACAGCTTCTGAATCGGAGCTCCCATGTTTGCGTAGAGGGAGGTCCTTGTGTCCTGCCCTCTGTGACAGGAGAAGACCTGGCAC
>NW_004524593.1:22538604-22568774 GCF_000260255.1 Octodon degus | reverse complement strand
CCCAGCCATCCACCCAACCCTCTGGCCTCAGAACCAGGTGACCATGTGAGGACTAAAACTTGTGCAAACTGTGAGCCAAAGGCACCCTGTCCCTTAAATGGTGGGTATTGGGTGTTTAGTCCCAGCAATGAGAAAAGCAAGACAGCAGAAACTGTCTGGTTCCCTGGCCCTAATCTGCACACTTGTGGGCACCGTATTTTGAGAATATTAGCCTGCATCCTGAAAGCCTCCTTCGAAGAGACCAAGCAGGAGGCCCCTTCAGCCATGGCTGCCACCAAACTCTGACGACCACGGCTGGGCCTCTGTGTCCTTTCTGCTCAGCTCGGAGCTGTGACTTGATCGCACTGATTTACGTACTGCACGCCCCCCAGGGACTGTGGACACGGGCTGGGCTCAAGGAGCAAGCAGTCCTTATGGGGTGTTATAGGCAGCTGAGTTAGGTAGAAATACTATAGGCAGTCAGACAGGGACAGGCCCTCAAAAGACCCAATATGGAAGGCAAGACTTTGTAAAGGCGGGAGAGACAGACCCTCCCGCTGTGGGCCAGACCCGAAGACAAGAGGAAACAAATGCAGCAACACCTCCCCAGGGATGGGCGTCTGGGATTGATAATCTAAATAGGTACCAGTCGCCTTGAAGAAGCCAGGAAGAGTCACTAACCGAGCCCTGCAGGACGAGCCTGCTCCGTACCCATGTCCACTCGCCACGGGACTCGCTTTATTTGATCCTGATTTAACCCATTTTACCTGAGCAGTTGAGCCTTTAGTCTTAGCGGTTGACCACAGCTGTCCCACCTCGTGCCCACCTTGCAAGTTTCCAGGCTTCCCACCCTAGATCCCATCATCTCATGGTTTTGCTCTATAAAAGTCCCTAGAAAAGCCAGATTCATTGGCAGGGCATTTGGGTTTCCTTCTGTCCCTCTCTTGGACAGAAGCTTTCTTTCCCTCAACAAATAAATTCTGCTCCTAACCTCCATTCTTCCTAAAATTCATCCTTCAGTCTTAGAGAACATGAACTCATCGCAGGTACCCTTCAGGCGGGGAGTCTCCTTCCCGTATCAGAGGCTCCCTGGGCGTGTGCATGTGGCCCTAAAGGCTCAGCTGTTTTCTCTTTGACCTAAAAGTGGGACTCATGGCTGAGCCCAGAATGTCCACAGGGTGTGACTTTTAAGGACAGTGGATGTTTTACGGATGCAAAGGAAGAGAGCGAGCAAGCTGGCCTGCGGCCAAAATCTCTGCGTCCGCACTCCTATACCTCCCTGCACCGCGCTCCCGCACCTCCCTGCACCGCACTCCTGCACCTCCCTGCACAGTGCTCCCATACCTCCCTGCGCCGTGCTCCCCGCACCTCCCTGCACAGTGCCTTTATACCTCCCTGCACCATGCTCCCGCACCTCCTTGCGCCACACTCCCCGCACCCCCCTGCACAGTGCTCCCATACCTCCCTGCGCCATGCTCCCCGCACCTCCCTGCACCGCGCTCCTGCACCTCCCTGCTTGGCAGACAAACATGAGCGCTTTTGAGGCTGGGCTCTTTGAGGAGCTGACCACAGTGCGGGAATTTATGATGCACAGTCGGGCACACACTCTTGTGGGGACAATAGGCTTAGGTCTGCTGCGGGGTGTGTGTGTGTGTGTGTGTGTGTGTGTGTGTGTGTGTGTGTGTGTGTGAGATAAGTGTACACCACCCACACACTCATTATTTCTTGATCAATTAACTCCCAGAACAGGCTGGTCAAATTAAAAGGCAAGCAGGCTGTCAGCAGCAGCAGCGGCGGTGATCAGGGCTGCGCGCCCTTGCCCCAGGAAAGGAACTCACAGCCAATATGGGTGCATTAAAGTAATCAGGCTCTCTCTGCCTCAGGGACTGTGCAGGCACCCTGTAAAGGGAGGGCAAGAGGCACCACAAAGGCTTTAAAAACGCACTTGTGGCTCTCTTTTTAACCATCGCCTGGCAACACTGTGTCCTGTGCACATAAGCTTGTCCTTGCCGGTGGGAAGGGAATCTGTGAGGACCCCGAGAGGTTCGCACACGTGGGAGCGAGTTTCGCTCGGCCACCACACATGATCCAGCCGCGTGCGAGACAGGCAGAGAGCAGCTCTTCAGTTAATGTGCAGCTGGGGACCCAGGGGAGGGGGAGGTGCAGCACGGGGTCCCTGGGAATCTTAGACAGGCGAAGCACAGAGCTGCGGAGGCAGGAGACAGCTAAGGGAAAGCTGGAGTGGGGAGGGAGGCTGCCGCTCTGCAGCCCACTTTCTGGACGGATCCACATCCTGAGTTACTTGTCAGCGCAGCGCCGGGCTGCCAGGGCTAAACATGGTACGAGGGGGAGCCGGGCAGCGTTGCTTCTGCACAGCGAGTCCTGGTCCTGCGCCCGCCACTCTTCTGCAGGCCTTGGCAACCTCACCCCTAAGCGCCCTGTCTCTGGCTAGGCAGGTTTGACCTTTGTGGGCACTGGACACCATGACATTTTCTCTAAGGGCCATAAAAGGTCAAAGATGGCCCCATGGAGGGGCCGAATCAAGCCACTTGCTGGCAGAGATCACGCCTGAGGCCAAACCGTCAGGCCAAAAGCCAGGGGCACGAGGCCCAGCCGAGCTCTCCTCTCACCTCACTCACTTGTGGAGTGGATCCCTTTTCTCTCACACAAATCTCCGGTCCTGCTGTGGCTCTGGGTGTTCCCCTCAGCCCTGTGGAGGATTCCGAGGCTCTGGACGGGCCCTCCAGCCCGATTCCGGTGTATCCCCCTCACTCACCAGCACCCAGACTCCACCTCAGGACCCGGCAGGAGCCGAGGCTGCCTCTGGAGACCCAGGCCTCCACATTTCTTACTAATTCTGGGATGATCTCCACGGTGCACCACGTACCTCATCCTTGCAAGTGGAGGCATTTGTGACGTTTAGAAGTGGATGGTTTCACCTGGGCTGAGTGTCTACCTGACAGCCCTTCTCTAGGCTCCACTCCTGCCCACAGCAGTGGCCTCAGGGGTGGCCTGGCCTCTGAGAAGGGTGGCAGAATTAGATAGGAGCCCCAGACTCGGTGTCCTCCTGTGGCATCTGGAACACAGTGACAGGGAAGGAAGTGGTGGCAGGAGGAGCCCTCAGGGTCAAGCTTGTCCTCGCTGGCTGAGGGGCTAAGTGAAAGAGGTGGGGCAGGCAGAGGGCAAGGGTTGGAGATGAAGATGCCCAGGCCACAGGGAGCCCCACCCCTAGCTCCCCTGCTGCCTCTGCAGCTGCCTCTGCCCCCCACTCACGGATTCCGGAGGGAGCCCATCTGCTCCGCGTCCTGGCCTTGCCAAAGGTTGTTCTTTAGGCTAAGAAGTTCTTTCCTCTTGGAAATCTCCACCCTGTGTGGCTCCGCTAATGTCTCCAGATTCAGATCCAACCTCAAGTTCTTTAGGAAGGCTTCATTGGGCCTCCGAGCCCAGGCATGCCCCTCCTCTCCCCCACAGCTCCCATAGTCCCTGCTGCCCGCCTGCTGCCCAGGCTACCCGCCTGCTGTCCAGGCTGCCCGCACACACAGCGTCTCCCGAGCTGCAAGCCCTCGGTGGGAAGCCCTCTCCAGCGGCCTGTTGGCTCTTCAGACACTGCCCTTACAGGTACAAAGTAGCCGTTGACTTAGCTTGATTAAGTCAATGAAAGAGTGAAGGTGACCGAGGTGCGGGCTTGGAGTCTCGGTCCCCAGGGAAGCACCATGCAGAGGCTGGGTGGGGTGGCGTCTTTGTCACTGGGGTGCACCCCTGGGGGCAGGGGCTCTCTGCTGCCCTCTTTCTGCCCCCTGCTCAGGCCAAGGGTAGCAGTCTTGCTCTGTCCTGCTCTGCTGGCAGGATGTGCCGTCTTGCCTGGCCTGACGCCAACAAGGCAGTGGCTGCGGGCAGGGAGCTCAAGCCCCCTCGCCTCTCTCAGGAGAGCTCCTCAGGGACTGGCTACAGTGCAGCAAGCTGAGCGACACGCAGGCCTGATCTACCGCGGGAGCCCAGGGTTGGTTTGTGCCAAATCTCAGCAGTGTGGTGGTCGGTGGGCCCCTCTTCTCCACACCCTCTGGAAATAAACTCTGTGCGGCTGTCCAGCAATGTGGGCAACTAGTTCTCCTTTAATTTACAATAGAAGCAAGAGAGAATCTAACTTGTCTGATGGGAGCTGGAGTTCCCTTGCTGTTTCGGTAGAGTCCAGTCCAGGGCTGGAGGCCACTGGGGTGGTGGTGGTGGGGACAAGTGGGGTCACCCTGCTGGGTGACTTGGTGGCTGTGCCCTGCTGGCTGCTCATGGCCCGTGGTTGACAGGAACCAAACAAAGCACTTGTGAAATTGCAGCTCTGCGGAGAGGGGTGAGGACTGAGGAACCTTGGCTTGTACTTCCTCGTATTGGTTTCTTTTTCCCCCATAATTTTATTGAGAAACAAATAGCAATGAGACAGTTTCAAATCAAATTAGTAGGACAGTTTCAATAATTAACACAGTGCATATAGTCTTCCTAGTAGTTATTTGTTGTACAAGGTGCTGACATGATATCCTATTTACAAATACTATTAGAACAAATCCCTCTATTCATTAAGAGAATGTAGCTGTATATCTATCCTAACCACTTTGAATACACAGATACAAAAAGGTCATTCATCTATATCCCCTTTTTTTGTTTAGTTCCGTCATTTGAATATTATAGGTGTGTGAAATCAGCAAAATATTCTAAAAGAGTCCAGTAGCCCATAATAGTATTGGGTCTTCCACTTGACTGGCAGTGTCAGAAGTTGTTGGCCTGAGTCCCCTACAACTCAACATAACAGCATGGCTTTACTTCTTATACTTTATTTTTATACTTTTCTACTGGATGGTTAAGACCAAGATAAAGCAAGACCTATACAACAAGAATTGTAGCTTTTGGGTCTGATAAGGTCAGTGAAATCCCCTCAGGATTTATTCTGAGACCCTGAACCTCAGATTGTAGATCCTTTGTCAGTGTCAGCCATGTGGATGAGTCACGGTCATTGCTTGATCAATTTGCTTTCTATGAAAGCCTGAGAAAATGTTTTCTCTCCATGTGACTCTCCCTAGGCACACTCTACTTCGACAATCACTTTCCTCTTTGGCCCCATAATCTCCTTGATCAGAAAATTTGGGACACTACTGAGTTACGTGTTGTTACAGTGCAAGTTCTCATATGTCCTGAGTCTTAACTGACCTTGAAAGGCTAGGGCCAAAATGTTGGCTTTCCTTGTGGCCCTCCTTTTTCTCTAATTTTTGGTTTGTAAACTTAGGTTGTTAACCCTCCAGAAGAGGAGCTTATTTTATTACCATACAACCTAGGCTGTTAAGCTTAACCTCACTATCAGTCTGAATATCAAACATCTTAGGCATAACATGGAACAGGTATTTTTCATCAAGCATTGATATGTTGAACTTTAAGTCCCTACAGAATATGATGAAAAAATTGTAAAAATTGAAATATATTTAAAAAATAGGAATAAAGAATTATATATGTTTATACGTAAGTCCAGAAATCTAACCATATACAACATTGTAGCAGGACAGTCCCGCAACATTCCTTTTCCTGTCTCCTGCCTTCATTCACCACCCCCTTCTTTTTAAACAATCATCTACCCGAGAGACAGCACAGCAGCAACCGGCATGTCATGACAAGCAGCCTGTATTCAGAAGACCAGAATGACCGGCACTGCAAGCATGAACCTACTATTACAAATTGCCATCTTCAGTGCAGTTGCTTAGTTCACAGGTGTCAGCATATATTGTCAGTCAGCATGAGAATCTTTCCAATTAACTGCTAGATTCGAAAATCTTGTGGAGATTCTCAGGATCATTGCCTTGCCCATCTTCTACATGTAACAGTATGGCTTTCCCCTGTCATGTTTCCTAGCTCTTCTCCTTGCTCTCTCTTCATTGTCTAGTCCTCAAGTTCTTGCTTTCCTTTTACTTGTATTATACTTTTCTGTTTGTATTTCTCATATTGGGTTTTTAAAAGCAGAGAAAGAAAGAACAAAGCTCTCCCGGCCCTGGGCTGCTGATGCCCTTGCTCTCTGGCTCGCCCGGTGCGGCAGTGCGGCAGGAGTGCGTGAGCGGGGTGTTCAGTATGCGTGACGTGCTCCCGGGCGCGGGGCCGCCTACTCAGCTCTCTCCCAGGAGCTATCCCAGCAGCAGGAGATTTTAATAAAAGGAATCTGCACCGAACCGCTGCTGGCTGCAAACACAATCCTATTTGAAAATATGATGTTTAGATACAAATGTAATTTGCCAGAGCAGAATAATTTCTCTTCATGGTCAGTAGGTTGCATGTATTTTATTAAGCTGTCATTACTGGTGCGCTTTCTCTGGGGGCCGGTTCCTTGGTCTTCAGATGGGTTTTGCATAATTGCTTTGGGCTCCTAAGGTGACTGTTATTGAGAATTCAGCCTCACGACTGTTGGGCCAAGACCAATGGCCACGGCCTGCTCTGGGGCTGGTGTGTGGACATTGCCAGGTGGGCAGCTCTCACTAACGCCACAGCTGAGCTGCTACTGAGCACAACCTTCTGAGTGTGACTGGAGAGGAGCCTTGGGGTGGGTGAGCCGGGTGTCACGGTGACTTTTGATTTCCAGTCTCCTCCAGGTCTGAGGCAGGCCAGGAGTGGAGCTGCCCTGGCCACAGAAGCTCTACTGTGGCTGGTCTCCTTGGTAAAGTGGCGCAGCATTATGTGATGCCAACCCGACCTGCTCAGCTGTCCTTGTGGGCTCTGTCCAAATTGATGCCCATGTCCTGGGTCTGAGAGGGACATGGACACCAAGGAGGTCTGTAGCCAGGAAGTGTGCACCTTCCGGCTTCCCAGTGCCTGACCCATGAGCACCCCACACCTGACCCTCCTGTCCCAAAGCAGGCAGAGACTCCGTGGGACGTGTGTGTGTGTGTGTGTGTGTGCACGTGTGCACACATGCATGTGCACATGTGTTAGAGACACAAGAGGCTGCCCACAGGGAGGATCAGGGACAGAGCAGACTTCATGTGAGAGCTTTGTGGTAAGGAGGCTGTGTCCTGAGTGAGCTTCTGTGTGCCTCGGGCCAGGTGGTGAGTGGAGACTCATGCTCCAGAGTGTCCCGCACCTCCCATCTTTCTGACACTCAGTGCACTCCTCCTCTCAGCTGCTGTGTCCTTCCTGTGTGTGGACCATGGAGGAGGCTCCTGTAGGTCACTCTGGACCCACTGGGACCCAGCAGGGAGGAAACCGAGGGGAAGAGTGATAGCAGGTCCAGCTGCTCTGGAGGTCAAGGAGACGTCAGAGGAAAGAGGGACCGAGGTGGATCTGGTGGTGGACAGGCCCTGGGCTCTCAGGGTCCTCTCTGCCACACTCCGGAGATGCGTCATTCACAGTCAAAGCCCTCCCATGGTGAGTGGTAGGCCACCCTGGTGAAGTCACTCAGTGTCACAGACGGGGTTTCCTAGAAGTGACCCTCCTGACACTCTAGGAGAATATACCAGCCTCCCAAAGTAGCACAGGGGTCCTGGGACACAGAACGCCCTTAACAGAGACACAGATGACAACTTCGGGATGATCCCCCTTGCTCCTGGAATCCTCCCTCCCAGGCGGCACAGGCTCTGTGCCCCGCCCCGTGCTCGGAGGTCAGCCTGAACTGCAGACCCTCACCCCCCCATGTCACAGTTTTTAAAGGTATTACTGCATTGCATATAATTGCTGGCATTTCCCTAGAAAATGGTCACTTCTTCCTTGCCCGTGTACGCAGCTCCTTTCCTTCCTGAGTAGGTGTCAGTTCACCACAGAGGCCAGCGATCCTTCCAGGGTGCCCTTTCTCCAGAGTTGCAAAGGAGACCAGCTGCAAAGCAGGCCTGGGTTCTGCACTGCACTCTCTCCACAGGACAGGCCCTGCACCGCCCCTGACCCTGTCCTGGGGGCACATATTTGAGTTCTGGTCTCTGTACCCAGACTGCTTCCACCACCCACGCGCACATGATTACCCAGCATGCTCCAGGGCCAGGCCGGGTCTTCACAGCCGCTCTGCTCCCAAAGGCATCACCGGTCTGTGCGAGTGACTTTCTGAGCTTACACCTCGTGAGCCAAGCGGGGGATTGCAGCTCAGTGCTTGGGGTTGCCGGTCATGGTCGTTGCTGTGTGTGGCATTGCTTGGGCATCACAAGTGCAGGTGCCCGTGGCCTGGTGCCCGGCCTCTCTCCTGGCACAGTGCCCTCTCTTGTCTAGGTATAGAACCTCACACACACTTAAAATGCCCCAGAGCAGCATGGGCACGGGTTAACCCTGTGATTTGGGGAAGTTCATTGTCTTCTTACTCACCCGTGTGAATGCCTTTATTTTTTTATAGCAATATACTTTGTTATATTTTATTTATGCTATGGACTTAACTTTTGATTTTGATATTTTAAACTGCCGTGGACCCCAAAGTCTAAAGGATCAGGATGCACATTTTGGGCATGTCCCTTTCACTGCTGTTTCCTGTCCTCCTATGCTATAGAGAGCAGCAGCCATCACCAGCGTCTGGTTTCCGTGCAGGCGTCTTCGCGGTGCAGAGAAGGAAGTGCGAGTGCTGTCTCTGCCCCAGCGCCTGCGCTCGCTCGCAGAGCGATTCTGCGACTCTGCGTCTCTCTGGGCCTTTGTCGTCTTTCTCACGCTAACCTCGGAATCGTGGCTATACCACCCGTGAGGAAGTGCCTCACATTTTTCTTTTCTTAATTTTACAACTGCGTTGCGTACCACTGCATGACTTGTCTGTAATTTAACCAGGGTCCTCCCGATCGATACGGGCTGAGTTCCAATTTTGTTCTACTACAAACAGGGATCGGATGGCTTTGGACTCGCATCAAGTCGTGGGGCTCATCTGTAAGACAGGCTAGGCGAGTGCCGGTATTCCCTGCACACATTTGCCTCTAATTCTACTAGATGCCATTAACCCAATTACCCTCCATAAGGCTGTGCTAACAGCCTCTCCTGCCAGCATCAGAGGGTGCAGGCCAGGCCACGGCCTGCTTGGACGCCAACGCGTGGGCGATTTCATTAAAATCCTAAATTCCATTAGGGAGATGGGTGGATTTTAGTAGCGAGTTTCTTTAAAAATGCAGGTGAATATTCCTTTATTTTAGTTTTTATTTCTACCATTTGAGAATTTTAAAAGCGCTTCAAGTGTGGTTCCTACACATTTCTTATGCTATACCTTTCCAGAAGCGCTACCACCTCTGCGGCCAGTGTCAGTAGCCCCTGTCTTTGTTCCCTCTAACTTCTTGGTGTTTGTACACATCAAAGTCACCGGCCTCGTGCGAGTTCTGTGCCCCGCGGTGCCCCTGGATCCTGCCACGTGCCCACGGTTTTCCTCGTGTGTCCTCGTGGGCTTCCGGGATAGGCAGGCATGGCTGCGAAAAGCGGGCTGTTGACTTTCATTTCTCCATGTTTCCATTTTGTTCAACTCTTGGGCACTTCTATGGGCTAGTAAATTATTATGCCATCAAAGGACAGAAACTGATTTATTTTTTTCCTGTGGTACTGGAGTTTGGATCCAGGGCCCCACACTGAGCTACATCTCTAGGCCTTTTAAATTCACATTGTGAATAAAGTCTTGATAAATTGCTAATTTGCCCAGACTGGGCTTGAACTGGCAATCCTCCTGCCTCAACTATATATTTTTTTAAATTCCTGCATTAGAGGGAATATTTCTGTTGTTTCCTAGCAAACTTTGCACTGGCTATTGAGCTTTGCACACACACACACACACACACACACACACACACACACACACACAGGCGTGCATACATTTTTAAAATATAAATTTAAGATATATGCATAAAATGTCTTTTTCTATACCAATCCCACCAAGTGCCTTTTATCCATTTAATAAAATAATTTGAATACTATCAGATATTTTTGCATCATCTTCAGATTGGATTTTTTTTTGGACTCAATGACTAGATTTCATTAACATTTTCTAATATTAAACTACCTTAGAATAGTTTAATTTTTTGGAATAAATGCCACATGGCACGCACCTACAGTATTTAAGTGGCAATGGAATACTTATCTCTGACAAAACTAAACAAAAAAGGGGATATAAGTGAAGGACCACTCTGTATCTGTATCTACAAAATAGGATAGATATACAGCTACTTTACTTCTACTTTGAATTTTTTTTTTAATTCAGTGAGAAGAAAGATTTGTACTAATAATGTTTGGACAAGACATCATGTCTGTATCTTGTACTATGAATAACCACTAAGAAGACAACAATATGCAATGTATTAATTATTGAAACTGTCTAGTAATTGGTTTTGAAACTGTCTCATTGCTATTTGTTTCTCAATAAAATTAATAAAATAAAAAAATTAAAATGCCACTTGGTTTTTATATATGATCCTTTAAAAGTCACAAATGTCTTGTTGTTAATATTTTATTTAGGATTTTTTCTGTCTAAAGTAATAGATGATTAACATTTTGTGCACTATTGGTTTTTAGCAGTATTATATTTAATTTAATGAATTTGAAAGATTTTAAAATTCTTTCAGATTTATTTATGACAGTCTTCCATAAGACTTTCTCCTGCTTCTGTAATTATTACCCACATACTCATTTCATATCCTCGTTTAATGAGCTCTCCAATTCATTTTTCTTGATGAGGTAATCTAACAATTTCTGGGGCTTTTTTCATAGATGTTCACTAAGATGCAACTTTGGGGTTTATTTGTTGGCCTTACTGTTTCCTGCTTTCCTTCTAACTCTTTAATTTTAACTTCTATCTTGATGAATTCCTGTTCCCTGCGAGGCTTTTCTGCTCACTGCTGTCCTAACGTCTAGAGCCGGTTTCTCTCCTACGTATGAAAATGTGTCTAAGCCGGTGAGGGAGCAGGCGCGAGGACAGGTCTCTGCTCCGCTTCTCCTCTCCTTGGTGCCCTCCTCATGCGCAGAGCGGGTTCTGGGACAGAATCGCCACCGCAGAGGGGACAGCAGCCCGCCAGCGCCGCGCCTGCCCTTGCGCGGTCCCTGTCTCTCACCAGGCACGCACAGCTCTTCCTGCCCCTCGGCCCCCTCAATGCCCCACAGGAAAGTGTCTTCGCGAACTCTGGGAGCCGCGCTGGCCCCCCGGAGTCCTGCCGCGGCGTGGCTTGTCCATCTGCAGATCTGCGCAGCCAGGGCGGGCTGTGTGCTCCCGCGCGCCTGCGGAAGAGCCTGCCGCTCCTGCGCACACTGGCTGGGCAGGAGGAGGGCGGCAGGGACGTGGAGAAACTGGAGGCCCGCGCGTCTTCCAAGGGTTTTCGACCTCTCCAGCGACGGAGAGGACGGCTCAAGCGTGGTCTGCTGTTGTTTTCTGGGCTGAAGGTTTCCGCTTGGCAGAATCTGTGAGCAAGCACATCTTCGTGCGTGCGCACGCCTAATTAGCTCTGGGACCTGACTCCCGGTTCCACGCTCCCTCCACTCCAGACAGACCTGTGTTCCTCTTGTAGCCCGCAGTCCCTGTCCCCTGGCAGTGTCCAGGGCCACAGCCTGGCTTTATCTTTAGAATTTCACGAAAATGGAACATACAGTACTTACTCCTTGTGTCCCTCTGCCTCACCGAGCACCACTCCACCCGTTCTGCTGTCGCTCTCAGTGGTCTGCGTCTTTCGTTGCTAAACACGTCCCACTGTGCAGGTGGGCCGGAGCGCAGAGACGCGCGCGTGGCTGCCATGCACGTTCACGCACATGCCTCGCGCGGACGCGGCTTCACGGCTCCCTCGTCCGCGCCTGGAAGTGGACCTTCGTGCTGTATGGCGTGTCCAGACGTAGCTTTTAACTTTGTGCAAAGAAAATTACCGAACGGCGTCACTATTCTGCAGTATCACCAGCAAATAGCGAGAGTTCCGGTTCTCAATATTCTCACCAACGCTGAAGTTTAGCCTTTCTAGCGGGAAAGCACGGCTACTGAGTTATGGACATAAACTTTCGTTTTCCTTTCCTTGTGTTTTGCTGGTTGTGTATCTTCATTGTAGTGTATTTTCAGCTCTTTTGACTTTTTAAGTTGGGTTGTTGGTTACTTTATTATTCACGTGAGGAAGCTCTTTATATATTCTGGCTATAGGATTTTAATTAAATATATGTTATGAGTATTTCACTGGTCTGTGGTTACCCTTTAATTTATTGTCGATGTATTTTAAAAGTAAACAATTTTGATGTTGGTATAGTTTAATTTATCGTTTTTATTAAGAATATTTTATGTATCCTATTTAGGAAATCTTTGACTAACCTAAGAATGAAAATATTTTCTTTTGTAATTTATGTAGTGATAACTTTATATTGAAGTCTGTGATCTATTTTTACATATTTTTAAGGCTCATGGACTATTACTTCCATGTTGAATATTTGATCATTAGAGAATCACTTGTTGTAGAAATCATCCTTTTGCCACTTTGTTAAAAATCCATCCTTGTTAGAGCTGGATTCCTCCTGCTTCCACTGGTGACTATGTGTTCTCAATAGAGAATTTCCCCTGCACTTCCAGCCTATGCGTTTTCTCTTGCTTTTCTTTTGTCTCATCATGTGGGCTAGGACTGCCTAAGCACAGAGGAATGGATGGGAGGACAGGCTTTCTTGGCTTGGTCCCCAATTCAAGGAGGGAGCGTCGCCTCCCACGCCGCAGCACACCCGGCATGCCACAGGCCCGTAGGCTTTTGGCTGTGCAGCGAGAGTAGTCGGAACCAACTGGGGACACTTCAGGCGCAGAGGCCCTGCCGTTCACTCTGGTCCCCGTGTGCCTTGTAACGAGGACATTCCCACCACAGGTCCCCACCTGAGACCCCACCACCTGACAGCTCTGCTCCTCTCTCCGTCCCGGGGGTGAGGGCTTCAGCACAGGCACGTTGGGGACATTGCGCTTGGTTCCCGGCCTCTCCTGCCTGAGTGGCTAGAGGCGGCCTCCGCACCAGCACCGCTGGGCCCGGCTGCCCCTCCACTTCCTTTCGGGAAGCACAGGGCCGGCTCTGAGGCTGAGGTTTTCTTTTGGGGCTGCTCTTCTCCCTGACATCTTGTCAACCAGAACCTCTCAGGCCGGAACTAATGCTGCTGCTTCAGAGGTCCAGCCTCCAGGCCACATGGACAGGAGAGAAACGACACCGGCATGCTCCTGCGGCGGGGGCTGCACACTGCCTGCAACATGCAGCCTTCGGGGGTGCGGTCCTGGAGGAGCCCTCAGCTAAGTGGCCAGTGGGGCCTCAGCGAGACAAAGGCGCCCTGCCGGGCTTTGGCAGGGGCTGCATCCCAGCACCAGGTGGCGGGGGAGGCGCCAAGGGAGGGGTCTGCAGCCCCAGCAGCATACTTCTGCTCACCAGGTGGACTCTAGTGGCCGGTGATTTCTCCCTCTCTGGATGGGCGGGGGCCGAGGCTGGGTATCGCCAGGACCCCGGGCTTCCACACCTCGGGCTCCGCTTGCAGGATGCGCGTGAAGCTGAGTGCGGGGCCTCCTTGGTTGGGAGCTTAGGATCAGAGCCTGCTTTGCACTGGCAGGACTGGCAGGGATCAGAGAAAGCGGATGAAAATATCACAGTCCTGTTTCAATTAGTTAGCCTGGTCAACAAGAAAGATGCCTGCAGATTTTAATTGGTCTCAGGGGAGAATAACAGAGCACTCTGTGATGTCCTCATTCACCCCGATAGCGCGCTATCTGGGCCACGGGGCAGCTGCTGTCCTTCCTCTGGGGCTCCTGCTGTCTGCTGAGGAATAAACTTCGAATTTGGTATTAACCTTCCTACTGCCACGCATCTTCAACACAGTTCTCCTTCAGTGGAGTTAGCTCCTGAGAGGCAAAAATCTGTCCCATTTCTAAATAGGTCAACCTTGTTCCTAGAATCTGAACCCCACAGGACAGCAGGGCTGGGAGGGACAACTGCATCTGAGCAGAAGCAGCGTGGCTGACCTTTAGGTCTGCTCTGTGGCGCTGGTCGCCCCTGGAGTTGCGGACGCCAACACTCCCTTCTCTGTGGGTTGGAGTGGGAAAAGCTACTTGCTCAGAAAATAAGGCGAAGCCGTAGAGCCCAGGGCTCCAAGGCTTGCCTGGGAGAGCGGTTGGCGATGGGAGCTTCTCCCCCACGCCCTCCAGCTGAGCCGCCCATGCGGCAAGGCCCGAGCCTCAGGCTTCCTTGCCCTTTCCATGGTGAGGACAGACTTGTTCTTGCTCGTCTGCATCCCTCCTGAGCTTTGCTGCCTGACCTCTTTGGCTCCAGCCTTAGAGGCAGGAGAGAGAATGTCCCCTCCCTGGTCTCTGGCAGGAAGTGCCACCTGGTGCTCACATCACGGTGACTCTGGGAGCTGGGAAAGGCCAGCAGGGAGCTGCAGAATTCTGGGTGGGAGCATGGGTGGTGGCACCAGTGGTGAGGATGGGTGACGGTGCCAAGGCAGGCAGGACTCACGGCAGAGACACAGTCGCTGAGCCATATTGCCGAGCACCACCTGCAGGAGATGAGCGGGTCAGTAAGACCCAGGAGCCCCCAGGGAGGTGGGGTGGCGATACACACGTGCATGTCATGAGCAGCGTGCCCTGGCTGCAGGCATGCAAGAAGTGTGTAGGAGGCAGAGGCGGGAGGGTGGCCTCTGTGTGTGTGGGGGGGGGCTCTCAGGACTGGCTTGCTGAGATGAGAGGATTAGGGGCTCTGCTGTGCAGTGCCGGACCAAGGGCTCCTCAGAAGTGAAAGAGGTGTGGGGGCCCAACTTCCTTTGTTTTCAGGCCAAAGTCAATAGGATGACACTTGAGTCTGGCCTTGTGCCTGTGAGTATGTGCTGAGCTCTTTCTCCCAGAAGCCCAGCGAATGACTAAAGCCAAAAGCCACACAAAAGGGCACAGGTGGCATACTGCACAGAGTACAGGCAAGTTTCCCCAAACAGGAAAACTAGGGCGGCTCAGTGAAACTGGGGGGCACATCTGCTGCCACAGTCAGCTACTTTCTGGGAAAAAATGTGGGGTACTAGCTCTCTTTCATTCGTTATTTACAGTGTGCCCTGGAAGGCTGACAGTTAGTACAGTGTTGTTTTAGAAGCGATGGGACAGAAGAGAACCCCTAGATCATGCCACCTTCCCCTTGGGTTTAGGTGTCATGGGTTCTTCCAGAAAGGGTGACCTTTCATTTGCATATCTATCATTCATTTGCATGTCTTTAAAAAGATTGCTAAGTCCTTCAGTATCCATTAGGGCAGCCAATTTAAATAAAAAAAGACTAGTACTGCCAACGATATGGGCAGTGGGAACTTTTTTTACATGACTAGGAGACAATGTAAATCACTACAGCCTTTTAGGGGGACACTTTGGCAGTGCCTGTGTAAGCAGCAGCTGGGCTTCTAGGAGTCCCCCGGAATCGGTCCTTCGCGCTTGTCCACAGCTGAAGTGCACGGGTGGGCTCATCTGAGCACTCTTTGAAAGAGGAAAAGGCGAGGAGAACGCACTCTACGGGGGGGGGGGTAGCCTAGTAATTCACCCTAATTCCATGCTAATGAATTGTTGAATACTCATGTATTGAGTATGCGTCTATTGAGTATGCATCTGTTGAATAATGAGTTAAGCATGGAGGAATGTCGGTGATGAAGTGCTCCGAAGAGGGGTGTGTGTGTGTGTGTGTGTGTGTGTGTGTGTGCGCACGCGCGCACTGGTATTGCAGCTAGAGTGTCAGTAGGAGTAGAACTGGGAGTTCAGAAAAACTAAATTTGGATTTTATACGTCTCCAGATGCAGAAGCCTGTGTCAGCATGTGCGCATCAGCACCCAAGGCCGGGAAAGAGCGAACGACACCCGAAGCACTGGACACACTCTGAGAAGTCCTAAGTAGAGGCTGCACGTTTCTAATCCTCACCGCACAGCTGTGTCTGCCTACCTCCTTGCACATGTGCTGGCCATTTGTGAGAAGGGCTTTCTGTTCTACACAAATAGCGATCTACACATCTGTATTTCTTTGCACACGTGGGTTTTCCTGGTGAGCCATCTTGCTAGAACCATCTTGCTCTACCGCGGTTACTTGGGGAATCTGGAGTCTCTTCTTGCTAGAACCATCTTGCTCTACCGCGGTTACTTGGGGAATCTGGAGTCTTACAGAATGCTGACGCACGGCTTCCGCCCCGGGCGTCCCGACTGAACAGTCCAGGGCAGAGGTGGGACGTCCAGATGCTCAAGTTCGCAGAGCATTCTATGCAAGCCAAGGTCCAAGGCCACTCACAAAATCCCCTCACATGAAAACCTCTGTGTAAGCAAACACTCTTATTTCGTAAGAGCTTCTGTCTCCCAGGCTTCGTTCTGCTGCACTGGGTTTCAAATCATCCACAACACGGTGCGTTATTTTATCACTACAGACGCTCCTGTGCTTATGATAGGTCTCCCTCCTAGGAAGCCCACTGTATATTGAAATAATTTCTGTGGGAAATGCACTCAATTCCCCAGGCCTCCCGGACTCCCCAGCTACTCGACCAAACCGCCTACTCTGCACTGCGGGAGAGCGCGGTGTGTACTGCTAGCCCGAGAAGGTCCCCATCTGAAGGTCCAGGCACAGGGTTTCCTGGACACAGTTCTCACTGAGATGTCGAGAAGTTGTGAATCACACCACCCCGAGTTAGGGATGCTCTGTGCAGAAGTCAGATTTAAAAACAAAAGTCTCTGTGCTCCCTGCCAAAAAAAAGAAAGAAAGAAAAAAGGAAAGATGTACCCCTGATGGACTGTTAACTTGAGTTTTCAAAGTTCATGTTTTCTCCACACTGTAGCCCTGAGACACTGACTGCTTCCTGTCCACTGTCTAAGTGAGACCCAGGGCCCTCCGTGACTGCCCAGCCAGCTGGAGTGACACGGCAGCGCTGGTTCTGACTTCTCTCCTAAGCCCATCCACACAGCCTACTCAGTGTGGCTGCTGTCCTAGGACCAGCTCAGGCTGAACCGTCTCCCCCTGCTTGGGGATGTGGCGGGAGGACGTGTCTGTGGAGGGCCTGGCCCAAGGTGAGGGGCATCCTGGTCATGAAGGCCATCCTTCCTAGCGTCCCGGCATCCCTCCTGCCCACCCCATGGGGCAGTGCTGGTCACCTGTGGCTCACAGGCCCTTGGAAGTTATCTAGGGTTCTTAATGACTGGATGTTTTATTCTGTTTAACTTAATTTAAAATGTATCAGAGCAGGTAGAACAGGTCCCAGGGGGCAGTGGCCACTGTTTCACGTCCAGAGAGCTGAACCTGCGTAGACCAAGCAGGTCCATCCTTGGCCAGTGCTAGCCGGAGCCCATGCAGAGACTCCAGCCCTCCAGGCAGCCCTAGAACTGACAGACAAACAAAGAGGGGACGTTGGACAGGGAGCTGTGAAGTGGAAGTGTGGTGCTTGGGAGGTGAGCAGGGCCTTTCTGGGCATGGGAAGCAAAGCTTCGCCTGTCACTCAGCCTCTGGGACAGCTCTGTCACACATGCGGAGTTTCTGACTTAACTCACTTCCAGCTGCTCGGGCAGGGTGGTGGCAGCTGTCCCTCCCCTTCCCAGCCAGGTTGTGGATTCCCTTTTCAGGCAGACAGAGGCTGTGCTGAGCCACCCCTGGGATGAATGCTGCCTTAGTCACTAGAGGGAGGTGTCCCTGGCTGCCCCGTTGGAGGGTGACCAGGTGAGCACCCCGCCCAGGCTGAGGTGCTGGATGCGGCCCGCTATGCCTGGGCCAGGCAGTGGCACAGATCACAGTGCTCCCCTCACTTGCAAACTCTCACCTGCCCCTCAGGGGCTCCAAGGCAGACACCTCGACTGGGGCATCAGAGAGAGTGTGGTGGGAAGCTCCGGTCCTTCCTACGCCCCCCTTACCTCCCTGGCCCAGCACCCATGGGTGGCATGGATCTGGTTTAGGCCCCTCATAGGACGATGGATAGTTGGATGTTTGCCTGGGCTTCAGACTCACCCTTCTGCCTCTCCTCCAGGCTGTCCCTTTGCGTCTCATCCATGTGTTTGAAGCTCCTAAGTTCTGAGGCTCATTCTCCTGGACAGGACAGCAGCACTCACTGATCTGGGGAAATTTCCCAGCTAATTCCAGTGGCTGCTAAGCTCACCCAGGGGGCAGCAGGGTGGGCTGGCCTGGGGCAGGCTCCCTTACCTGCTCAGGGCCACCTCCAGCCACGTGAGCCAGCCGGTGGGGCACACTGCCACCCGCTGCTTCCTCTGGTGGGGACTGGAGAGCGGAGTCCTGGGGGTCATCACGGAGGACGTCCCATCTGGTTGCGGAGTTCATAACCAATGCGCTGGGATTGCCCTGCCGTGAGGGCAAAGCCAACAAGCACAAGCAGTGAGAGACGAGGGAAGAGAGGCTTACTACTTCCAGTAAGTGGGAGGGCATGGAGGTGGTTCTCCAGACAGGTCCTCCCCAGAGGAATCAAGGGGAGGCTAGAGGGGCGAATCCCTACCCACACAGGACAGACCTGCCATTTACACATCTCCTGATGCTTCTGTTTCTTTGGAAAACTACTATGGATGGCAGTGATTCACCTCCCAGCCTGATACCAGGTAGGTAGATAGTAGTCTTCCTGCTGGAGCAGGACATTGCGGCAGGTTGTTCCTGCTGCGTTCTTCCTCCTGTGAGCACTCCCATTGCGTTCTAGGAGATGCCCGGATGTTGGCACTGCCGTGACTGAGGCAGCTGTCCCTGGTTGCCGTGATCCTGGGTCCACAGCAGGAGACAGCAGTCTCCCAGAGGCTCACCTCCAAGGCAGCTCGGACTCAGGTCTCCCCAGGGTATGGCCAGTATGGCGTCCAGAGCAGGTCGTCCACGGGTTAGGAGAACAGAGGCTTCCTGCTTGGGGGGAAAGGTTTTCTTGAGGGTGAGTGTCTGCATGCCGCACAGCAGAGCTCACTGGCCTGGATCCCCGGCTGTCAGCTGGGGTGGCTCTCGGGCTCTTGGGAGGACACTGCCACACAGAAGCGCCCAGGCCCTGGTCTGGCAGAGGAGGCCGAGCCAGCACCTGCACAGCATGTCACACAGGGGCCACGGAAGGACAAAGGCCCTTCCCAGAGCCCGCCGGGAGAGGTCCTGTCCCCAAGCTCGAGAGGGACCCTAGTCTCCCTGAAATGTGTCCTGTTAGGGATCTGATTTAGAGTGAGAATTGGAGGCTGACCTAAGAGTCCAACCTTCACCCTGGGCAAGAATAATAAAAGCAGAATACACTCCTGGCCCTCCCAGGCTCCACCCTGCATGCGCTGCTGCAGGGGCTTCCTGAGCCCCCCGACTCGGCCATCATGGCTGCTCAGTGGATCTTTCGGGTCTCATTGTTTGGGGGGTCTATTTCCAAATCCAGTGTACAGCCTCCTCTTCTAGCTCTAGCTCTTAGCCTTTGCTGGAATAAATCTTCACTGTAAATGCATCAGGTCCTTTCGCAAGTCATGGGCTGGCATGCGGGGTAGATATGCACCAGCACAGGAAGTGGAGTTGAAAAGGCACATCACTGTGACTGTGTTAACTGCAGAGAACAGTAAAGTTTTGCAAGGCGTGTTGACGACATCAAAAGCGTCATGTCACTCACCAGGGACTTCACAGCAGGGCTGGTGGCCATCCCAAGCCCACTCTCAGAGCCTTCTCCTCCTGTCCCACGTCTCATCATTCTGCAAAATCAGAGCTTCCCCACTCACAGTTTTGCCTTGAGAGCAGGACTCCCTGTACCCTGGATCGGGGTGGCGAATTTATGGCAGGTGTGCTGCAGCGGGCCGTTTGTTACCACTGAAGGCCCTGAACGGTTCGCCATCCTGGCTGTATCTTATCCACCGTGACAAGCTGGGACCCTGCTATGCCCAATAAATAGGTTTTAAATGAATGCATGAGCAATTAAATGACTTCTCAATTGCCAGCTGCACACCCTCGCTTCAGCCCTTTTCCTTGGTAGAATGTCTCCAACATGTTATGGATCATTGCTTTTCAACATCAAAGCGGAATGTCACGCTAAAACCCTCCAGGTTCTCCTCATTATTACGTTGAGATTTTCTCCTCAGGCAACGTGGAGGCCACGGGAGACGCTGGAGCCTCCTGCAGCACGAGGACATGGAGGTTTCCCTTCAGCCACCTTTCCTCAGGCCCGGCGTCTGGCCCGAGTGCGATCCTGCCACCCCTGGCGCACGCTCGCATGCTTGGTCCTCACAACCAGCACAGGTGGCACCAGCTTCGGTGCTTCCCTTTCCCTTGGTCCCTCTCTCCTTTCTTTTGATCTTGGTTTTTTAAACTGTCGAAGTAAACACATTTCCTTCTTTTGCTGCCCTTCCAAGTTATCTTTCTCATGGGGAACCCACAGAGGGCCCTTATTCCAGGGACTGTAACACTGTGCTTTACAGGGCTGCTGTTCCCAGAGGGCTGTGACCCAGAGGCTCCCAAAATCCTCCGGCGGGGCCAGAGCCAGACTCAGGCTTGGGTCTGAGACTTGTGATTCCTAGCGATGTCCTACACACCAAGACCCTTAGCTGCGGGAGCTTCGGTTCTTTATTCACCAAGTAGATATAAGAAAGACCAGCTACGTCTCCATTTGAGGTCAGAAATACATGAACTAGGACCTCGTGTCCGTATTTCAACCCAGCACTTGGCTCCTAAGCAGGAGCCCAGCTGTCTGACGTAATGGGACATGAGTGCGTATTTCACAGCATGATGTAATGGCTCCTCCCACCTTTAGGACATCTTTCTTTGGATGGTGAAAACCACATCCCTGAAAGTTGGTGGAGGCTGAATGGCTACTGCAGAGGGAGCTGCCGAGCTCTGATCCTGTCAGTGGGGCTGATGGGGTTTGTTAGTGCGGGCCGTGCGTCCACGTACGCCAATACTGAGGCTATTCTGTGGCTATTAAATACAAACACTGAGTCATTGCAGGCACTACAAATTAAATTAATTGATTTTAATTTACAAATTAAGTAAAATATATTGCATGCGTTTCTATTCCAATTCATGTAGTATTTTCAAATACTTGGACAAATACTTGCTGTGCTAGCTGCAGGGCCCAACGAGTATCTTCCCTAAACCCTCACCCAATGACAAGGCCCTGAGGAAAGGGAACCTGAGTCTGGGGCGCAGCCTGCTGTCCACTGGCTCCGGGCTGCTGGTGCCTTGTCGGGGTTCATCCCCAGCACGTGGCCTCCTCTCATGGGAGCTTCGGGCCGAAGGCATGAGCAGTGGCCTCACCACCAGCTCACCAAGCTGGGCCTCCCGGTCGCTGAATAAGCAGAGCTTCAGCAGCAGGGCGACTGCACCCTCAAGGTCACTGGGAGGTCCCTGGGTCACACTCCTCACACACCCCTGTGGCAGGGGTCACTGCCTGGAGACAGATGTGGACCATGGTGTACACAAGGCCTAGTGAGCACTGTCTCCTGGAAGAGATTTAGAATCGCAGGCGCCCGGGGCCACAGGGACCTGAACGGCAGCAGCCCGAGGGGATTCCTGGAACCCAAGGCCCACCTGCTCCTCTCCCCAAGCCCTTGGTCAGCCTTCCCAGAAAATCTCGCTCCGCACACAGCCTCTACCTGGAAAGTCCTGGAGGACGGGCCAGGCCCCACTATCATGCCCAGCACAGCATCCAGCACGTAGAGTGCTCCTTGACATAAGAGAACCTGAACGGCAACATCCTGAAACTCAGTGGTGTCCCAAACTTTCTGATCAAGGAGATTATGGGACCACCGAGGAAAGTGATCGCCGATGTAGAGTGTGCCTCAGGAGAGTCACATGGAGAGAAAACATTCTCTCAGGCTTTCACAGAGAGCACACTGGCCAAGCAATGGTTGTGACTCATCCACAAGGCTGACACTCACAAAGGATCTACAAACTGCAGTACAGGGCTTCAGGGTAAATCCTGAGGGGATTTGACTGACCTTATCAGATACAAAAGTTACATTTCTTGTTATATAGGTCTTGCTTTATCTTGGTCTTAACCATCCAGCAGAAAAGTATAATAACGAGGTATGAAAAGTAAAGCCATATTAATATGCTGAGCTGTAAAAGGCTCAAGTCAGCAACCTCTGACATTACCAGTCCTACAGATATGGACTACTGGAGTAATATTGGGTTATTTTGCTGAATTCATGCTCTTACAATATTTAAATGGCAATGAAATACCCATTTCTGACAAAACTAAACAGAAAAGGGGATACAAATGAAGGATCATTTTGTATCTGTATATGCAAAATAGGATAGATATACAGCTACTTTCTCTTAGTTCAGTGAGAAGGTTTTGAACTGATAGTGTTTAGACAAGACATGACGTCTATACTAGGAATAACTAGTACAAAGACAACAATATGCAATATATTAATTATTGTAACTGTATTAATAACCTGTTTTGAAAGTATCTCACTGTTACTTCTTTCTCAATAAAATTATTAAAATACATATAAAAAGAGAGTGCTCCTGAGTGACAGCAATAATATCAGGGATGGGGAGCGTTACGGCCTGCCCAGTGTTTGCCAGCCCTACATTAATAGCCTTCCCTCTGGGGACTCATTTAAATTCCCAAATAGCATTTTTGATAAGCCTTGTCTTCAATCCCACTTTTGGAGAATGATCATTAAAAGCAGACTCAGAAAGGCCGGTGGATGCCTAAGATCACGCAGCTAGTTAGTGGCAAAGTTGGGATTTGAGGCAAGTGGGCATCTCAGTGCTTGTGTTCTTCGTTGCCATTTTAGATGAATGGAAACAGGAAACGAATGCATGAGAAGAAGCCAGTGCCCCACGGCCTCGGTCACTGGTCTGCGCACTCCACAGTAGCAAGCCGACCTCGCTTCCACACGGCAGGAGCCACATGTAGAGCTGTCTTGAGCCTCTCTTCCCCCTTTTGGGCTACACAGCACTGCTCACGTGACTGGATTCAAATCCTTCAGCCTACAACAGTTACATGCAGGTTCAATAAAGGAATGTCTTTTAATGATTAACACATCACTGTCTGCCGAGTCCAGTTTGGAACCCCTGTCCCCATCCTTTCTGTGGACCTCGCCCCAGTGGGCTTGTTAGGGGCCAAGTCTCTTCTTCTCATTCTTCTTCTCCTTCTCCTTCTTCCTCCTTCTCCTCCTCCTGCTCTTCCTCCTCTAAGCCCAGATAAAAGTCCTAACAACCCCCTGTGTGTGGAGCCCTGATTGGAAACGCTGACTCTGATGGCGCAGACCACGGGAGACGCCCAGAGGCAGAGCTGATCACCTCCCATCCCAAGAAGGACATGGAAACAGCTTCCCCTTCCCAGGTGGTCGTGACCCAGGAACCCTGAGAAGGCACGTTCTTAAGCAGCTCAGAAGCCACTGCTCTCATCAGGCTTCCACATCCTATGTGAGGTGAGGCATCGGGACAGCAGCAACTGGCCCGCAAGTCCCAGAACATTTTATAGGTAAGAAAGCTGATGTGAGGCGGGGTCAGGCAACACGCACAAGGTCATGCAGTTGGTTTGCACAACTGGATTCCGCCCTGACTGTCTGGCTCCATCTACACGTGGGGCAGTGTCTCTGAAATTTAGCACTATGCGGCACATGGAAGATCCTGTGTCTGGTCTGTATGGCAATTTTAGAAATGTATGATGAAGTACCTCTCCTGTCCAAAAGAAAGGTTATTCTGCCTACTCACTCTTCCACACATCATTTCCTCAACTATCCAGCCACCCACCACCCATCCACCCATCCACCTATCTACCCATCCACCCACCACCCATCCACCCATCTACCCACCACCCACCACCCATCCACCCATCCACCTATCTACCCATCCACCCACCACCCACCACCCATCCCACGGAGATGTACTGAGCACCTGTCATGGACCTCATCTGCTCTCTTGGCTCTAGGAAACCACAGAAAAGTGCTGTATCTACCCCAGGAAGATACAAGTCAGAAGGGCTATGCTATGAAATGCTGTCCTAAGCCTGGTGCAGAGTCATTAACTTAACCCTTACTGCACCCTACTGGAAAGGGCCTGGTTCCTATCTACATTTTATAGGTAAGAAAGCTGATGAGAGGCGGGGTCAGGCAACACGCACAAGGTCATGCAGTTGGTTTGCACAACTGGATTCTGCCCTGACTGTCTGGGTACAGGGCCCTCACCCAAGCACCGTGCTCCCCACTGTCTTGGAGGATGCGATGAAGCCTCACTCTGTGCCATGGACTGGTCCTGCACAACAACTATTTCATCCATATGGGATTCGGCAGGTTGACACTTCTATGCTCGTCTTCTGCAGAAATGTCAGTAGTTTGCTCCGACTCCCCAGCCACCAAAGCAGAACAAGCGCTCGAGGTGAGGAGGGCAGCAGGATGGGGAGACAAACTCGCTTTCTTTCACCCCCTCACCATCATCCATCAGCTCCCATGTGAGCTCATGGCTGAGGGCTCCACCTTCACTCTGTAGCCCAGGGGACGGCAGCAGCCAGCTCTATGTCCCGGGCCTCAGGCCCCTTGCTAATGTGTGCTTCTGGGAGGTTCCCTGGATCACGCGAAGGTGGCTAGGCAGAGGCCATTTCAGAAGCATGTGGCATTTCAGTGACAGCAAGAGATGCTGAGTCTCAGGTAAGGGACAGGCTTTTCTCAAAGCCGCCCTCGGGGACTGGAGGTCTGCTTCTTCTGCAGATGAGTGACACTGGGGCTGATGGGCGTGGAAAGGGGCACCCCGGAGTCTCCCTGTGCCAGGCTCAAGGAGGCTGGCAGGTACCTGGCCAGGAGTCCAATGGCCTCATAGGGGCTTCGGGGTGGACAGAAAGCTGTGGTGGCGGTGGGGTCTCTCAGGATTGCTGCATCTGTACCAAGGCTGTGGCCTGAGAGGAGGTGCCCGCCTGAGAGGAGGTGCCCACCTGAGAGGAGCTGCCCACCTGAGAGGAGCCGCCCGCCATCAGCAAACAGCAGAAAGTGCTGTCCTCTGAACGCCTCTGATACTGCAGCTTGGTTGGTTTTTCTAAAGCAAACAAACCCAAACTCTGACCAAAGTCTGTGTACAAACTGTTATCTCAGTCCTGCAGAGCTGCAATGCGGAAGTCCTGGTGTCTAACGCTGACCAGATGTGTGACGAACTCACTTTAGTGAAGAGTCTGGTGACTCACCCAGCAATGGGCTCTGCTGTTTTAAATTACTTTCCAGCGCTTTGAAAAGTCTGTGTGTTGTTCTCGGGAGAGATCCCAGTGGAATGCAGGAACTTGAGTCCACAGGGACATTTTTCAGGCAGAGTTCGGTTGTGCTTGAAGGCCGCCGCTCAGGGCTTCAGCAGAGCTGCAGTCTTTGCTCTCGTTCTGAGTATGTGGGGGGGTCCCCTCAACACCAGGTTCACCCAGCGCCCCCATGCCTGCTGTCCAGCCTCTCCAAGCCCTGGATGTGGTCCCTGCCCGGGTCTCCTTTCCCAGGTCTGCGTTTTGCTCCTTTCCTCCTATTGGAGCCTCATACCTGGGCCAGACGACCCGCAGGAGCAGAGGAAGAGCTAGTCTTCTGATTTATTTCCTGATAGTTTGGGATTAGAAAAGCTCAACATGAGTGTCCCTGCCTGGTGCCAGGTAAGGCCAGGCCAGGGTTCGTTTGTTTTTGAAAAATCAACCAAGCTTCAGTATCAGAGTGCAGAGAACGGCACTTCCTGCTGTTTACTGACAGAGGATAGCCCCCCTAGGTCACAGCCTTGGGGTACAGGCGCACGACAATCCTGAAAACGCTAACAGAGAAGGGTGGAAGGGGCACAGAAGCCATCAAGTATGAGGCCACTGGGGTCACTGCTGCTCCAGGAACATGCACAGGGTCAGGGCTGCGTCGAGGACAGAGAGGCCAGTTCTGCTCAGGGTGGGCAGCTGCAGTAGGTGGCACAGTTTGGTGGCATTTGAGCTGGGTCTTAGGAACATACATAGGTCTTCTCAAGACAGGGAAGACAGGAGAGGACATCCCAGCAGACAGGGGCAGAGTTAAAGACCTCGCCATCCCCCCACCCCAAGGGACTGGAAGCTAAGGGGGTGCAAGATGGGCGTCTTCTTCAGCATCCAGTCACCAGAATGTAACACCCCGCCTCCACACTGGAAGGCGGAGAGGTTTATTCCAGCTCCCAGTTTGTAGCCGCTCCAGTCTGTAGTGTGCTCACTCCAAGGCTGAGCGGCAGGGCAGAGGGAATGGAGGAGGGAAAGCGGCTCACTGTGGGGCAGACAGGAAGCAGGTCAAGGAGGAGGAGCTGGGAGGGAGAGAAACCCTTCTGGGTCAAACCCTCTTCTGACCAGGCCCTGCCCCATGACAGCACAGCGTCCAGTCACCTCCCAAGCACAGGAGGCCTTGGGGCCAGTTTAGATCTAAGCCACAGGAAAGGCCTCAAGAGCAGGGGCAGCGCTGGGTGGCACAGGGTCGGATTTGCCACGCTAAGCTTAGCCTTTATCTTCAGGCCTTAGAGAGCCAGAGAACTTTAAGAAGACACTCTCACTTGCATTTTTATTCTGAAAGATCATGGTGCCGGGAGGGTGAGCAAGCTGAAAGGAGCAGGACTGATAGGAGGTGGAAGAAAACTGGATGTGGAAGGAAGCCAGTGAGGAACAGCTCAGGCCAGAGCCAACAAGGCGGCCATGGATTTCTGCCCTGGAGAGAAGGGGCTGCGTGAGGGAAGTGCAGGGAGCCAGACGGACGGGACACGGCAGCAAGGAGTCAGTGGGCGAGAGAAGGACAGGAGCTCTGGCCAATATCAAGGTTTCTAGTTTCATGAGTGACAGGGACGTCTGCTCAGACAAGGGGGACTGAGCAGACAGAACCAGGGATGGGCGGGTCCGGGTGCTGCAGGAGACACTGAGGCGGGTGCTCCGAGCAGGCAGGTGAGATGTTCAGGGGCACTCCAGCCTCTGTCCCCACTGATGACATGAGCCAAGCACTGTCTGCGAGCCACAGTGGCAACTGAGGTCCCTAAAGAGGGCACAAGGGGAGAGAGAAAAGGCCACAGGTCACCTGGGGAATTCTAGCATTCAGGATGTTGGTAGAAAGAGGAATCTTCAGAGACAGGGCAGAAAAGCCACAAACTGAAACCAGCATTGTTTTGCAAACAAGCAGAAGGCTTTTAAAAAATTTTATTGAGAAACAAATAGCAATGAGACAGTTTCAAAACAGATTAGTGTGATAGTTTCAATAGTTAATGCATTGCATATTGTTGTCTTTGTAGTGGTTATTCATAGTACAAGATGCCAGCATGATATTCTGTCCCAACACTCTTAGTATAAATCTTTCTTCTCATTGAATTGAGAGAAAGTAGCTGTGTATCTATCCTAACTACTTTGTATATACAGATTTTAGGACCATATATACAGATTCTAGGACCATGTGCCTAGACCAGGTGCGCCCAGAACACCCAGAGTGCTCACCGTGTCCCCGCCCGGCTCACACGAAATGGTCCTTTATTTATCCAGAAGAAAAGCATAAAAACGAGGTATAAAAAGTAAAGCCATATAAATATGTTGAGCTATAAAAGTCTCAAGTCAGCAACCTCAGACACTGCCAGTCCTGCAGATAACCCCTTACTATTATGGACTACTGGACTATATTGGAATATTTTGCTGAATTCATGCTCCTACAATATTTAAATGGCAATGGAATACCCATCTCTGACAAAAGTAAACAAGCAGAGTTTTAACTGTGAGGAAGTGGTGCCCTGGCCTTGGGGCAGATCCTCCTCCCAGACAGGTGAAGTCCTTGAGAACAGGGGCCTCTGTTCCGCGCCTGCAGTGGCCACGACTGGACGGTCTCACCAGCAGTTCGTCCGCCCACCACATCACAGCCTGTGAGACGCTTCAGCCCTGCTTCTCGCTGATCCCTACAGCACATCTGTGCAGTGGAGGACACCAAGTCGAGACAGGATCCGGGCTCTCTAGGACCAGTGCATCACAAGTAATAATGATGATAAAGGAAAATAGTTCCTCTTAGTGTCGAGTGCTCAAACGCTTCAACAGGGAAGATGTATTCATTTTCCATTTTTCCAGACCTAATTAGAATACCAATGATGACTTAAAGCTAAACCGATTTATTTCCTTATGGTTTGGGATTAGAAAAGCTCAACATGAGTGTCCCTGGAGGGTGCCAGGTAAGGCCAGGGCAGGAGGCTCTCACAGGGGACTGTCCCCGGCCTTTGTCCACAGCCCCTGCTGCCCACATCCCCAGGGCTTCCCTCCCTCCTGGCCTTCGGAGCAGGCCAGGGTGCACCCATGTGGCACTTGTCCCTCTGTGCCATGGCAGGGGGTGGCTCTGCTTTTGTGGACCATGTGCCTAGACCAGGTGCGCCCAGAACACCCAGAGTGCTCACCGTGTCCCCGCCCGGCTCACACGAAGCTGCAGAGGCTTTCTCTGTACACAAGGAACCTTCCCGAATTTCAGGGACTGGGAATGGATTTTTGGGGAGGCCATTATGTGATCTACCCCCAAAGGCTTTTCTGGGCTTTGTTGAATTCTAAGACACACACCAGATGGAGGACACAAGGACATTGCTTTCCATACGATCTTGAGGACTTTGTATCAGGAAGTGAAACACTTTCATACTTTCTCCAGCTGTTCAGAGCTTTTCATGAAAGCTGGGCTCCACAGGGACATCGCCGCGGTGCGTTTCCGCAGAGCTTGTGCGTCCTGCAGGCCCGAGCCCCAGGGAAGGGCACCTCCGACTACTCCACTCCCTAAGCAGCGCCCTGCATCCTGGCTCCTCTTTCCCTCTATTCTGCACAGCCAGCAGGCCAGCGAGTCCTGTGGTCTACACCTGCTTCCGGGACCTGGTCTTTCCCTCATGCCACGTTTACGAGAAGGCGTCTGCATCTTATTATTTCATTGTGATCCTACGCTGTTTCTTTTCACAAGTTGATTCTCCCTTCTTGCCACTCTCCACCATACAAACTTTCCCTTCTCTGAAGGGCCTTCTGGACATCCTCTTTGCCGGTGTACAGATCTTCGGAGAACACAAAGAAGCGTGCTCCACGGTGGAGAGTGAACCCGCTCCTCCCGCAGCTCCTCAATGCCTGCCTCTGTCAGCAGTGCTGTGTGACTCGGTCCCACGCAGGTGCTGGGTCCCTGCCCAAGGAAAGCAAGCTGTCTTGCAACATAGCCCACAGCCTTGGACAGATGCGACGTTTTCCTCTTGCACCTGCTGTGAACACAGAGCCACGATGAATTTCAAATCCCTGTGAACACCCGGGATTTCTGGATAGCACTCATACCAAGTGTAGGGGCATAAGCAGGGACAATGTCCAGAAAGGAATGACGGTCTCCGAGCTCACAGCCAGGGCACAGTGTGGGGGTGGGGCACCCGGGCTTTGCCCTTCCTGGCTCCGCAAAGCCAGTACTGCCCGCTGGCCCCAGACCTTACTCCTCACTCACGGAGCACCACCGCAACAAGCTCTCGGAGGCCCTGCACCTCTGTCCTGCGGTGTGGGCCACAGTTTGGTGTCTACGCAGCGTGGTACCCCTGTGAAAGGACTATTACCTTGCTGAGCTGCACTATATTTAAAGGGCAATCAATTCTATGAACGCGTTGCTCTTAATTTGCATCTAGGCTCCAATTAAATCTGTGCTCTGTAGAATCGAGTTAAATTGCTGAGAGGGTTGGGCTTGAAACAAATGAACGGGAGCAGAAGCCAGGTAGACTGTGGCTTGCGGATTCCGACTCTCGCAGGCTGTGGAGACGCCCCAAATCAATCCGCACAACGAGACCCTGTCTAGGGGAGGGGCCGGGGCGGCGTTCACGCAGGGCACGCCTGCTGACCCTCGCTGCAGAGCTCCAAGACGCACGCGTGCAGCTGCGAGTGGGACCCCGAGAGCGCGTGGGCTGAAGGACTCGAGCAGGGCGAGGTGAGGCTCGAGGTGACTCTGATCTAGCAGCCAGAGAGCTAGGAGCAGGCAGCTTGGTTGGGAAAGGACCAGCTCTGTATCTGTCGTGTCAGGTAAGGACGCCTGCTTCCTCTCCCTGTATGCAGCGGTGGCATCCAGCGAATGGCAAACATGTCCCACCCTGTCCCGGAGGAGCCGCACCTGAGAACGCGTTTGGTCTTCACAGCAGCCCTCAGAAACAGATCTTGTGACCTCGCTGTGCGGATGAAGAAATGCGGGGCGAGGGCGGGGTCCACGCTGAGGAAATGCGGGGCGAGGGCGGGGTCCACGGAAATGAGGGGCGAGGGCGGGTCCACGGAAATGCGGGGCGAGGGCGGGGTCCACGGAAATGCGGGGCGAGGGCGGGTCCACGGAAATGCGGGGCGAGGGCGGGGTCCACGGAAATGAGGGGCGAGGGCGGGGTCCACGCTGAGGAAATG
>NW_004524593.1:22528910-22538080 GCF_000260255.1 Octodon degus | reverse complement strand
GGGGCGAGGGCGGGGTCCACGCTGAGGAAAGTCTAGCGAGCTGCGGCTTCCCGCCACGCAGTTCTGATGGTACAAAGCTCTCTTTTCTATGACTTCTGCCTGTGACTTCGGTCCAGCCCACACAGATGTCCCGGACCAAGGCGAAGGACTGCGGCGGCTCGTGCCCACGTCCGCCGTGCTGTCTGGGCCGAGGCGTCTTCCCACTGGGTTCTTACTCCGCGCTGAGCAGGCCGCACAGCGCGAGCCCGTGTGAGTCTCTGCGGCTCGGGGTGGCCCTACTTCATGTGCAGGTGGGGTCTCGTGGCCGTGGTCCAGACGGTCAGTAGGGAAGCAGCGTAATCCAGCCCCACGGGTGCTGTGTCCACAAAACGGAGCGTGCAGAGGCGGCCTGGGCAGCGTTTCCCTCCCTCTTCTTCCCCCATGAGTGTCACAGTAAGGACCGTGAACCTCTGCTATTATTCTCAATGACAGAGATAAGGTAACGTGTCGTGATGGACAGAGTGCCAGTCATCCTTCAGTGACCTGTGTTTCGATTTACAAACCTGCGGGTGAGATACCCTGCTAGTGTTTATCCTGGTGAAGGAAGCGGCGGCAGAAGGCAGGCCCTGGTGCTGTGTCCAGGGAGGATGGAGACAGAGCAGACAAAGGGTGGGAGAAGGGGGGGGACCCCCGCATCGGCTGAGTCCTACGGGTGCCGCTTGTCCTCACCTGGCCTTGTTTGTCTAAGCGACATCCTGCTGCCTGCAGACCTTGCGGGGGTCTGATTGTCGGCACCCCCCTTGGGTGCAGCTGGGATGAACCACCTAGGCCAGCTTCCACTGAGGTCCACAGTGAGTGGCTGGGGCCAGCGTGCACAGGCTGCCACCGGCCTGGTGCTGCAACGTGGGCCCGAGACCTCTGCTCTGTGCCCAGCCTCCTCGGGAGCACATCAAGGGTGGCCCTTGCTGCCGAGACATGTTTATGCAGTGTCCACCAAAATATGCATCCACGCTGCAGTGGTACACCACGTTAATACACGTCTGGAAGCCAGTGGCCACCACCTTGAGTACCTCTTGTAGTTGAAGAAGCCCAAGGTGACTTGTGCTAATTTCACGAAGTTTCAGTAAATTTAGTATTGAAGGATTTATATACGTTTTTCTTTTCCTGATGTCTGCACTGTGTTAGTGGACTCTGTATTCAGTTGTACACACAGTGAGCACATGTGTGCATCTGATCAAAAGTACAGTGAAGGTTTGAAGTTTTAAAAATATGTTACAGTAAGATAGCACTGCCGTGGGCCTCAGCAGGCCCCCACGTCCTGAGCATGCCCGTCCGGCAGCCTCGACATGGTTCGCAGCAGTTCCTGAGGCCTCTCCTGAGCGTCCTCAGCTGCGCCTTTCAGCTCTCCATGCCCTGCATGGACTCCCGATGTTTTCCTCTCGTGGTCTCTTGACTCTGGGGAGAGAGGACGTTGCAAAGTGCCAGTCCAGTGACTGAGCCGAACAGCGACGCACTGCGGCACTGTGGCAAGCCTGCCCGCCGTCGGGCGGCCCGTGGAGCAGCGTTCACAAAAGAGGACTCTGAGAGCTGCTGCACAAGTGGCAAGAGTGAGGAGAGACAGGACAGGCGTGTTGCAGTGAGTGGGGCACTTGGAAAGTGACTGATAGTGGTTGTTTGCTCTTTCAAAAAAAAAATCTGTTATGTATTTATGCATGTGGTACAGGGTCTCCCTATGCAGCTCGCCTTGTGGTGATCCTGCTGTCTCAGCCTCCCCTGTGCTGGGATTACAGGTGTGCGCCTCCAAGCCTGGTTTTGGTGGCTGGCATGGTACACCCCAGGTTCTGGGACTGGCACAGCATGTAGTACGCAGTTTTCAACGCAGGCCCTTGCACTTGCCAGGCAGGTGCTTAGACCGCTTAGCTATCTCCCCAGCCTTTTACAATTTAAATATTCATTGTATCTTTTTTCATCCCTTAAGGGACAGAAGTGTGTGTGTGTGTGTGTGGTTTCAGTGGTTGCACTTAGTGGCTATACCTTCTCAGGTGAGGACATTTGTCAGATGCAGCAGCTCGGCCCCCTCGGCTCCATGGTGCAGGGAAGGAGGGGTCCAGAACTCCAAAGGCCTCCGAGGAGTAACCCAGCAAAGCGAGCATATGGAGTGACAGGGGTGAGACCAGGCATGGGCCTGGTGTGGAAAGAGGAGGGAAGGACACAAACCTGGAGACTCCTAACCCACAGCGATAAATCCAAGTGTGGGCCCCAAGAGCACGAAGCACCTGGGTACAGGATGAGCTGTCTCCATGCCTGGCCCTGGGCGGCTGCAGAGCCCTGCAGGCTGCGATGATGTCCATGTAGGGGAGGTGAGTGTGTGTCCCTGTGACTCGGGCCTTGCATGGCCTTGACCCCGGGGACACTGTCTTGCTGTTGTCCTCCCTCTGTGGCTCCTGTGTCCCCTGCCCTGTGAACAGAGCAGAGACGCTGCTCTGGGATGTGCCCTCGCACGTGTTTTTGCAGCTCACAGAAGGGAGCAAGGCCTCCTTTGCATCGAGCAGGCTCTTGGGCTGCCCGGGTGCAGACACCAGGATGGTGCACTTGGGCTTGGTGACCTCCGAGCCGCAGCAAGCCCTCTCCAGGTGACACGGGCACATGCCTGCTGCCTAGAGAGAGCTCGGCAGCCCTGCTGTGAGGAGGGAAAGAATCTGCTGCCTTGCACGGTGACGCCAAGGTGAGAGACCACGCTGTGCCGTGAGCAGGCTGCCAGCGATGGCAGAAGGGCCAAGTGGCGATCTACCCCCGAACTGCAGGCCGGCTGCCTGGTGCCTCAAGGCAGAGCTGACCTGTTTGCACCACACGCTGTGACGTCACAGGCAGGAAGTAGAAAGCTGGGCAGCCAGGCTCGGGGCCTTCAGGCAGCAGCATCTGGAGACTGGAGCTGAAGAGCTGGGAGCCCTTAGGGTAGAGAGCGTCCATGTCATCTTGGGATAGTGGTGCGTCCCAGAGCACAGAGCTGACCCTTGTAGGACCCTCCAGCCACCATGCTTCCTGCTGTCCACAGTGTCCAGCAGAAACATGTCTGTGAACTCCGCCATGTTTGGAGTGGTCCGAGTGGTAGCACGGTGCAGTCACAGAGGCTGTGGAGCTGAGCTCACCACCCTGGCTGAGTTTTGCAGGCTCCAGCAACTTTACCAGCTTGGTGCTAGTTCAGCCATCTTCCTGCACAAATCCCAGGTGGCCCCAGGGCATGGCTACCCAACCTGCCCCCCCCCCCCCGCGGGGGAGCACCAGGGTAGGGACCTCCTGGGCCTGCCTTCCCACCTGCCTTCTATGGGAGGAGGCCCACCGGAGCCCAGCCTTGCACGGGGAGGCCGTGGCCCATCTGTCCTGGGGAGCTGGCCTGCAGCTTTAGCATCCCCAGGTCGTGGCACCGGGGCGACTGGAAACGACTGCTTCAGAGTTGGCTCTGAAGGCTGGGGAGTGGTCCACAGCGCTCAGGCCAGGCAAGACCTCCACTTCAAGCCTGTCTTAGTTACTCTTCTCTCGTTGCTGGGACAAATACCCGACACTCAAAATGAAGGAAGGAAAGGTTTATTTAGCTCACAGTTACTGGAGGTTTCAGTCCACACTCAGCTGGCTCCAAGGCAGAGCGGCACAGGGCAGAGGGCAGCAATTCATGGTGGGGCAAAGAGCAAGAGCACAAAGGAGAGGTAGCAGCAGCTCAAGCAGCTAGCTTCTCTTCCCACCCTATATTGTAATGCAAATTACCTGCCCCAGGGTAGGGGAAGTACTCACACTTATGGGTACTTCCCAGTACTTACATACCTATGAGTAATCCCAGCAGTACTAAGACCCATAATCCCAGCCTTGGATCACACATAATCCCAGTGGATCATGAGTTAACACAAACTCTAGAAGTCCTCACCCCATGACTGCATGAGGCTTTGGGGGGACAACTAGACACAAACCATAACAAAGCCAGAGGGCAATCTGCTTTCTTTCCTTTCCTTTAATCTTTGTTACATCCAGGTTTTCAGGCTGCTTTTTAGACCCCTGGATGGCATTGTAATAAGCTCTTTTTTTTTTTTTTTGCTGAACTGGTGATTGAACTCAGGCACTTGCGCTTGCCAGACAGGTGCCTAGTCTACTGAGCCATCTCCCGGGCCCCTATAATAAGCTCTTGAGGGGTTCCTCTGTGCCAGGCAGGTTTGTCACCAGGGGTCTAAAATGCTTCTCTTCATTTTGATCCAGTCCTGAGTCGCAAGCACCTGGATGCGACTCCAGGCCGGACCAGAGGCTCTCTTCCCCGGCCTTGCTCCCTCTGCCCCTTTGTCAGCACTAGAACTGCTGTACTTTAATTAGTTGCGGTTCCTGTTCACAGACTGGGCAGCGAAGGCTTCGAGAAAGCGCCCGACTGTGACTGGTTCCCACCGTGCTCCCTGAAGCCATGGGACAGAGCAGACTGGGAATCAGGAAACTCCTGGGATGGAGGATTTATCGAACATGTCATAGCACACCCTTCAGTGTAATATTTTACAGCTTTCAAATTATATTTGCGAAGAATTTTGCATAGATAGACTGCTTGCCTAGTGAATACATACGGAACAATATTTGCAGAAAGAACAGTGTGTGGCATTTACCCAGTGTCACCTCGCTTAAAATATGCCAGGACACACAATGGAAACAGATTTGGTGGTATAAATTCTTAAATATTTTAATGCAATATGCCAATATTTTACAAAACTCCAACATCGTGCGCGGGAAGAACAGGACATGAGGTAGGTGGGTGGCGGCTCGCAGAGCGCTGGGGCAGCCTGCTGCTCTTGTGGCCCCTCCTGGGTTTATCCCGGAATTTGAAAGCTCCCAGCAGGGCAGGGACACCACCTCCATGGGCGGGGCCCTGCCCGCCGCCAGCCCACACGCATGCACAGGGGGCCTCCGGGGCTTCCTGGAGCGCAGAGTCAGCCCCCAGAGCGCAGTGCTGAGCAGCAGTCCGTGCCTTGGCAGTGAAGTGGGCTGCCTGTCAGGCCCGCGTCCCTGGCTCATGTCCTGGTGGCCCAGGTCGCTGGTTGGTGAGCACCCCCCCAACCCTGTGTCCCTGGTCTGCCTGCCCCTGCACTGCTCTGGGACCCAGGTAAACCGGTGGCGAGTGTGGGCACTTGGGGAGATGACCTTTGTCTTAGCCAGATTTAGCTCTAATCTGCTTCCTCTTCTTTCATGTCTCCTAGGGGACATAACCCCAGTTGCTAAATATAAACGGTGTTTTCTTAAAATACATGCCCTCTTTGGCCAGGGTTTTCTTTCTCCCAGGTGATATTACCCAAGTTTCTATTAATAGTGATAAGGCCGTGGCGGAGCAGGGCCATCTGCTTCCCTGCTGGGGCCCAAGCACCCCAGGTGAGGGACAGGAGCTATGGGGGGCTTTCTCTTAGGGATGCCCTGGGAGCCTCACTGCGGCCTCGGGGGGCCACACAGGCCTGCGCCTTCTCATTGTCACTTTTGAGCCTTGATCATCAGGTGCCTACACAGAGGAGTCCCTGAGAGATGGGCTGAGCCAGGCATCAGGAGTGACACCAGGCCCAGGCCCGCCCCTGCTGTCCAGCACTGCTGTCGCCTGCTATGTCCAGTTCTGGCCCTTCAGATAGCAGACAGGCATCACCTGGAGCTGCCCAGCAGCCCACACAGCCCTGAGTCCAGCCCTCACGGGGCTGCTCCCCAGGGGACACACGAGGAGAACCTGATACCCTCACTGATCTCTGCCGGGTCCTCCAAGAACCTCTAAATAAGCCATGCTTACTCCAGCCCTAAAAATAGCTACGCTGCACAAGTGCTTACTGGGGTTGGGGCTTTAACACGTACGGCTCAGCTTCACCACCACCCCTGGGCTGCCACCTCTCCGCTGCACAGATGCCATGGCTCTGAGGGGCCAAGTGACCATTCAAGGCCCCTTCTCCACATGGCACAGGACCTGACAGACTCCATGCTCCCGAGCTGAGAGCCTTTGTTGGAATCCCAGCCACATTTCCTCGGCACAGTTTGACAACTGTGCAACCTCCCGGGGCCCACGGGGTGAGCCACACCTCTCATCCCAGGCTCACCCTTTGTGACCAGAGTGACCAGGATGTAGATCTATAGACGGGGCCCAGCAGGATCAGAGCTGTTCTGAAGGAAACCTCTGCCACCCACAGATTCTTAGGAGGGGCTGGAGCCTGGGTAGCACTTTCTAGCCTGAAGCGTATGCAGGCTGAAGAAACTTGATTCTAGTATTTGGAACTCAGATACTCCTGGATAGAAAGGGTGACAGATATCCCTCCTGAGCTGACTCATGGCCACCATACAGCAGCCTAGCAAGCAGAGACTCTTCAAGAGGCCGGCTAGCCCTGGTTCATGAGGACCTCAGCGGGAAGGGCAGGCCTGTGTGTCTTGCAGGGCCTGGGAAGGGACCTGTCACCACAGCCCTGCTGTGAAGACATGAGTGGAGAGGGAGCTGCAGGGCTCTTGGTCTGGATAGCCGCTGAGCAGGGATGTCACCGTGCTGGCTGGAGGATGTTGTGTGACTGAGCTCCCCGGGGACCGCCTGGGCGCTGGGGTGTGTCACGACACTGCCTGAGGCCCTGATGGGACTGCCTCCCCACCGTAGGAGGCAGTATGCTGAGGAATAAGAGTATTCTCGTCTGTCCAGGTTCAGATGTGGCTTGTTCTTCGCCAGCTGTTCCCTATGCACAGGTGGCCGAGCCCAGGACAGCAGCACGGCTGAGTCCTGAGCCAATGTTGAGCGCTGAGGCTGCCAGGCCCCCTGCGGCGGGTGAGGCCAGCAGGTCACCAAGGGCGTAAGACAGGATTCTAGAGAACAGGAACGTGTGGCGCTGTGAGATGTGTGGCTTGCGCGGAAGCTGGTTCTCCCCAGAGAGAATCCAAGCCTCTGTGCGTGGCAAGGCGGGCAAGGGGCACCCTCTGGGGAGACGCCTTGTCTGCCTGCTCACTCCCGGAGCTGTGGAGACCAAGAGCTCACAAAAGGTCCAAGGGACTCCTTCCTGCAGACATGAAGAGGCAGGTGAGGGCAGGAACACTTTTTTTTTTTTTTGCAGTACCAGGGATTGAACTCAGGACCCTGTGCTTGCTAGGCAAGGGCAGGAAGAATATGAGTTAAATATTTAAAAAGAAAACCTGAGGGGGCTGGGGTTATAGCTCAGTGGCAGAGTACCTGCCTGGCAAGCGTGCGGTCAATTCCTGGTACCAAAAAGAAAGAAAGAAAGAAAGAAAGAAAGAAAGAAAGAAAGAAAGAAAATCCCAGGAAAACTAGATGACACTAATAAAAATAAGCCATCTACAGTCTCGAGAAGTGGGAGCTTTCTAGAAACAGACACGATGGAAGATGTCTCAAAGGAATCTGGCCGGTCACAGATTTGGGTCCTTCAACATTTCCATCTAGTCTGTGCTTAACATCTCCACCAAACATAATGCACAGTGATGATTTTCCTAACTAGTCCAAAGAAGTCTGTAGCAAACAAGAGTGGCAGAAGTCCAGTGCAGTGGTCTTCTCCACAGTGGACCTGGGGTCTGACAGTATGCAGGATGGATGTTTGTCAGAGAGAGAGAGAGAGAGACAGAGAGACAGAGAGACAGAGAGAGAGACAGAGACAGAGATAGAGAGACAGAGACAAGAAAGTAAATAGACAATAAATCTACAGCTTGAGGGCTGCTCTGTGGCCACTCTCAGGGCCTGTGCCTTCAGGGAGAGGGGCAGGCGACTCGGTGAGCTCTCTCATTCGGTCTGCTGGGTGATGACTGTTGGCCAGGCAGAAATCGGAAGGATAACTTGCATCCGCCCCAGCGCACGTCTCCATAGCAAAACTGCAATTGTCTCATTTCATGGGTTTACAGAGGAGTCCTCTTTTACAAGGAAAAATGTGTGTGTGTGTGTGTGTGTGTGCTTCTCCTATCCAGGAAGGGCAAAGAAATGAGACCCTTGGGAGCCAATACCTCTTGGCGCAGCTGTTTAATTGATCAATCCAGAATACACCTCCCCTGTTGCTGCATGCTAATCAGGAGGTGCCTGCAGGCAGTGGATTGAGCCAGGAGGAGGGCCTGAGAGCTCTGGCTGCCCAGGCCCTGCACAGAGAGCTCCTGCTGGGCTGAAACAGGACAGACCCGGAGCTCCGGGACAGCGCGGCCCCAGGAGGCTGCCAGAGGAGACAGCCACGCCGTATCCAACCCGTGAGGGGCAGAGCACCCCGTCGGAAGCGACTCCTCTCCACCCCAGCTCCCCTCCCTTCAAAATAACTCAGTGGCATAAGTGCCTGCCTGGCCAGCACAAGGTCCCAAGTTCAATCCCTAGGCCGCAAAAACGAAACAACAACAGACTGTGTTCTGTGGGGAAACGGACAGAGTTGCCTCAGACATTGGCCCGTTTACCATTCTAGCTTCACCTCGGCGCAGATGTCTCCTTTAAAGAAGTATTCAGCCAGTTTCTAGGGCACCTGAACTTAAGCATGCTTTAGGAGGAGTGTTTGGATACATTGACTGAAAGATATTCTAATGTTCACAAATGTCACACTGCGGTGGCTGCTGCATTGTGTCAAGCTGAGGAGTTTAGAAGCTTAACTGAGTGACCCAGCAGGGGTCAGGGTCCTCAAGTTGTAAACGTCATCAGTCCCTTCAAGAGGAGGGCGGGGAGATAGTGCGAGTACTACCCAGGGGCGGGAGCCTGCTTGTGGTACAAGGGAGGAAACCAGCTTTGCTGTTCCTCCCTGATTTGGCTCTTGCTGCTTTGACGTCCTCTGCCACCTTGACTGTCGCCCCTGTGCCCAGCCACCCTCCCTTGGAGCCAGCTGATTATGGACTGCAACCTTCACACTGTGAGCCAAATAGATTTCTCCTCCCTGAATTTTGCGAGTTGGGTATTTTGTCTCAGCAATGAGAAAGACAAGCAAGACACATTCTAAGACTTCATTAGCTAATTTGCAAGTATAGATGTCTGGTTGTACATAGGAGTAATGCTAGGGCCAGGCCGCTAGAACCCGGAGCAATAGGAAGAGAAGCTGGGGTCTGCCAGGCTAGGCTAAGGGGTGGCTTCTTCCTTGAATGTGTATGGACAGGGACCAGCTGATGTGTGGGACGCACCACACCTGTGTACAGCACAGGCCCAGCTGATGTGGGGGACTCACCACACCTGTGTACGGCACAGGCCCAGCTGA
>NW_004524593.1:22500423-22528810 GCF_000260255.1 Octodon degus | reverse complement strand
TGATGTGGGGGACTCACCACACCTGTGTATGGCACAGGCCCAGCTGATGTGGGGGACTCACCACACCTGTGTACAGCACAGGCCCAGCTGATGTGTGGGACTCACCACACCTGTGTACGGCACAGCCCCAGCTGAAGTGTGGGACTCACCACACCTGTGTACGGCACAGGCCCAGCTGATGTAGGGAACTCACCACACCTGTGTACGGCACAGGCCCAGCTGATGTGGGGGACTCACCACACCTGTGTACGGCACAGGCCCAGCTGATGTGGGGGACTTACCACACCAGCATCTCTATCAGCCTTGCTGCCTGGTTCAGGAGGGACAGGAGTTGTGATTGTCTGTGTTTATTGCTGTAAAGTGGGTCAACAAAGGGTAACTTTGCCCCCCGAGGAATTTAGCTGCAGCATTTGGTAGTGCTGTGACCTCACATGAAACAGTCCAGGTCGCTGTGCAGCCCTGTCCCCCATACCCAGCTCCATCTCCTTTTGCTGTTTTCTATTACATACACAAGTCTTTGGCAAGATTCTAGACACCTGCACTGTCGCTGATGTTCAGTAGATACATTCAGGAGCACACACCACATCACGCACCCTCTAGAGTGATGGTTCCTGAAGCTGTGTGGCCCCATGGGAATGAGTGGACAGGGACAGGCGGTGACCCTGTATGGACGGCAGCCTGTGTGGGGCAGCAAAGCTTCCCTCCAAAAATGTGTGCTGTTTGCGAGTCTAAACCTGACTTTAAATTTCCAGTTACTGAGAGACCAGGACCACGTATCCATCTCACAAAACAGGTTTATAATAAAATTAGATGATTGGTGAATCACTCTGCCTACTCACAAGACCCGTATTTAGATTATCTTTTTGTATGTGAATTCACTGATTCAGTGTAGAAAAGGTAGAATTAGTACATCACTAAATTGCCCATTTATTTATTCAACAATCGTTTTGTACTGAACTTACTACACAGCTGGGTTTGCAGTGGTGACTGGGAAGAGCATGCCCCATCCATGTGGCAAAAGCTTTCTCAGACTCTGTGGCAGAGGACCGTGCCGGTTCAGGGACAGTGCAGGAAGAGCTGCTGGAGAAAGCATGTGGTTGGCCTAGGAGGAGAGGACCCTCCCCGCAGACTGGGGGCTCTGGGGGAGGCAGGTAGGCAGCAGCGGCCGTGCCCGGCTGGGCGCGCTCCAAGGGGTTCGGGAGCTGCCCGCAGCCCTGCTGTCTCCCTTAGTTTCAGTGAAGGGGCTGTTACAGGTGTGGTGGGCAGGACAAGGGTCATCAGGTCTGTGCTTCAGGACAATGGGGAAGAGGAAGAACAGAGACAGGACACAGGTGGCGGTGGGAAAGGAATGATGTGGCTGCTAAATGCTCCCGTCACCTTAAGGCCTCGGCACGGTCCTCCTTCCCTTGAGCGGTGTCATGAGCCCTTGCACCTGGGCCGCCCTGAGCGAGCTGGATGCACCTGACTTGTGGACTGGAAGCCTGGTCAGCCCGACACCGAGGCTGGCACAAGCTTCTTGCCGTGCCCCCTGGTGATGGCCTAGAGGTGGGCGAGTACAGCTGTGCTTGCTATTAGCTGCATCTTCGAGGTGACAGCCCCAGGTCCAGTGGCCTCTTCCCTGCGGGGGGCCCCCATTTCCAGCAGTCGCAGTGAAATTTCAATATGAGATGGGAAAGGGCGCGCAGTCCCAGCTGACGGGGGTTACTTCCAGCTCTGAGGCAGCTCTTCTCCTGGAGGAATGGCTGCGCTAAAGCAGAGACCCCTGGGCGCCCTCAGCAGCCTCCCACCCGCTGGTCTTCTGAGAGGGTGAGTTGATTCCTGTCCCACACCCTGACGCCCCTGCCTGCCAGTGGGAGGGCGTGGCAGTGGCTGGTTATTAGGGTGCGCCCTGGCCCTGGTGATCAGCAGCCCAGTTTTCCCTCCTTTGTGTCTTCACTCAACGTCTCCGGTGCTGGAGAACAGCCAGCCATTGCTGCCTCCTAAAACAGTCTGTCTTTGTGAGAGGGCTGCCCCACACCCCGTTTCACGTCCTCTTATTCTGCACAAACATTTCTCATTTAAATAACTTACGAAGGAGAAGGAGGAGATGGGGTCACCCTGCTGCCGAGTCTCTCTGGCCCTGGGGCCTGTGTGTGCCTCACGCTCGTTCAGTGCTCCTGGGTGGTGGCCAGGGGACGCAGGAGGGGCGGCCCAAAGTGGCTCGCTGTGTCCCAAGCTTCAGGGATGCTGCTTCCCGCCACGCAAGGGGGCCACTGTTGTGCAGCTGCAGGATGTGCGGTTTCCACTGGTGCCCTGGACTGGGTTTGCAAGTGGAGAAGCAGCCACACAGAGGAATTTTGTGGGCTGATGGACATGAGCCCAGGCCTTAGGATAGAGCGCATAGCTGAGTCTGCAAGACAGCCCTGCCTGGAGCGGAAGGAGAGCTGTGTCCACCACGGATGACTCCTGGCTGGAAATGCCTGTAGTAGGTCCTGTGTGTGTTCTGAGAAACTTGCCCAGATGCTGTTGTCTGGCTTGCACGCCACGCCTGAGTTTCTTCTACCTATACCTCACGTGCCGCCCTTCTGCATCAGCCCACACACTCCACGAGGAAGCACTCCTCTTTCTGGGCTGGGCGTTTGACAGAACCACCCAGTGCTGCGATTCTTGATTTCTCCGGCCCTCCCACTGTAGCAAGAGCTCGCCAGACCCCCCTGCTTGCGAGCAGGCTTTTCTAGCCAGATGTTTTCAATTTGTCTTCTAATATGATGTTGACTCAGACCTTGACAGATTGATCATTTCTCCACCCTCCCCTGCCACTCATTCTCGGGTTTTAGAATTTCTCATTTAACAGTCGAAGTGCGGTTTTACGCTTTCCATAAATCTTCATGGACGCCTCTACCTCCAGGGCAGCATATGCTGAGAAAGGCTCTGACCCGAGCCTCTGAGGAGCCGTCGCTCTGTTCTGGAGCTGTGTTCATTCATGCTCTGCCGAGGGCGCAGCGCTTTACTTCTGACTCACACGGCACCCAGCCGGATTCCACCCTGGGGAGGGAATGACAGACAGGGTCTCCTCAACTCCGTCCTGCCTGGAAGCCCCAGCTCTGGAGCTCTGGAGCCCCAGCTCCCCAGTGGCCCAATTTGCCCTCCCACTGCTGTGGTTATGAAGTGGGCAGAACCGTATCTGCTTCGTGTGCTTTGCAGGCCTGGTGGCCCAGCCTGGTGGCCTCCTTCCTCCCGAGGCTCCTTCTTCACCCTTCCAGACCATCAGGATCCCAGCGGTGTCTGAGCCACCCCTGTGCAGGGACCAGGGCCCAGCCCTCATCACACTCTGCTGTGTTTCTTCTTCACAGATGTGTGGGATGGGGTTGGCCTCTAAGCCACAGAACTCACAATGAACAAGAACAGGTCCACATCCTTTCCGCGATGTTCCGCCACTGACCAGGCGTGGTGCAAATGTACTGTGAAGGTTTACATTAAAACATATTATAGGAAGAGACCCAGTGCCTCTCTGGTCCCCTCAGGGTCCCCCCAACCCCGGCATGCCCATCCCACGGTTTTCGCCACCTTCTGCAGCAGCTCTGGAAGTCTTTCCTGATGCTGGTAGGAGGCAGGGTTTTCATCCCATAGTGGAGCTGCCTCCGGCTGTCCCCAAGGGAAAATAGGCTCATAAAGGTGTGGCAGTGTGCGCTCCTCCACCTAACTCACCAGAGCTGGGGCCATGTAACAACTGGCTCTTCCAGGAAGTAAAAAAATGACCATGAAAAGGAAACATTTTAAATTGAATCAGGACACTGAGGCCACTGTGAGAGTGCAGAGGCCTCAAGAGAGAGGGCTCCGGAGCACTTCAGCAAGGGACAAGAAGGGTGGGGTGGGGCTGGGGAGACGGCTCAGTGGAATAAGCACTTCCCTGGCAAACTCAGGGGCCTGAGTTCAATCCCCGGTTCCGCAAAAAAAAAAAAAAAAAAAAGGTGGGAAGAATGGAGTGCAGAGGACACTTTGGGGGCAGGGTGAATGTTCCTTCTAACATAATAAACTTTTAAAAATGCAAGTCTTCAATGTATTTGTAGTCACACCTCTAGTCGTCGTGTCTTTCTCAGAGGCAGGCACAGTGGAGGCATCTCAAATACAGACTAGAGAGTTGGGCACTGCATCACTGGCCACGTGAGAAGGGCCACAGCACAAGCCTCCCTACGCCCCCTTCCCAGAGGGCCTGGCTCAGCGGTGCAAGCCTCACCCTCCCTGCCAGAGCCCTTGGAGGCATTTGACAGACAACTATGACTTTGACTGCGGCCCGGCTGGTGCCATTCGCTTTTGCCCCATGTTGTCCCACCTAGGAGACTTCCTCCAGGGCCCTGGACACAGGCTTTGGAGAAGGGCATGGCCACACTTTGGGGAAACTCTTACCTGAATCACAGCCCTGGTGGAGAGCACTCACATCTGATGTCAGCCTTGAGTGTGGCCCAAGCCAGGGATGAGCAGGTTGTCACCAAGCCTGACCGTGGGGGAAGGCAGCGCTTGAAGCACTGAGCAGCTTTCTGCGGTGTGACCAAAGCTCAGCCCGAGCTGTGTGCCCTGCCCCTCCCACCTGAGGGACCAGGACCTATCCTGACCATGGGTGAAGGCAGCGCTTGAAGCACTGAGCAGCTTTCTGCGGTGTGACCAAAGCTCAGCCCGAGCTGTGTGCCCTGCCCCTCCTGCCTGAGGGACCAGGACCAGCCATCAGTTCTTGCCTTTCTTTGCCTGAGCTCCCTCTTTGGGCTCCGAGATTGGGTTGTCCATCTGTGTAGTGAGCCTGAAACGCCCAAGAGTTAATGTCCCTTCCAGAGAGCTCTGAAGCTGTGCGGGTGGCGAGCTGGTGTCCATGCCGCTTCCCTGCCCCCAGAACCTGTGCTCCCGGAGCACTCCCGTGCTCTCCTTCCCCACCCACAGCGGTCACTCCTTTCCTGACAGTGTGTTGGCCGCCTTCTCCCCACCCTACAGCTTGTTCCGTCATCTCCTGAGCAGCCTGCTTGCAGCTACTGTGTCTCACCAGAGGCCAGGGGAGACTGACAGGAACCGCTGCAGGGGCAGTGAGGTAGCCGGAGCCAGGCAGGCCTGGAGGTCAGGCCCGAAGCCTGAGCCTGTGGGGTCCACGGGCTGGAGGCTCAGCGCTGTAAAGGCTGCTGCTGCCCCCAGACCCTCCCCTTCGCCTCCCTCCCTTGCCCTAGGAAGTCATAATCAGACTTGGGGTTGCAGGAAGTGCAAATGCCTTGTCACCGCAGAGGAGCAGCCACCTTGCTTGCAGGCCTGCTGCGTGCTTGGCTGGGCAACGGAGGGAGCAGGAGGTGATGCCCAGGACAGCAGAGTGATCTAAGTTTGTGCCTGGCACAGCGGGGGCATCTCCCACGTGCAAGTCACATGAGCTTACAAGACAGGACTGCTGGCTTCGTGTGCCTCGGACTCCTAAAGACGCTTGGCCCTGCTCGGGAAGCAGGTCCGCAGAGCCTCAAGCTGCTCACCCAGGGTCCCTCTGCAGGGAATCCGCTTTCCCAGCTCACCCCCTCAGAGCCCTCCCCTGGGACTCAGTTCTCCTCGCCCCTTGTATGTTTCTTATGTGAGTTATGCTATAAAAATAGACCAGTGATGATAACATGGCACACCAGACCTTACAAACAAGGCATGGCAGATCGCCCAGTGTTTCTGCTTACCATTCCCTTCAGTATAATTTAAAGAAAACTATTACAGCCTGCAGCTGAGCAGCTTTCCCTCCGCACACCGCGCCTGCTCATGGTGCCCATGTCGCTCCTCCGCACGCCCGCTCTCTTCCCAGGGCAGAGGGACCGAGCAGCGGCTGCTGGGCGGCACCTGGGCGGCACCTGGGCGGTGGGTTCTGAAGTCTCTCCAGCCTGCTTGCCACTTTCCTGATGGTGTATTCTGGGTCCCAGTCCTCACTGGGTGGGCAGGCTGTGGCCCTGGAGGGCTGCACCTCATGTCCGAGGCCAAGTGACTGCCTTGTTGGGGGGAGGACTGCTGTGGGTACGGAAAGTGATTCCCAGAGCAGTGGCCAGGGCCAGACCGGGGAGCCGATGGGCCGGACTGGGGGGCAGGCCTGCGGGGGCCGATGGGCCGGACTGGGGGGCAGGCCTGCGGGGGCCGATGGGCCGGACTGGGGGGCAGGCCTGCGGGGGCTGATGGGCCAGCACTTCCGCTGCAGAGCACAGCCGGTCAGTGTCGTGGGCTCCCTGATCTGCAGCCGTTGGCACCTCCAGAGGGGCCGGTGAGCTGCCCTGGTGCCTCCTGCCTATCTCCAGAAAGCAGTATTTCTTGGAAGGAAATTAAGAAGCAGGTGTGGTTCTGACGTGGTCTTCCCTGAGGAGCTCCACGCTTACTCCCTTCCCTGCGCTGTGCTGGGTCAGTAACAACAGGGCGCCTCAGCTCTCCGCACTGGGTCTGCAGCAGGCGTGGCTGGGCCAGGACGCCTCCCAGGCGTGAGGGGGTGACATGGAGCAGCCCGGCTGCTCACCAACCTCAGGGAGCTGTGTTATGACCTGCTGCTTAGACCTGAGGAAACACAAATAAGGGCACATGACGCACACTTATGTCCCCATGCCTCGAGGCCTTTGAAAACTGCACTTGTGGCCCCTTTAGTGGGATCCTTTAGTTGTAACAGTTATTTTCTAAAGCAAAGATAACCACTGATAACTTTTGCAGGAACTTAAAGTAACTTCATTATAAATACTGGTCTAATATTTTAAGTAGCAGACTATTCCTGGACTCTAGTTATTAGCGATTTCTATGGTTTTGTAAGGGAAAGACTGCACAAGAGAAATAATTCTTCTTAAAACTTTGGGGTTTTTTTTTTGTATTTTTAGGGAAGGATCTACACGGTGTTTAGGGTCTCACTACTAGATCGGACTCATAGTGATCCACCCATTTATAGCCACCCAAGAGCTGGGATTACAAGTGCACGCCACCATGCCCAGTGCGCTCCGGGAGTGGGGCCAGTACGGCAGGCTCAGGAATCGAGCCCCCAGCCCCTGTGCCTGCTTGCAGGTGCTTCAATCCACTGAGCTATTTGGCCAGCCCAAAACTTAGTTCTTTTGAAGCTCCTAGCGCTGTGGCTGCTTCGTGGCTCTGTCACTACTTTCCTGACCCCTGAAACCACTGACGGTGGTTGATCCAGCCTTGTAGCCGAGGGACTCTCCCTGCCAGCCAACCAGAAGAGCTGCCAGGCTGCTCTGTCTTGCCTTTGGATCTCCTGTGTGGGTCTCACATAAAAGCTCTCGATCACAGAGACCGGGGCCTGAGATTCTGGACATGATCCCGACCAGCGCTATGCACGTAGAATCAATTTCCCCTGATCCTGGTGTTGGTCTGGTGTTCCTGCTTGCCGTTGCAGTCTGAATGTTATTTTCCCTCCTGATTTCCCACACTGAAATCCTAACCCCAAGGTAGCCTGTCAGAGCAGGTGACTTTTGAAGGCAGCTAAGTCCCAGGGGCCGTGAAGGGCAGAACGCCCTTGTAAGGAGGCTCCGAGAGATGCCCAGGGGCACGGGGCAGGGGTCTTGAGGAGGGCTGGCAGGACACTCCTCTGCTGCCTCCCTGACCTGGGCTTTCAGCCTCCAGAACTGAGAGACAGTCACTGCTTTAAGAGCCGCGGCTTCATGCTATTTAGGCTTAGTGAGATGGCTGGGCTAAGGGAATAGCTGTAGATGACCTTCAGTAAGTGTGGGTGGGGTTGGCTGACCTGGGCCTGCATTAAGGACCCAGGGTACGAGTCGGTATACTGTTCTCAGCTGACAAAATACTTCAGCGTATTTCCTTCACTGCATGAAGTGCACCATGTCATTTCCGTTCATGAGTGAGCAGAAAGGCTTGGGCAGGTGCAGGTGAGGCCCCTTCCTTCACTCTTGCTCTCGTGCCTCACCCTGGCCAGAGGCACCTTCTTCCTCCACTGCTCCGAGGAGCATCTCAGCAGTAGAAGCTAGATTCTTATGTTTAGCAGGTGCTCTCTCCTAGGGCCAGACACGAGCACACGTTTCAGTTGCTGACGTGCTCCAAACGTCTATCGCTGACATGCAGCCTGCTTGTCCCCATACTGGCACAACTCACAGAGGACTTGAAAAAGGAAGCACTGTGGTTCTGGCCCAGTGCAAGTCAGGCCCCGAGCCCAGGCTTTGCTGGAGCAGCTGGCCTTCAGTCCACCTGGGTCCCAGCTGCCCGGCACAGGTCAGAAGCGGGCTGGAGCCGCTGCAGGAGCGCAGCCGCACACCTGTGGTAGGAGGGGCTAGAAACAGTCGCGCACAGCTTTGGAGCCTGACTAGACCTCACGCCACCTGCGATGTTCTGCTAGATTGCCTGAAGGGTGTGCGCCTCGCCCTCTGCTCTTCATGCATCGCTTTAATCCACATGGTGCTCCTTTGCCCTGGCCCATGGGCTGCTCTCAATTGTTCCAGAGCTTTCACTCGTGGGCATCTTCTGGAAGGCTGAGATTGTCCCTTAAGTTCTCTGCCATCTCCCCTCACCTGAAGGAGAGGGTTATGAGGATTATCAGGAACAAATACCTGAGCATCTGCAGTACATCGCGCAGTCCCGCGAGGGGGGAACACCAGAGGCTGTTGATCCAGCTTTCCTGCGCCTCGGAAGCCCCATCTCTGAACGGGATAATATTTCCCTTCCCTTCCCGGTTAGGCTGAAGGATCCTGTGTAGGTGAAGCCTTCAGCGTCGCCTGGAGCAGGGTGGAACTCCTGTGGCCTTGTGAGGTCCTGGGGTAGGCACCAGCAGGCACATGGCACCAGGTGGCTCCCACTGTGTGCACCTGCTGTGGGCACACCTGCGCATTGGCACCTGCAGACACACATGTTTGAGTGCTGCTCCTGCCCTTGGCACCAGAGGAGCAGGTCTGAGCCTTCCCAGAACCACAGGCACCCCTTTGATTGGGCTGTGTTGGGTGTGGCAGCCTTTTGTGGCTCCTGTGGGCTGTGGCTGTCTCAAGAGGACTGAGCTGATGATGGAGAGAGCCAGCTGCAGGGGTCACCTCCCAGGGCCACCTGACACAAGGGGATGCAAGTGCTTTCCGGTCCTCAGCTGCACAACAATCTCTCGCCTGCTCCTCTTCCTCCTCATGGGGCTGGTGGGAGTGCTGACGATCTGGACGCAAGCTGCCTTGGTGAGGGCTGGAGTTGCCTCACACACTCCCTCGAGCCCCTGGAGCGCGCTTCTTCCTGTGTCCTTTGACACAGGCAGTCTGGTCAGAGCCTGAAGTCAGTAGTCTCTTCTTCTGCACTTTAAACCCTGAGTAAGCAAACAGGTGACATGCAAAACGGTCCAGTGACACCCTGCGTGCTCTTGTCATTCTCAGTGCATTAGTCAGAGCAGACGTGGGTGAAACAGAGGGAGGAGAAGGCAGTAGGCAGTGGTGGTGGCGTGCCTGGTACGTTAGCACGACTGTGGGCGGATGGGACCAACTGTGGGGCAGACCCACAGTGGACGCAGCGAGTCACTGAGAGAGCTTCCCAGCTGAACACGGGGGATTCCCCATGTCTGGTGCAGTTTAGTACGACGATAGAAGGATGTTCTTTTGGTCATGAGCTGTGCTTTGCCCGAAACCACCGACTTTGGGGGTGTTAGAATGTGGGTTTCTGACTCAATGCAGCATATGGCCCCTGTGACCAAGGTAAAGTTTGGAGGAGGCTGAGCACACAATGCAGTGAAAAGGTGGGAAGAATGTTAGAGCAGTCCACTCCAGCTATTTGGGGCCTGGTTTATTTGTCTAGGGGACAGTGAGTGGGACAAGCTTGTGGCCACATGGAAGAAGACCTTTGAAACCTCAGGATCCCCAGGGCAAAGCTCTGGTCCCCTCTTCCTTGCTTCTCCCAGCCAGAAATGCATTCCTGTGCCCACCACACAGCCTTAATGATTATTGTTTTTAAGTAAAATGCTAAAATTTCCTGGAATATCACTGGACTCTGTGGCCGCATGGCTGCTGTTTTTACCCTGCTGTGTCCAGGCTCTGGAGCTCCAGCCTGCTTCTGTGTTTCCCCGCAGGAAGGTGGTGCATCCTGTCTAGGGGCAGCATGAGGTCCCCAGGACAGCTTGATGCTCTTTCCGAAGTGCCTCTCATGGCTTGGTGCCAGGGTGACCTCCAGAAAGATGCGGCGTGGTGAACCGCAGGCAGGTGCTCCAGGGCCCAGGGAAGTTGAGGACCAGGCACAACCCTGGGTCACAGATGACACTGAAGATGTCATGAGCAGCAGCCCTGTGTGCAGTAGGGGTGGCTGTGAATCCACAGAGAACTGATCATGAAATGCCCTTGTCGCAGTCACTAAATCACTCAAAACTGTATCTTTTGCATGACATACATATTATGCCAAAGCTTACTAAAGGAAGGAAAATTTCCAAATTCTGTTTTTTTTTTTTTTCCTCTTATTCTCCTGTGTTTAATTGTTTGCCCTATTTGGTGGGTTCTTTCCATTCTCATTCATGAGGCTGTGATCAATTTGCTCTCTCTCTAGAACATCCTTTAGTAGTCTGTGTAGGCTTGGCTTTGTCATCATGAAGTTCTTTAGTTGTTCTTTGTCATGGAAGTATTTCACTTCTCCATTATACTTGAAAGAGAGTTTTGCAGGGTGTATCAGTCTGGGTTGGAATTTGTTTTCTTGCAAGACTTGAAATACTTTGCTCCATGCTCTTCATGACTTGATGGTTTGTGAAGAGAAATCTACTGTTATTCTGATGGGTTTTCCTTTAAATGTGATCTGTTTCTTTTCTTTAGTGGCTTTTAGTATACTGTTCCTATGCTGAATTTCTGGGATCTTGATTATTATATGTCTGGGTGTGGTTTTCATTGGGCTGATGTTATTTGGAGTTCTATATGCTTCAGTTGTGTGAATGTCAGATTGTTGCCCCATATTTGGGAAGTTTTCTGCTATTACTTCTGCCCATATTCTTTTTACATCATTTGTATTGACTCCTTCCTTCTCATTGATGCCTATTAGTCTCACATTGTTCATCTTTGCATCGTCTTGCAGATATTGAATTATTTTTTCCTGCATCCTACTTGTTTTTAAGAGATCTTTTCTTACTTTTTCACTGGCTGCAATGGTGTCTTTCAGGTCAGAAAGTCTATTTTCACTTTCCCTCAAACGGTTTTGCCAGCTTGTGATCGAGGTTTTAATTTCCTGTATATCACTTTGAACCTGTTTCGTACATTCTATTTCTTTCCTATATTGCTTATTCAGGGGTTCCATCATTTTTATATTCTGCTCTATTTTTTTATCAATGTATTCTTTAGAAGCACTTAGTACTTCTTTGATTATAGTTATCACTAAATTTTTTAGTTCAGAAATTATTTCTGATCTGATTTCTTCTGTACCTTTGTGCAGTTGTTTCTTTACTTCCAACCTCATTATTTCAGAGATTTCAGGTGTGTGATTTCCAGTTTCCTCGATGCTTCTGTCTTCTGCATTTGTACTGGGTGGACTTGGGGCCTGAGACTGCATTTTGTTCCTTCTCTATGTCATTCTGTATACCACTGTCTTCTGACCTTTGGTGAAGAGCTTGGATAGAGTTATTACCTTAGCACCAGGTCCAGATCTACGAAGTTCAGATTCCTCCAAGTGGATGTTGCTTGGATCTGGCTGCTGTGCTCCACTTCTTTCTGCTGCAGGCATTAGAATTGAATCCTTTGTGTCTCTCTGGCAAGATGTTCTGCTCCTGAATCAGCTGGGTGGGTCTTGTCTCTAGCCTCTTTGCAGGGAGTTCTGCTGAAGAGTTCCACGCTGGGCCTGCACTCTGAGTCGAATGAGGATCCAGTGGGCCTCAGGTGGTCTCATTTACATGCCAGGCCTGTGCTCTGGGTCTATTCAGGATCCGCGGGCTCCGGGCAGTCTCATTCACTTGCCGGGCCTGCGCTCTCCCAAATTCTGTTTGTGATGCAAGTAAAACACACGTAAATCTGATAAAGGCAGAGGGTGAAGGAAGGAGGGAAGGAAGAAAGGAAAGGAAGAAGGAAGAAAACTGACGATTAGCACGGCATGGACTAAAATTTCATTACAAGACACATGAATACATGAGGTTTGTTCTGGGAATTCAAAGATGATTAATTACTTGAAACTATGAAGTCTAAGCCACGATACCATTAAGTGTAAAGAAAGAATCCACAGTATTATGTGTAAAATGCTAAGAGTCCTCTGACAAAACTCAAAGCCCATTTCCTACTTAAACTCTTGAGAAAATAAGAATGGGTGCGTGTTTCCTTAGGGTAAAGATCGTGTGTCAACACCTGGGGATCCTGCACCCTGGGAGAAGGGAAAAGAGACATCATAGAGCCTCCTGGGCAGGGCGGGCAGCTCTCGGCCCCGGGGACACAGCGGTCATCACATGGCTACAGGCAACCAGGGCAGAAGAACGTGCAGGAAAGAAGTGAAAGATCTCCATGTGCAGGGAGAATCAGCAGACCTGGAAAGTCCCACAAGGTTGGTGGTAAGATGACGTCACCAACAAAACAGCCCAGCAGGACAGCGAGGTGCAAGGCAGCATGCAGAGTAACAGCAGCCACACTCACCAACAGCACCTCCTGCAAGGAGTGGGGAAGCCCCGTTAGAGAAGGCGGGGGACCCAGTGAAGTACTCAGGAATAAAACTGCACCTCATTAAAAATGCGCATGCGCATAAAGTCTCACATGCTCTAGCATTTTTATTCATCATAGCCCAAAAACGGACCTGATTCTAGCACTCACTAAGTAGCATTATGAATGTGTGAGCTGTGGTGCCCTCGTGCCAGGGAGCACCACAAGGCCAAAACCACGAGTGAGATGCTGACTCATGCAACAGCGCACACGAATCTCAAATCAGTTTTCTAAGTGAAGGAAGCCAGACCAAAAGGCTGCTTTCTGTCTGATTGCGTTACCCAAAAGGCCGCAGGGCTGCAGGTATAGCTCAGCAGCATGGCGCCCGTCTGGCTAGTGCAAGGTCCTGAGTTTGATTCCTAGTACTCAAGAAAAGAAAAGAAAGGAAGAGGCCACAGAGACAGCCCCCAGTGACCCACAAGTTGGTCTTGGTAGCTGCAGCCCAGCCACCTTGGTGCCCACACCCACTGACTGCTTTGCCCTGGTGACTGACACTTATCCTGACCACTTACAGCCCAGCAAATCTGGCTGTGCAACACCAGAGCTGCTTTCCAGAGCAGCTTGTTTCGTAGAGGTTCCCCAGCCACCAGGAACGAGGGCTCCCAGGGAAGTGGAAATGGAAAGGACTGTCCTTGTACAGAAGAGCAGGTAGTGGGAAGGTGCAGCCGGGGTGCTCTTAGGCAGGACACGGGGTGTCACCAGGCCATTTCTTCTGCAATTAGACTTTCGGATAAGGCTGAAGCATTGTCACAGGACGTGGCATGATGCTCTAGTCCCCCACCCCACCTTCTCCCCAGCATCTATGCGGACACCTGGTAGATGTGGGGAGGGGTGGGCTGGCAGCTCCAGGGACTGCACGTGTGTGTCTGTGCACATGCACACACTTGTGTATAAATTTCTTCTTTCTCCCCTGTCTCAAATCAAGATTTTTTTTTTCTTGGCTTTACAAAACCATGTAACTCTGATTTTACCATGAAAAATATTTTTTTCCCCTCAATGCTGATAGATTTTTCCCAGAATTCTCATAGAAATCCTGCTTGTGAAAATGAGGCTGGGGAGTTTTCTGCTGGGAAGGACTGCATTGGTTATTGGACTCTATATGATGTGTGTTATGGCTTGGCAGAAAGTTTGTCTGCATTTTGCTCATGTCCAGAGACTTTGCCTGATACTGAGATTAAGTGTAGCTGATTGGTTAATCTGGCAGATGAAATTTCAAAGCGGTTGACTGTTAAAGCAGCGGCATGGCTATTGTTGGGGTCTTTTAGTCATATCTATGTTGAGAATCAAGAACAAAGAACCCAGAAAGATGATTTAAAATGTTGTGAATTGGGCCAGAAAGGAAGCTTCAATAAGGCTGTGGCCTGCAAAGATAGAGCTGAGATTTCCATTGCCCAGAATGAACAAGAGAATAGAACAGACAGCCTGAGGGCATCGTAAGAAGCAGCAGGACTGCACCCTTTGCAGCCTCAAATTGCCAAAGTGAAAGACTTTGCTTTGAGGAGAAAGCTGAAGAGTGCCAGGTTCCAGAATGGCTCTGGCGTGGAGAACTCATTCCTCAGAATCAGGTTTGGAGCGCTCAGCAATCCAGGCACTCGACACCTACAGTCAAGAGAAAAGAAAGCCTGGCTGCTGCTCCTGCTGTCACTGGGCCTTGCATCATCCATGTGGCGTTGGTTTTAGGCACATTCAGAATGCAAGAGTTCTGAGGCAAGAAGGCTTCCACCTAGATTTCAGAAGAAGGCCTGGGAGGCCAGGCAATGTGCCCCTGGGAGGGTGGTGTGTGGAGCAGAGAGTGAGAAGCCTAATATGCAGTGGAAATCCCAGAAGTTCGAAAAAGCCAGGAATGTGGATCATCTAAGGGAAGTTGCAAGGAGGGAGCAAAGCCAGCCCAAGAGAGAAGCCATGGAGCTGCACCATAGAGGTGGAGCTGACGATCTGCCACAGACTGCTTCAGATGTTCCACGTGGAACTACAGGACTTAATGTCTGTGCTTCCGGGTTTTGGACTTGCTTTGGTTGCAATGCTTTTATCCTGTTGTTTGTACCTTTTGGAACGACGATGGTTCTTTGTGCCACTGAATGTTCGATGTGTTTAACTTCCTTTTCACTTGCACAGGGCTCACAGTTGGGAGTTTGCCTTGGATCTTGGAAGAGACTTGGGACTTGGACTTTTCTGCAGTGCTGAAACTGTCAGGACTGCGGCAACTCTTGCAGATGGACTAAATTCCTTTTACACAAAGGGATGTGGGTGAGTCTTCAGGGGACGGGGCAGGTTGTTATGGTTTGTATCCAGTTGTCCCACCAAACCTCATGCAGTCACAGGGAAGGGCTTCTAGAGCTTGTAATTGATTCCTGATCCAGTGTGGGGATTGTGGGCGTGAGTGCACACGCATCCTGGTGTGAGCAATCTGTATACAATACAAGGAAGGGAGAGCGGCTTGCTGGCTGCCTCAGCTGCTGCCCCTCCCTTTGCTCTTTGCTGTTTTCCACCATCATGAATGCTGCCCTCTGCCATGTGCCACTGTGACTTGGAGCCAGCTGAGCATGGACTGAAACCTCTACAAACTGAGCTAAATAAATCTTTCTTTCCTTAATTTTGGGTGTTAGGAATTTTGTCCCAGGAAGAAGAGAAAAGTAACCAAGATGTATGTTTCATACACTAACTGCGGCTTCCTGTTGAGATTCAGTGAATTTTTGACGTTGTCTTTCTGAAAGCACAGCACTTCCTTGGTAGCACACTTAGTCCTTAGGGTCAGCTCTCTGTTGCAATTCTTTCTCACTTGTCTCCTCCTCAGTTTCCCATGGCTGTGGGAAGGAAGCAGCAGTTTGAGGAACCCTGAAAAAGCACACTAGCTTGACTGGAGCAATCCCTTCCTTTTATCTAAAAGACAGTAAAATAAATGAAGGCCTAAAGCTAGTCTGAAAGTGAAGGATATGTTAAAACCCATCCTTGCAGACCACTCCGTGGATTGCCTGCCTCTTAGCTCTTCCACCCTTTGCTCTCTTGGAGTCAGAGCTCCAGGGTGTGCTCACGTATCTTTTGTTGTGCTTCTTCTTATCGACACAGTTGCTATTCAGTTAAAGACAATCAAGAAATGGGACTTCCAAGCCTTTCTCCTTTAAATAGTGTTAAGAACATCATTAAGGAAAAGCTGAAAGGAAAGCTGGGTCAAGCCTAAAAGTCTATAGCAGTTAAATATCTAGAGCCACAACACAAATCCAGGCACCAAGCTGCTGGAGTGCTGGCTTTTGCAAAGTGAGCTGTAGCCCCAACCTGACCTGCTCCCCAGGGGTCACTGCCCAGCCCCAACCTGACCTGCTCCCCAGGGGTCATTGCCCAGCCCCAACCTGACCTGCTCCCCAGGGGTCACTGCCCAGCCCCAACCTGACCTGCTCCCCAGGGGTCATTGCACAGTCCCATTCTGACCTTCCCCTCAGAGAACATTTCCCAGTGACTTGCTTGCCTGAATCTGCAGGATAGAGGGATATGCTCAAACTTTATCTACTGCTAGTTTTGGGAAACATAACATCCATCTCAAACATATCTCCTTTTTGCAACATTTCACACTTTTTTTTTTTTTTCCTGTATTTTAGGGAAGGGTCTGCAGGGTGTTCAGAGTCTCACTACCAAATCAGACTCCTAGCATTTCTTCTGCTTACAGCCTCCCCAGTGCTGGGATTACAAGCACAAGCCACCAGCCCCAGTCTCAATTGCCCTTTCAGTGTGCCCTGGGGGTGGGGGTGGCCAGGCAGGCTCACATTCATTCTTAATTTAATCCTTTCCTTCTGCAGACCTGAAGCTGCCCAGCACCTGAGGAATTCATTCCGAATCACTACTAGCCCATGTTCTGGCAACCCAGTGAGTTAGCACAATGGGAGAAAGGCTGGCCTGCACTCAGACCCAGCACCCAGACCAGAGCGTGCAGTAGGGCAGGCCGAGGGCGGCCAGGTCCCACACAGGTTGCCTTGTGGGCCCATCCTGGGGATGCCAGAGCCTCAGGTCTCCTGCCAGGGGGCTGCACCCCAGCTGGGAACATGGGACCCCATTCCCCAGGGGAGAGAGCAAAGCTCCAGTATTGTCATTTGAGCCCCCGGAGCCAGGACACAGCTGGACTGTCTTACTGCAGGAGCAAATGCTTCTTCGGCTTTGTTGTTTGGGAGCTTGTTTATTTTTTTGTTCCAGCCAAAGTGAGTCACTGCTCTGGAGCATGTGGTCTAGAAGCCAGGAGGTGGTGCATGCAGGAGTGGTGAGTGTAGACTGGGCTCGCTGCCTACAGGGGCTGCAAAGACTTCGCACCTTCGTCAACCCCCACGCTGCTCCTCCTCCCTCAGGCCCTGCTCCTTTCTTCCACGTGAGCAGGGAATAGGCCTGGGTCCCCAGTGATGGAGCTGATGGAGGCAGCTTCCTCCATGGGCAGATGTGGGGTCTACACCGGGAGACCCTGTCCCCACGGCTGCTGCCCCTCCTCCTGAGCCATCTCCAGTGGAGCATGGCCAGGATCCAAGGTGGGGCTGAAGGGATGGGTCACATTCCTTTGGCCCTGGCCTGCAAGGGTCAGGGTTGCTCATGGTCCCTGCCCCTGGGACAGTCAGTCCCAGGATGAGTGACATCATGATAAGCAGGATCCAGGGAAGCTGGACAAGAGGCTTCTCCCCTCACCAAGTCTCTGCAACTGATCTGTCTGAGAGAGCACACAGACCAGGCATGGTGGAGTTTCTGAGGAGCAGGCGGTCAGTGCCCAGAGCTCAGGAGACAGCAGGGAGGGCAGCCGGCAGCCTTTCTGGTGTAGGAGAAGGCGTAGCCCCGGTCACTCTTCCCCTGAGCCCCACCACAGACTGTGACAGAGTTCACAGCTCTCAGCAGACAGGCGCCTGGCCCAAGGGCATGGCCACTTCCTCTGGGGCTGCTTTGCTTCCTGGCATGGTGGGAACTTCTTGCAAGTGATGTAAGTACAAGGAGGGCTGACCCCAGTTCTGCCCACTGGAAGTGGAAGCAAGCCCGTCCTAGACAATCCCGCCCTGAGCTGCTCACTCCCAGAAGTGAGGACCACAGTCTGGGCCAGGTGGTCCTTGCTGCCTCCTCCCGGAGGTTCATCCTGGAACTCAGCCCTGCTTTTTTTTGCGGAACCAGGGATTGAACTTAGACCCATGCGCTTGCCAGGGAAGCGCTTATTCCACTGAGCCATGGTGGATGACCTCCAAATGATACAGGGAAAAAATGAAACTCCCGACCTGAAAAGTACCTGGGACGAGTTCGTGTTCTCCAAAACGGAAGAATGAATTTCAGGAACAAACGGAGGTTATGAGCAGAACATATTTACTGGGAGAAAGAAAGCTCCTGTGGGAGAGAGGGACAGAAGGGGGGCCTGAGCGGGTTGTCCTTGGGAAGCTGTCTCTTGCAGGGACTTTTACAGAGGAAAACCATGCCGTGAGGTGGGTCTAAGGTGGTGAAGACATGGGAACTCGCTTAGGTGGGCATGAGGTGGAACAAAACTATGGTCAGCCAATGAGATTATAAGCGCTTTGCTCAGATAAAATTGATTAAATCCATTATCAAATGGGGAAGTGAGTTAAGGGACAGGGTCTCTTCCTGTTGGGGGTTGGGTTAGTGACTCATTTGGGCTCTTTCAAGTTGATGGATACCTATTTAGAATATCAATCCCTGATACCCATCCCTAGGGAAGCATGCAGGTAGCTGTATTTGTTTTTTCTTTTGTCTTGAGATCTGGCCCATAGGGAGTGTCTGTCTCTTCCAAAGTTGCCAAGTCACCTTGTCTTCCATATTGTCTCCTTGAGGGCCTGGCCCTGTCGGACTGCCTACACTATTTCTATCTAATTCAGCTGCCTACAACACTTTCAGTGTCCCTTTCTCCTCTAAGGCTCCTCGGAGCTCATCAGGGTCACCTGGGAATTTGCTAGAGATGCCAGTTCCCAGGCCCTGCCCAAGATGGCCCCATCAAACCCCGGGGTGGAGTTGGGGATCCCACGCTAAGCCCTTTCCACATGCTGGTGCTTGCTGTGTGAGGACAGCAGTGCTCTAGGGCAGCAGATCCCCCCCGCCTCCTCCTCCTCCTCCTCCTCCTCCTCCTCCTTTCTTCTTTCTTCTTTTTTTTTTTTTTTTTTTTGGTGGAACCGGGTATTGAACTCAGGAGCAGATCCTTCTGATACAGGGAACCTCCAAATGACACAGGGAGGAAAACTGAGCTCTTAACCTAAAAGGTACCTGGGATGAGTTCGTGATCTCTAAAACCGAAGAATGGATTTTAGGAACAAATGGAGGTCATGAGCAAAATATATATATTAAGGGAAAGAAAGCTCCTGTCTGAGAGAGGGACAGGAGGGGGGCCCAAGCAGGTTGTTCCTGGGAAGCTGTCTCTTCCAGGGACTTTTATAGAGGCCAAGGGGGTGGAGAAGACATGGAAACTCTCTTAGGTGGACATGTGGTGGAACAAAAGTATGGTCAATCAGTGAGATTACAAGCACCCTTGCTCAGGTAAAATTGACTTGAGTCCAGGACCAAATGAGGAAGTGAGTCACATGGCAAGCAGGCATGAATAAGGGACAGGGTTTCTTCCTGTTGGCGGCTGGGCTAGTGACTCACTTGGGCTCTTTGAAGGTGATTGATACCTATTTAGAACATCAATCCCTGGTGCCCGTACCTAGGGGAGTACGTAGCTGTGTTTCCTCTTGTCTTGGTCTTGGGTGTGGCCCACATGGGAGTGCCTTCCATGTAGCAAGGTCACCTTTCTTCCATCTTTCCTCCTTGAGGCCTGGCTCTGTCTGCCTGCCTACAATATTTCTGTCTAACTCAGTTGCCTACAACATTCCAACCAACCGTTGTGGCGAGACAGAGCCAGAGACCAAGCCGCAGTCCGGTTCTCTTAGTATTTAATCAGCACACAATTAATATGTAGGTCACTGGGAAGCCTGCTCCAGTCATTGCCTTCCAGGGCTGAAGCCGAGTTCTCTGGAAATGCGGCCGTCAGGAGCCCTCACAGCTGTACTTCTTCAGAGTTGAGAGTGTGACCTGCTGTCCTCGGCGTGGCCCTCCTTGCCCAGCCCTTCTCTGCTGTGGCCTCTGCAATGAGGCCCACTGGAGAGCCATCAAAAGCTTTGCTAACTATCTGTTCTGTTCACACTGATGAAGCTGCATTGTCTGCAAAACAGGAATGCTGTCCAAGACAGTCATCTTGTTTTTCTGAACGGTCTCTTTGTTCTCCTTCCGTGCCACCCGGAGCTCACCTATTCATTCCCTGTGAGCTCAGTTCTGTGACGTGGGGTGTGCTTCCTGAGGACTCAGCCCTCTTCCCTCAGGACTCTGTCATCTGCAGTTACCTCCAGTCAGAGATCTCCAGGAACCGAATGTCCCCAGGCTAAAGATGTCCCTGAAAACCTGCTGGGGCGGAGCACTGTGGGACCCAGGGCTGAGCTGGTATCCTGCACACGTTTTCTGCTGCCTGACACGGCTTGACTTAGAGTGCCACTCTTTCACCAACAGTGAAGCGGCCTTCGGAGCCCCTGTGTATGGCCCTTCCCACTCCTGGGTGCTCTTCTCTGCCTGCACATCTTTGTCAAAGCTGACCGGGGTTGATATAGGGGATGACCCCCAACCTGCTAGGTTTCCAAGATGTGGAGTTTGTGTTCCGTAACATTGAGGAAGGAATTCTAGGAATGGAGGGGAAGAGCAGGAGGAACTGATTGAGAGAAAGGGGGGCCAGAAAGGGGGTTGCCCACCAATTCTGGCTTTCAAAGCCACTAGGTGCAGTAGGCACAAGCCAGTTGATAGGATGTTAAGTACAGTCATTTACGTAATATTGATCCCGTGGCAAACCATAGGATGTGTGTGAGGTGGGACGAAGCTGTGGCCAACCAGTAAGTATCCACATATAGCCACTGGGGTAAAACTGATGAAATGGACATCAAAAGGGGAACCAGTCTTAGGACTTTCCTGGAAGGGGTGGGTAAGGAGGTGTGGTCTTCCACCCCAAGGTGTGACACCTGTTCATCCCCAAGGAAGTATGGGGTGAGCAGGTCTTTCTCCTGAAGCCTGGCCTTCATGAAGCGGCTCCAGCCCCAGCTGTCCTTTGCACTGACCTCTTGAGGGCCAGCCCTGCCTGGCTGTCTGCACTATCTCTACCTAACTTAGCTGTCTATAATAGGGTGACCACCACACTGCGGCCTCCATTTCAGCAAACACCCACCTCTCTGCCTCCCTACTGCTCATACTTGGTGGACCTCTTGTCACCTAGGGGCTGGTGATGGTACACATGCTAGGCTCTACCCACAGAGTCTCTAATCCTGGAGACCTGGGGTGGGACCCCCAAGAGACCTTTCTGACACACAGGTAGGTCCTACCCTCCCAGCCCAAGGACCATGCTTTGGAGTCACTGTGACATGCTTGGAAAGGACGATGTCACACTTCTTTCTCTTCTCCATGTACCCACGCTTCATCCAGGGCCCTCACAGCACTGCCACACTTCCAGGTTGCCAGGCAACAGGGATCTATGGCCGGGGCAAGCAAAAGTAACCCAAGCCTCACCATCTCCCACCATCTTTTATTAGACACAGTGACTGACCTGGCCTCGGGAAGCAATCCACTTCTGTGTGGGAGCAGAGTCCTCGGAGAGCTTGTAGACTAGAGTCCTTCCAAGCCCAACACCTCCCACGGCCCCTCCTGACAGCCGTCCTGACATGTGGAATGGGATTATAGATCAGCCTCATTTAAGATAAAGTTTGTTGGGGAGATCAGAATTGCTCCCTGGGGGACTTAAATTAGGTACAAAGCAATTAACTTCAAGCAACCAAAAAATTGGCTCCATAAAATGTCCATTTCCATTAGCTCCTAAGCAGGAGTTTGTCACAGGCTGACCCTGCCTGGCTGCAGACGTGGGCCTCTAGAGACCATGGCTCAGTGCGGTTCCGAGTCACTGCCTCTCTGTGGGCCAGCCTTGCCAAGGTTTAGTCTTCACAGATGTCCCGGGAATTGCTGGGCCCAAGAAGAACTCTATCTGGGCTTCAGGGCCGCTGGGTCTCCAGCCCCACAGTATCTGGTCTACCCAGCCTTAGCCGGTTTCTGTCTGTGTTGAGCACTGCCAACAGCTTCCCTAAACCCAGCGTATTTTTCTTTTTATAAAGGATTTGGTAAGTGCTCAACAATCAAAGCACCAACAGAAATTATTGAATTAATGAGTTAATGATATTAACTTGATTTCTGATTATAAAATTTATGCAATTCCTTTAAGGCAGAAAAAAGCAAATCCAGAAAACAAAAAAAACCAAATGCCTAGAATCTCACTACCTGGACCTCACAGAGTTAGCTTTTCGAATGTTCTCTTTTTGCCAGAAGTGCCTCTGCAGGAGCACGGCTGGTCACCTCCTCATCTGTGGAGGCTCACGCCCAAAGGGCTGCAGCAGCCAGGTGGCTAGAGGGGCCGCTCACTGCTTGCTGCCTCCATTCCCCACAGGAACAGCAGCAAGTGACCAGCAACTGTAGCCATGGGCACGGCAGAGGGCCTGTGTGCGTGGAAGAGTCCGGGCTGGCCAGGTCCTCGGGAGCTGGAGAGCCCAGGAGCACAGCAGGGGCTGGGCAGGGCGCCCACCATTCCCTCACTGCTGCCCTGGCCCGATCCTGCTGAATAGGAGCTGCCAGGGCTCACAAGGACCACAGACAGGTGAGGCAGCGGGGACCTGGGGCTGAGCTGATAGGGGACAGGGCAGGGGTGCCTGATTCTCCCCCGTGACGTCCAAGCTTAGCCCTGCATGTACAGAATGTGCTCCTGGAAGGTGACCCCCAGGGGAGGTGGCCCAGCCCATGTCCTCTGTGGAGACCCCCACCACAACCCCACACTTACCTGCATGTGCAGCATCACCTCCACCCTGGCTCTCAGAGCCTGGGCCATGGATGGGCCGAGGCTGTGGTACCCCAGTTCATGGTTTCCCCATCCCTCAGAGAGCAGGCGGGCTTGCCAGAGGAAGTGCGCACTCAGCCAAGGCTGTGCATCATCATCCAGCCAGACAGAGTCCCATGCCTGGGGCTGCCAGCAGTGCCAGAGTGGCCTCAGCCCAGCCCGACGGTCTGCATGGGCAGCCCTGCTCCTGTCACTGAGAGCCCAGCACTCAACACCCAGTACAGCCTGACAACCACCCAGGAAACCCCACACCCAAGAGCCACTCCCTCAGACAGCAGCAGGCAGCAGCATGGCACACGCCAGAGCTCCACACAGGGCACCCCTAGCCCATTCCATGCCCAGCCGCTTGCAGCTCGGTCAGGTGCCCACACCCAGCCTGAAAGCCAAGGTACCAGCTCCACCGCAGCAAGGCTGTGCCACAGTCACAGTGCCAACAGCCCAGGCCACAGTGTCCACTACTGACCACAGCAGAGGGGCTTGCCCAGGAACCGCACTGCTGAGCCCACCTGGACCCAAGCTTGGGCCTCACTCCCCAGGCAGGCAGCACTGCAGGGTGGAGCCTGGCCCAGGGGACGACTCCATGCCGTCGGGAAAGTGGCTGCTGTATGAAGGAGCGGGCATCCCCGTGGGACACGGAACACGAAAGGCGAGGCGGACATCCACGCAGGACACAGGGAACAGGAAAGGCAAGGCAAGGGGACACCAGCAGGTGAACATGAAGGCCCTCCAGCAACAGACCCCTAGAAAGGACATCTCTACAAAAGAAGTTAAAGCAATCGGCTTGAGGAAGCTCAGCAAGACAGAAGTGAACACAGACGATACACCCAGTAAAGGCAGAAAATAGTTCAGGGTCTGGAAAAGAAGTTCCACAGAGGCAGGCATCATCCCAGAGCAGCGCACTGAAATGCTACCACTGAAGAATTTAATAACTGGAATAAAAATAAAGTTGAGCACCATGATGACTGGCTAAATGAAACAGAGGACTCTCTGAACTTGAAGACAGGTGCTTTGAATCAACTCAGGTGAGGAGGAAAGTCGGAAAGGAGTGAGGATTGAAGCAGGTGATGGGACGTGTGGGGCCATCAAGCGAAGCACCGCACCGCCGGCCCAGCACCCGCCTGCCAGGCCCAGGTGGGGACAGGCAGAAGCACGGAGTGCGTTGGGCGCGCAGGAGGCGCTGACAGTTTCTCCGCTCTTGGGAGAGGTGTGGCCGCCGGGCTCCATCAGCAGTGAATGTTCAAACGCACGAAGCAGTAGAGGCCTGTGCCGAGGGGTGAAAGATTTCAAATAAGCAACCCGCTAGCACAGCTCAGTCAGGGACTCAAGGGCAGAGCGAGCCTAAGATTGCAGAAAGAAGTCGTGAATCTCGGCAGAAGGAACAGACGAACATGAGACTAAAGACTGCAGGTCAGCGAAAGGAAGAGCTGTGCTCTTTTGTAAAGATAAATGAAGTTGACAAACTTGTAGCTAGAAAGAGAAAGACAAATCTCAAATAAATAAAATAGCAGACTAAAAATGAAGCATATTGAATAACTTACACTGTATAATTTATAGTACAGGAATACCAAGGATAATTAGGGATGTCACAAACCACAGTGTTACGGCTAGTACGTCCATGTCCCCTGAACGCTCCGCGCAGTCACAGACAGGGCCTTCTGGGGATGGCTGGAGCTGGGGAGTGTGGTGCCAAGATTCGGGTGCTGGGATACAGGTTATGGTTACTGAACAAGTCCACGGATCGGTTCAGCATGGCTCTGGGGGTGGACAGCAGGAATGTGGGTGGTGCCACCTGGGAGTCAGGTGACCTGAGGGGCTCAAAGGCGAAGCTGGTGTGCTGCCCACAGGGTGCTGCCTGCCCTGCCAGGGTGGTTCCTCCTCTGTGATTTCACTGTCCACCCCACTCTGTCTTGGAGTGGGCTGATCATGGGCTGAAACATCAACAAACTGTGAATTGAAAGAAACCTTTTTTTCTTTAAACTTACGAGACTTGTGTATTTTGTTTCAGCAACAAGAAATGTAACTAAAGCGAACAGTAAACGAACAAATCAGAAAATCAAGAAGAAACACATTGATCCTTAGGTAGCTCCAGCCTACCAAGACTGCACCATGAAAGACTACAAAGCTTAGGCATACCAATAGTGAGCGCCAAAACTGGATTAGCAGGCACAGGGGCCAAGGACTTGATCCCCGGCCTGCCTTGCTGGCCCTGCCCCCAGGGCATGCTGAGACTGCAATTAAGACTGGGTGTGGTGTCACGTGCCTGTAATCCCAGCACTTGGGAGACCGAAAACAGGCGGATCACTATGAGCCCAGTCTAGTAGTGAGACCCTGAACACCCTGTAGGCCCTTCCCTAAAAGAATACCAAAAAACCCCACAAAAAACCAGACAAGGACAAGACAAGGATAACAAAATTACAGAACAATATCCTTGATGAACATAGATGCAAAAATTCTCAGTAAAATAGCAGCAAATCAACAGTGCATCAGAAAAGATTGTCCACCATAGTAGGGTGGAATTCATCTCAGGGACAAACGGCTCAATTTACACACATCAATAAATGTGGAAGTTCTAAAGCAACCAATGGAGGAAACTGAGCAGCATGCAGACCTGTCCCGGCTCTCCTCTCCACCTGGAGGGGGTTGCAAGGAGAGTCAGAGTGAGGCGAGTGAAGCACCACAGGAACGTTCACACCTCAAACTGCTGCAGGGCAGGGTGAGCACGCCCGTGGGCTATAAGCAGGGGAAGCTGGCTTAGAAGTGGGCCCTAGGAACTCGGGGTACGCAGCAAGCATGCTTCTGAAGCGCCATTAACTGTAACTTCTCTAAAAGTACTAGAACAAAGGTGCTCCTCAGAGGGCCAGGAAGAGGCGTGCTAGTGCAGTGCTGGCTGCCACCACCCTGCTTGTGTCATGTTCCTGGGCAGGAGGATCCTGCTAGTTTGACCCGGGCCACTGCAGCCCTGGCCCTGGGCATCCTGCTTCCATCCTGTGGCCTTGCTGCCCCTCGGTCCCACGTTTCATCTTTTTTTTTGCATGTAGTACAGGGCCTACAGGGCCTCGCCACACAGATTGGACTCGTAGTGATCCTCCTGTTTTCAGCCCCCCCAAGCGCTGCGATTACAGGCTCGTGCCACCGTGCAACCACACCCAGTCTCAGCATGCCCCGGGGTCAGCGCTGGCATGGCACCCAGGTATCGAACCTTGGTCCATGTAATCCACTGAGCTCTCTGGCCGGCCCTCCAGGTTTCATCTTATCTTATCCTTCACTGTGTTTGACAAGGGCTTACTATTCAGAATGCAGAAGAGACTAAACTCCATAGCAATCGCAATGAAGTAATACCTGATTTTAAAAATGGGCAAATGATCTGAGCAGGTGTTTCTCAAAACAGATGTCCAAGTGGTCAGAGCGTATGTGAGGGATGCGCTCAGTATCAGCGATTTTCAGGGAATGTCGGCAGGGCACCGGTGGGACAGTGCCTCAGCTGAGCTGGGCTGGCTGCTACCAATGACAAAGAAAACGAGCGCTGGCTGCTCTGCAGCCAGGACGGCATCGGCCTCTGCTGCAGGGAGGCGGAGTTGCACAGCTGCGGTGGAAATGGTAGGGATCCCCTCTAAAACCGGGGTGCAGACTGGCTGCATGACCCCCGGCTGCACTTCCTGGGACAGATGAGGAGAGGACGTCGGTATGTGGAGGAGACAGCCACATCCTGTGTCCCCAGCTGCACTGGGGGCAGCAAACAGTGCTGTGAATACCCGAGACGGTGTCCCTGCCGTGTGAAGCGCCTGCCCAAGGGTGAGATCCTTGTGTCGGAAGGTGGCACACTTCTAAAGCTTCTGCTGCCCTTTGCTGGAAAGGCTGCGCCTGTGTCCGTGGGAGGTGCCGCGCAGCATCTGGGAGCACTCCTTTTCACTCCCATAAGCCCTTTCTGTGTGGCACCAGAGGTGACACTCAGGAAGGTGCTAGCTGTGTGCTACGAGCCAGCCACATCCTCGGCCCTCTTCGCTGTGTGAGACAGGGTCTTGGGAGTTGCCCAGACTGGTCCTGAACTGAGCCCTCCTGCCTCAGCCTCCTGAGTAGCTGGAAGCACAGGCTTGTGCTGCTGGTGCTGGCTAGCAAGTGCTCCTCACAGTTAAGCATTTCAGCCCCTCACGCAGCGCTACCAAGTCTGTCAGCTGCCTTTTAATTTTGTTTATATTTGCTTTTTTATAAATGGAAACTTTTTTGTGTAATTTTTTAGGTCTTGCAGTCTAGAATACATTCTTTCAGACATAGATTAGATAAATAAAATCCAACTTCTTCCTAAAAATTTCCAAATAGGCTCACATGCTAAAAGTTAGCATTTCAGGCTTTCTAAATAAATTTTCGACATAAGCAATAAAAAATTAATTTTCCCAAAGATATTAAATACAACAAGTCACTCTATTCTAGCCACTTATGGTTGCTTAATGTGCTATATATCTTCAGTGTACATGTGCATGTTTAATGTGCATACATGTATGCAGATATACCTGTATCGGTATATCAGGTACCATATACCATGAATACACACACACAGGGCTGTGTAATTCCCTCCTCCTGATCTGTCATCTGCAACAGCATACAGTTTTACTGATTGTAGTTTTACAGAGTGTTTTAGTAAGTGAAGGAAATCCTTAGGTGTACTTTCTACTAGTCTCTGTTGCTATAACAGAATGCCAGAAATCGAGTGATTTACAAAGAAAAAAAGGTTGATTTTGGCCCTGGCACTGGAGGCTGTTTACGGTAAGATTGGTGCAGGGTGGGAGGGCCTGGTGCTGCCTCTGAGGATGGGCGGAGGGTCCCGTGTCCTGCGTCTTCCGTCTCTGTGGCGCTCAACACGCACCCGGGAGCCTCCCAGGCCCAAGCCCAAGCAGGCGCAGCTCCTGACAGGGGCACTGAGGGATCCGGTTCCTGCCCTGGGGTCGCTCGCGGAGCACAGCGCAGCTCCTCCTGCACTGACCTGGCCAAGCCTGACTGTTTGGGCTTCCTGGTAGCGGTCATACCGGTTTAATCCCAACCCCTCAAACTTGTGCAGCTGCCCCAGGTGTGCTCAGAACACCCCGCCCTCACATGGTGGGTGTGGCTGCTGGCTCTCTAGGACCTGCGAAGGGTTTCCCAGCAGGGCCACGCTTTCCTCACAGGAGTGGAGGGTGCCTTGATAGCCATGACTTTATTTTATTGAGAATGACATCTTTCTCCATATTGTTGTTTCCTTGGTATTTTTCATGATATATACCAAATTATTAATTTTCATATATTTACATTAGTGAGTTTACTGAATTTCCTTCTTATTAAAATTTCCCCAATTATTTTATTGAATTTTCTTTTCTAGTCTCTTTTTTATTATAAAAAAGGCTTCCAAACATGGAAGAAAGGCTAACAGAAGGGCCACATATGTGCTTATTAGCACATTTATCGACTTTTTACATCTTCTTGGAATCTCATCCCCAAGACACAGGAAAGAAACATCGTGGGCAGATGTAAAGCTCCGGTGTCCACTACCTGGACCGACCCCTTCCCTTTCTCCCTCAGAGGTGACTGTGGTCAGAATGCCCCTTTCTTGCCCTCCCTTGCTGGGCTTGCACTTGTTGCTCAAGTTTTAGTTAAAGGCGCGCTATTGCAGTAGTATTTTGTAAGATGTTCTGAGGCTGGGCGTGGAGGTGCGCTCCTGAGGCCCCTACACTGGGAGGCTGGGCAGGATGATTGGCCGTTTGTGCCCGGGCAGCACAGCAACTTGGTGAGACCCTGTCTCGTTACAGCAAATAAAGCAAAGGCTAGGGATGTAGCTCAGTGCAAAAGTCTGAGGTTCAGTCCCCAGTACTGAAAGAGAAGGAAGGGAGGGAAGGAAGAAGGAGGGAGGAAGGGGAGAAGG
>NW_004524593.1:22493132-22500323 GCF_000260255.1 Octodon degus | reverse complement strand
GAGTAAGTAGGACGGAGGAGGGAGGGCGTGGAGGGGGAGGGGGCGGCGGGGGGAGGGGGCGGGGGCGCTTTTGGCTTCGAGCAGCGCACGTTACCTCCAGTGAGCAGCGGCCACGGTGGCGGTGCCGCGTGCCCGCACTGGGGCTTTGTGGCTCCTGGGGCTCACGGGCCCTCTAACTCCTCCTGGAAGCAGGGTGCTGCGGCTGCTAGCACATCTCCCAAAGTCCTTTGAGCCCGAGGGCGTGGGATTCATTTTCATGCTTCCCGTGACAGTCGTGTGATGAACAGCCCAAACTGCAGCCAGAGCCAGCAGTGTTAGGAAGGAGGACACGGGAAGTGGGAGAAGCCGCGAGGGACCTCAGGCTCGGAAGCGCCGCGCGGAGAAGGAACTGCCTGTGCTCCGCCTGGCCGGCCGGGGACCCCCGTGGACTCCGGTCAGGGCTTGACCGCCTGCAGGGTTTTTCCCGCCAGCTTCCCCAGCCTATCATTTAAGTAGGTTTCCTCTAGCTTTGGCTCACTGGTATTAGGTAAACGATCAGTTCTTCTGGTGCGTGTGTACTGAGGATTGAACCCAGGGCCTTCACACTGAGCTACACCCCACCTTAAGACCCTCCTGCCACAGCCTGCCGGAGTACAGGGCCTACCGTCATCCACTGCTGTGTCCAGCTAAGCATGAAGGGAGCTCACAGTTTAGGACGTCTTGGTGGCCAGCTCCAGCTGGGTCCCTGGAGCATGCATGGCGGGAAGGCGTGGTGCCCGCACGTGGCCTGCAGGGTCAGGGTCTCTGGGCTGCCCGCGCCCGCAGCCGTCGCTGTGTAAGCAAGCATCTCATTAACTTCCCTGGCACGGCGAGCACACAAATGCGCGGCCTCTCCTCGGCACAGGTTGCCGGGACGGTGCCAGGTGTGTTACAGATGAAGAAAGCTAGCAGCGAGTGCGTGTCACCCTGGGTGGGATGGTGCGGGGCAGCGGCGAGGCGGAGCAGCACGCAGGATGCGGAGCGGACCTTTCTGCGCTGGCCTGCGACAGTGAGAAGAGCACAGAGCTGCTGCCTTCCACCCTGGCTGCAAAGAGCGGCGCTGCTCAGCCTGTCCGCTTGGGAAGCAGAAATGAAGGAAGAGACTGTGACCATGCGGCGCCTCTGCCCAGAGTCCGGAGCGCAGCCCCGCTTTCCTTCCAGGGGCCCCTCGCAGGAGCCTCAGCGGCGTGGCTCCGTCTGCGCCCACCGGGGCTCCTTGCGGCACAGGGACCCAGGCACAGCACCCGTTGTCGTGCGGTGGTGTGTGGTCTCCAGGGGCCTGGTCTATGCTTATTTGGCTCCAAGGTGCAAACAGAATGGTGGAAGAAAGCTGCGCACCTCATCACAGCTAGAAAGCCAAGAAGTCGGGACAAATCTGGAGAGAGGGAGGGAGGAAAGGGGGGGGGAGGGGCTCAGCAGGGACCGGGCACCCCCAGGGTTTAGGCAGCGTCTCCTGGGGAAGACCCCTGCCCGCTTGTTGCTCTTGGGCTTAGCTGTCTCCTTTGCTCCCCACCGGCGGCGTGTGGCGTAACCCCTCAAGATGGTGAAGAAGGGTGTGCACACACAAGTCCCCAGCAGGGTGTCTCTGGGAGTGCCGAGGCAGAAGCAGCCCCCCAACATGCAGGCACCTTTTCCTTGGGGATGGGCCCTTTATCCCACAGGTGTTGATGGGGGGATATCGCAAAGGACATTGCTGACCCTGTGGAGGACAGATCACCTCTGGCCACTTGGAGAGATTGGGCAGCCCAGGAAAGCATGCGAAGACACCTGGTAACTCAGGCTATGGTGGAAAAGGGGACAGGGACAGAGGAGGGCAAGCCCATGGGGACCGGAAGTGGGCTGGGCTGCAGCCTTTGGGCTTGGGCACTGAGGAGAGGCTCCCACGTGGCTCTTCTGTGGCCACACTTCAGTGTACAGGGCTGCTGGTGGCTGGAAAGAGAGAGCCTGGGAGGACCGACTAGGGTCATGAGAGATGGACGCCGCTTCGAGCAGATCTTGTGGCTCACCATATTCTTAACAGAGGCAGGGACAGAATGGGCAGGACGGCACGGCCCGAGAATGCAAGGAGCGCGTGGCAGACAGAGAGGGCCCTGGAAGCCAGGCAGCCGGCACCGCAGAGAGTGCCACACGCAGCCAGGTACGTCCGAGTCCCAGAATGATGTCTTTACCTCTCCTTGCCCAGGATGCCCAGGGGCTGGCATGATCTGTGATCTTCCTGGGCCTTTTATTAAGTTTCTGTCACTGCACCGCCTGTGCAAGTGCTGCTGCAGGGAGCACTTGAGATCTGAATTGGAAAATGAGAGTCACAAAATTAGATATTTTTCACATATAGTTTTTTTTTTTCCTAACTCCAAACTGACTTGAAACAAAAGGTTATAATGAATGGGATCTTGGAGTCCTTCAGACTTCAGCAGTGAGACTGATAATTTTTTAAAAAATTATTTTAAGGAAGGGTCTATAGGGTGTCCAGGGTCTCACTACTAGATTGGACTTGTAGTGATCCACCTGCTAACAGCCTCCCAAGAGCTGGGATTACAGTTGCGCACCACCACACCCAGTGAGACTGCTAAATTTTGGTCCCCAAGCAAACAGCTGCTTCCTGCTCCTTGCAAATGTGGATTCACTCCTTGTCTCATCCCTGGCCTGGGGAGGAGCTGGGGCCTTTGCCCAGCTCTTAGGACCTACTGGAAAAGCAGAGGAGCCATGTGGGAGGCCCAGGGGTGACCGGGCCAGTAGCGGAAGGCACAAGGGTTGAGCGGTGGAGGAGATGCAGCTAGGCTAGACCCTGCGGGAGCCCAGAGTCAGACAAGGAGACACTGGAAACGACCAGGCCTCGGCAGGCCCCGCAGGGGTGGGTCGAGCTGGGCCTCAGAGAGAGGAAGAGCCACTAGCCGTCCTGAAAAGGGGACTCCTCCCTCCTTGCCCCTTCTTGCCTGTGACACTTGGTGACACTAAGCTCGGTGTCACTGGGGAGCTGGGGAAAGTGCAGCCTGGAGCACTTCCATGCACAGGAGCTCATCACAAGCTATAATGAATGCTGAAAGTTTTAAAATTACAGTAGGAGGCTGCAACAGCTCTGCAAGTCCTCTCTCCTGAGCATCTTTATGAGGACATAAAAGATGCAGCGCATGCTCAGTGGAAAGGCAGGCGCGTGCAAGCACACACTCAGTTGTCCAGGGTGGGCACACTGCTGCTGGATGCCTAGAGGATGCAGGAGAAAAGAGAGAAGGAAAATTCTGCAGGACCACGCACCAGCCAAGCAAAGGGGGGCACTCACAGTCCCGAGGAGGGGCACATGTGGTCTACTCCGTTTTGTTCTGCTCAGATGTGAAGATCTTCCCTCAACCTTAGGGTGCCCAACCTGATGGGGATGGGTGAGACTGCACCCTGGGCAAGCAAGGAGATCCTCCAGGGGCCTCACACTGCTGTGTCAGGAAGGGCCCTCGCCACTGGTGTGCAGCTCATAATTCCTTTTTAAGCATTATGTGTAAGATACAAATAACAAGAAAGTTTATCAGTTTAACTACTCCGATGTGGACATTCTGTCACATTAAATACACTCCCGCTATTGGGCAGCCAGTGCCACTGTCCCTTTCTAGAAATCAAAGGTCTAGAGTTCTGTCACAGCAACTTCTCACTTCCCTTCCCCCGTTTCCACCCTGGCTACAGAGACCCTATGGACACCGCCATCTGCACGAATCTGACCACGGCAAGCCCCCTATATGTGGGACCTTTGTGTCATCTTTGTGTTCTCCTGGTTGCTGACACGGGCGCATGGGCCAACTGTGCTCTGCATGTTCACGGGGACCCACACCCCCTTCAGTAGGGCCCATCAGCAAACCATGAATGAGTGCTGAATCCTTGCCACAGGGTTAGTAGGGCCTTGGTAAGGTAAAAAGTTTGACAGACACATCATTATCCTTGCCCTTGAACTTCCAGTTGTGTGGCTCAGAAGGCAAAGTGAACCTGCTTGACAGGAAACACCAGCGTGCAGGCTGCAGCGGTCATTCCCAAGGGGAAGGCTGGGCTGCGGTGGTCCCGCGCCCCAGGGCATGGAGGCCCCCTCAGAGTGACTCGGCATAAAGAGGACATAAAAGGGAGTTGAAGAAGGATTCTGCACGCCACTTCCTCTGAGGAGCTCTGGTCTTGGCAGCTGCACCACTTTGTCCGAGGAGCTCTAGTCTTTGAAGTGGCCGCCACTTCCTTGGAGGAGCTCTGGTCCTCACAGTCAGTGTGGAAGAAAGGCAGAGAGGCCTGACGGAGGTCGCAGCCGCCGCTCCACCTCTGCTCCTCGCTGCTGTCCAGCACCATGACCCGCTGCACGCTGCCTTGTGCATTCCACCCTGGAGCCAGCTGAGTATGGACTGAAAGCTCCACGAACTGTGAGCTAAATAAAGCTTTCCTTTCTTAATTGTGGGTGTCGGGTATTTTGTCTCAGCAATTAGTAAAAAGTGACAGACACAGACACACACACACACACACACGCCTGTGTAGCCCTTGACCCTGTGAACATCATGTGGCAGGGGAGGCTTTGGAACAGGGGGTGCACGGATGATTCCAGAAAAGCCTAATTTATCTTAGGCAATGCCAAGTGCATCTGGGGACATAGTGTTTAGTGAATTGACTTTGGGGGATTCTTAATATGGGCCAGTGGTTAGGGGGAAATATTCCTTTTTAAAACTCTCAATACATGTTAATTATGAGGGATGTTTTTCCAAATGGGAAGGACGAGCAGAGCCCCTCTCTGTGCACCTCATCACTTTAGAGATCTCATTGAATCCTGCTGAAAAGCAGTCAGCTATTTGCCATCTGTCCCGAGCAGCTGCGACTTCCTCCCTATCTGGGTACACTTTAGTACAGGGAGATTGGCATATTGTGCTTGCCATCCTCCTTTTGTGTACACCGTCCATGGCTGGACTGAGCCAGCAGAAAGCAGCCTTGTGTCCTGGCTCCTGTCTTGGGTAGGTGAAGCAAGTGACTTCCTCTCTCAAGTTAGCCTAACTTGCCCCGCCAGCCCCTGGTGCTTTTGATGTGAGCATCTGTGCCCGATGTTATTTATGAAGAGAAGCAAAATGTATAAATACCCACAGGACTTCCTGTATGAAGCACTGGATTGAATGCCAATATTTATCTCTGCTGCTTCTGAAATTTTGTTAAGATGACAGATGGAAAAATAAAGATACAAATCAATAATGAGGATGACAACAGGAAGATGATTTCATCCAATAAGAAATGTTCACATGTGTTGGAATCTGAAAACAAAGCAGTGAATGGGAACCTGCTCATCACAGCCCAGACAGAATGGTGGGGGCAGAGGGACAAGAGACGGATGGCCGAATGCTCTGAAGCCCTGGGCAGGCTCAGGAGGTGGTGGGAGGCTGGGAAGGACGGGGCTTGCACAGGAGGACGTGTGGAAATGGGCATGAGGAGAGTGGGCCATCTCTGCTGCCCTTGCCACGAGCCAGCCCGCCTTGTGCCCGCTGGGAGAGGAGCCGCTGGGCCGAGTGTCTGCCCCAGTGGCAGGCACAGCAGGGTACCAGGCTGTGAGCAGGCCACTTCCATGCTGCGTCAGCAGTGGGACCCTGGGCTGCCCAGACAGGGAGAGAGAGATCACTCATGTAGTAAGAGACGCACAGGCTCGGCGTGCTTAGGGGCACCGGATGACGGGCCAGCAGGGAAGGACAACCTGAGGTCCTGCTGGTGACCAAAGGTGTGCACTGGCCTGGCGTGTGCTCCCAGAGCCCTGGGCCCACTTCTACCCCTATGCTTCAGATCATCTTGTTTTGCAGTTTATTTTGTTTTATTTTCTTAAAGAGAAAACTGGTTTAAAAAATTGGAAACAATACAGAATTTATTAAACAAACACACTCAGCCTCTTATCTTTTGACAAGGAGCCAAAAATATCACTAGGAGACAGATTATCTTGTTATACACGGAGAATTCCATTCATTGTAGGTAATCTATGTGTTATATAAAGACATAAAGAGAGTGAAAACCATCGTATTTCTCCTTTCTATGAATAATCGCCACACATATCATAGAGGATTTTCGTCAACTGTCTTGTTTTCAGTGACCTCTATGTTCATACATTCCTCTGCTGACTTGGCTCACTGACTCCTCTTCCTGCCGGTAAACACACTCTTGGGACACTTTTCTTAGAGCTGAACAGCAGATGAATGTAGCCATAACTGCCCTGCAGGTCCCTAATGCTGGACATCTGCACTGTGTCCATTTTACTACATAATAAACACCCAGGAATGAACACCGACATTTGCAAAACCTGAATATTTCCTTAAGATTTTGAGAAATAGGATTGCTGGTTCCAAGTGTACCCTGGTTTTCAAAACTCAATGCAGTTAGCCAAATTATTTTCTCAAAAACTTCCACCAATTTGTAATCCTACAATCACTGTGTAACAATATAGATTTCCCCTCCTCCCCAACATTTGGGTTATTACTGAAAAGCAACACAAACAATAATAAAGCACCTATACAATTGACGCTAAAATTTCAACTTCTTGCTGCTTAAATTTATGTTCAGTGACTAGCCCAACATTTTAGCGTGCTGTTAGCTATTTATAATTTGAAAATTGGATCTCTAAGGTGTGTATTCATTTTTATTCAAATCCTTTTCTCACTGGTTGGTCCACGCTTTTTAGCTATATAAGCACTGGTTATTCTTCTGCGGCATAAAGGCATGTTTTCTCCAGCTTGGACTTCTCTCTCTACCTCCGCTTCTGGTCCGAAGGTGGCTTTTCTGTGCCATCGTAAATGTGAGCTGACAAGCAGAAGTTCCGAGACATCTTGGAGAATGATTCAACATTAAACGAAACATCAAATGAAGACTGGAAAAAAAGAAAAAGGAAGGAAGCGGGATGCACAGCGTTTCTTTCCGCAGCCCAGGAGTTTCTGAAGTCTGTCCCCCCGCCCCCCAAGTGTGCGCCTGACCTGAGCCTCAGGTGACAGGGGAGGCAAGGAGGGGGAGGTCTGAGGTGAGCACTGGTCTCTCCTGGGAGGGAGCCCTGGCTGAGCTCGCAATGAGGAGCCTGACCTCGGCATCCTGAAAGAGCAGGAGCGCCCTGCGGGGAGCCTGACCTCCCGTTGGTTTTTTTTTTTTTAAAGAATATTAAATTTTCTTTTTAATTTCATTTTCTTTATTGGGAATCTGGTTAAT
>NW_004524593.1:22487330-22493032 GCF_000260255.1 Octodon degus | reverse complement strand
GAAATCACCTTTGACCCTTTGACCTTTTTTTTTTTTTTTTTTTTTTTTTTTTTGGCGGAACCAAGGATTGAACTCAGGCCCTTGCACTTGCCAGGGAAGCACTTATTCCACTGAGCCATCTCCCTGGCCCCCACCTCTTTTTTTTCCCCGTTTTTTTTGTTTTTTGTTTTTTTTTGTTTTTTTTTGTTTTTCTGCTGTTTTTGAGACAGAACCTTGCTATGCAATACAGTCTGGGCATGAACTCACTATGTAGTCCAGGGTGGCCTTGAACTCATGGCAATCCTCCTGCCTCAGGCTCCCAAGTGCTGAGATCACAGGTGTGTACCACCACACCCAGAAGAAATCACCTTTGACCTTTTTCTTTTTTCTTTCTTTTTTTCTTTTTTGCAGAACTGGGATTGAACTCAGGCCCTTGCGCTTGCCAGGCAAGCACTTATTCTACTGAGCTAACTCCCCGGCCCCGTCTTTTTTTTTTTTTTTTTTTTTTTTTTTTTTTTTTTTTTTTTTTTTTTTTTTTTTTTTTTTTTTTTGGCAGAACCGGGGATTGAACTCAGGCCCTTGCGCTTGCCAGGGAAGCGCTTATTCTGCTGAGCCATCCCCCCAGCCCCTGACCTCCCGTTGTTGCCGAACCCAGCTGAGAGGGCTCGGTTAGGCGGCTGAGCTACGCCAGGAGAAGGACGAGGGGGAGGATGACAGCCTCAGGTTCTGGGGGCTGGAGATCTTCCACAGTGTGCTCCCAGCAAGGAGGGGCGGAGGGGAGAAGAAGACAGACAGTATAACGAGAAGGTAAATTACCACAAATGCTGTGCATCGCAATCGCACTGCGAGAAGGTGATGCCAATGAAAGTAACCAGAAAGCGGAGGAGAAAGAGGGCAGGGAAGTCAGCGCAAACACCTGAGTAGGCGGGGAGCCACTGGGGAGGGGGAGGGGCACGGGGAGGGGGAGGGGCACGGGGAGGGGGAGGGGCACGGGGAGGGGGAGGGGCACGGGGAGGGGGAGGGGCACGGGGAGGGGGAGGGGCACGGGGAGGGGGAGGGGCACGGGGAGGGGGAGGGGCACGGGGAGGAGGGGAGGAGGCATGGGAATGCCTTAGCAAAGACAACGGCAAAAGCTGCCCACGTCGCTCGAGCCCGGCAGGCCCTGCCGTGTGTCACACTGAGGAAGCACATGTGCCTTTCCGTCCATGACATATTGTCATCTTGGGTAATTTGCAGGGGATAAAGCACCACTTGGTCTTTTAACTCTGCTTGGGAGCCGGGGCTTGGGGACGGAGCGCGGAGCTCCCCTGTGCCCGACGCCCTCAGTGCTCACCCAGCCCACGCTCACCCCACTCAGCCCAGGTTTGCACGGAGCCTGCTTCCTTCCCAGCTGCAACAGATAGCAGCACTCATGCGCTAAAGCAATGGCGTTATGAGGCGTGAGGAACTCAGAATCGCCCTGCCCTCTTCTTTGTCCCTTTTTTTATTACAGATTTCTAATAGCGCCGATGGTGACTATAGTTTAATGTTTCACACCAAAGGCATTCACAGCCTTCACCCCAGTTACGCAGAAACATGTTGAGGGGGCGAGCAGAGTTGGGGTGCAGGTTCCTGGGCCTCTGCCTGCAGAAACTCACCCTGCTGTGCTGGGACAGATCCATAAACTACTGTCACAGGGCTGTAGAGAGTCCCTTGCCAGGTTGACCAAACCTTAGTTGAATACCAAAATAGCCCTTGGAAACGAGTTGGACGTCGCTTACGGTCTACTGCCCCCAAGATTTGTCTTTCAAGCGGTGGAAGGGGCTTGCGTAGTGAAGTCAACCATGCTGCTGTCCTCACAGAAACCGAGACCGGTAGCCAGGACCCACTGAACCCTTTCACTTAAGCATTGTGCACCTCCTGGCAATTAAAGAGACTTGCTTCAACTGTGGCTATTTTTCTAGAGCAAGCAGTAAAAAAAATCAATCAGTAAATGATAATATTTGGCTAACCTAGAGGACTAAGTAAATCATTGTCGTATCTTTTGATTATATAAATAGATCACTAAGAACTGCTTGCGTGTCCTAGCCACGAGACCACAGCGATGGGTGCGCGCCCGCATTTACAGCGGTGTGGCTGGTCATAGCTAGGTCTTGGAAACAACCCAAATGCCCATCAACTGAGGAACGGATAAAAAGATGTGGTACTTTTTATGCAACGGAGTCTGACTCAGAGATTAAAAAAAGAGAAACTCAAGGCTTCTATAGGCAAATGGCTGCAACTAGCGATCACACCCGTACGTGGGGCAAATCAGACGGGCACATACGGACATTGTAGTCCTTCCTAGTGTGGGAACCTGAGAGAGTAAGGCCCGAAAGGTGCAACAGGTACTGCGAAAGCGAAAGAAACTGCTCAAAGGGAAGGGGCAACTGGGCTGGGGGAGAGGACGGAGAGATGGAAGGAAGGGAGCAGTGGGCCGAAGTACGCACGCAGGACAGCGCGGACAGCTGCGCTGCTGGGTTCTGCTAGTCTACCGAAAGGAGCAGTTAATACGTTTTTTTCTTTTTCAATTTTTTGACCAATTTTGCATGCCTCCATCTGGTGATCTGAACAAGTAATTTGAAGACAACAATGTGCAATATAACAATCATTGTCAAATTCATCTTGTTTAATGAAGTACTGCATCATTTCTAATGTTTTAAAAATTTTTTATTCTTTAAAAAAATGCTTTTGTGTACTTGTGGCCTTTATCACTGAAAACCAATGCAACCAGCAAAAACTTTTTTTTTTTTTTATGGGGGCAAGATTAGTCAGACCATAGTTGGACTTCTCATCCAACTCTTCAGAAGAAAAAAATCTTTTTTTTTTCTTGTATTTTAGGGAAGGGTCTACAGGGTGTTCAGGGTCCCACTACTAGATCGGACTCGTAGTGATCTGCCTGTTTACAGCCTCCCAAGAGCTGGGGTTACAGGAGCCACCATGCCCAGTCTCAGTTGCAGTCTCAGCGTGCCCCTGGGGCAGGGTCAGTGAAAATAATCTTAAATCAGTGTTGTCTACAATATAAACAGCTCGCACCAACAGAGATGTTTCGCAGGCCCAGCAGGCCCTGCCAGTCACCGCTGCGGGGTTGGCACACCAAGGGCTGTGTCTCTCCCTTCTCTGCTCACCCTGTAGCTGGAGCCCACAGTGCCTTGAAAGAAGGGCAGAGAAGTGAGCATCAGCAGAAGGGGCTGGGGGACAGGCCGAGCCTGAGCGGCCCGGTGGCGGCGAGTGACCCTGGTCAGAAGGCTCTTGCGCACCTGGCCCTAGAGCAGAGCACATCCACAGCCGGGACCTCCTACTGACTCCTTGCTGGGACCTGTGTCACTTGGCCTCTCGCGATGGGCACTGGAGCTCGGAACCGGCTGGGGTAGGAGGACAGTCGGCTGATGCTGCCCAGTGTGAGCCGGCAAGAGCCGGAGTCGGCACTGCATGCCCTGCCCTGTCACCCCAGAGCCTGTGTCTGCTCCTGCACGTAGGTCCTGAGACCAGGACAGTCCTCATCGAGAGGAACTAGGTAGAATCTAAGTTATGGCTCATTGAGGCCATTTTGACCACCAGGGTAGGCTCTTTCCTCGATAGTGTTCTTAACTAAAGCATTATACGATGGGGTTGGTGCTCTTGTGGGAAGCGGAGACTGAATCAGGTGGGGCTGCAGCTCCACATCTCAGAGCCTGCTCTTCCCTGCTGTCTTTGGATCTTAAGCATCTCCAGAGCCCACATGCTTGTGCCAAAGAAAATGTGTGTATCTGTGGTCTCCAGCTCGGCCACTTTTGGAGATGGTAAAAAAGTAAGAGTGGGGCCTAGAGAGAGGTCTTCAGGTTCCTGGGGGTGTGATCTCAAAAAGGAAGCACTCTCTCTCTCTCTCTCTCTCTGAGTAGATTTACTACTTGTGTTTTGCATACCCAAAAAGAACAAGCCATAATGATGTTTTACAAATTCGGGATGAAAGTACACGTGGTATATGATTCCACATTGAACAACGTTTGGTAAGAAATGCACGCATATTGCGTGGGCTGAACCCTCTGAAGCCATGAACTCAAATCAACCTTTGCTCTTCAGCGTTTGATTATCTCAAGTGTCTTCCACTGGCCAGCTCGGACCCAGAGGAGCCATCAGCTGAGGTCTGCGGTATTGGCACGTCATTCCCACAGCGCCAGCCTGGGCACTGGCAGGTAGAGTGGCCACGAGAGCCGGGCTGCACGCACAGTGCTCAGCAGAGGAGGTGACACATGACAAGGGCCACACGCCTGCAAGGCACTCCACCACTTGCCTGCCAAGTCCCACACTTATGTCTCTGCTGGGGTGGGACTGCGTAAGTCACAGAGCAGACCCGTGTCCAGAGCCACCAAGTCCCCAGCAGAGCGGGGCTGAGGCCCACAAGGCCGAGAGCTGCGTCCCCAGAGCGTGACATGACGGCTCCACGTCAGCCGAGGGTCAGAGAGAGATGGTGCTCGACTCTCTTTCGCTCACACCTCTCTGCTTTTGAACCGAAAATTTTGATGCAGTCTGAGTAACTGTGTATGTAGCGCTTGCTCCTGTCCAGCAGCTATACGGTACAGAAACTTATGCTAAAGTGTAATTTTTAAACTTTAATATTTTTATATGTAACTGGTCCTTATGTATTATTAGAGAAAACTAAGTCATCGTTATAGATAGATTTTAATTGTATATATCAGAGATGGAAAATTATCCAGAATTCATTGATAAATAAAAAATATTTGCAAAATTAGAAGTACAGTATGATTCCACTAATTTACTTACATCTATATAAAAAGAAGAAAGGTGCATCAAGCGAGGGCGTGCAGCAAAGCGAAGCTGCTTGCTTGCAGCGTGGAAGCCGGGAGTGCAGCGGGAAGCGCGTCCCGAGGCCCCGCCCGCCGTCCGACCCGGGCAACGCCTCAGCAGGCTTCGCGCCCGCACCGCAGGGCCCGGGCCTGGAGGGCATTCAAAATCCGAACCACGGTGTGGTACAAGGGGACTGTCCTAAAATTTAAAGAGACGTCGCTAAGAGGCGCGGGAGGCAGAATACAGGAGACATGCAGGAGGAAAGCTGCATGGTCTGCGCCTTCTTACAGCAGCACCAAAAATTACTCAAAGGCTGAGGCGACTCCTCCAGGGCTGTGGCAGCCCCACCTGCTAACGCTGCACCCAGCCCAACTGTCGCCGCCAGCAGCCCTGAGAACCACGATGAGGAGATAAAGGTTTCTCCAAGGTGGCGTTAGGGGAACGCGCTTCCTGGAATAAAGCAGCGAATCCAGAGGAGGCAGGCGTGAGGCCAGAGCACCGGCATGAGGCCTGCACGCCCGAGGGCTCAGAAGAACTCCCTCGGTAACCGGTACTCAGTAATCCCAGCCAGTAGTCAGGCTGCACACGTGACTTGCCTGCGCTGCCTCAAGCGGGGCTAGAGCTGCAAAGTAGGAGGGCTGCCTAAGCTTCTTCAGGGGAAGCAAGCAGCCATCACAGATTATGTGATGTATTTAGCAGTGTGGGAGATTGCAGGGCCCTTTCCAAATGCAGTGCATACACGGGAAACAGAAAACAGAAATGAAATGGTCTCACTATTAATCACATAAAAGTAGAATGTCACACATGCAAAAAAATAAATTTAGTAGCAGCATAGGACTTTTTAAAAATTTTTTTTGATAAACAGATACCAATGAGACAGTTTCAAATCAAATCGGAAGTACAGTTTCAACAAATAA
>NW_004524593.1:22445399-22483268 GCF_000260255.1 Octodon degus | reverse complement strand
TTAATTCAAGGATTTCTTTTCTCATTTCCAATCTGAGGTCTTCTATATCTTTGTGCAGCTGTTTCTTTATTTCAGAAGCTGCTGATTCATTGCTTTCAGCTGTGTGATTTCCAATTTTTTCTGTGTTAGTGTCCTCTGTACTTGCTACAGGTGGGCTTGGGTTCTGAGGTTGCATTTTGTTCCTTCTCGTCATGTTGTGTAGTACTGTCTTCTGACCTTTGTTGTAGACCTTTGCTGTAGTTATAACCTTCGCATGTACTGAAGTTCAGGTGCAGCTCTACAAAGTTTGGACTTATCCAGCTGCGTCTGGCTTGGGTCTGGCTGCTGTGCTCAGCTCCTTTCCGCTGCTGCCCTTGAGGGTGAACCTGTTGTGCTCCTGTGGCAAGATGTTCTGCTCCTAGACTAGCTGGGTGGATCTATCCTCTACACTCTCTGCAGGGATTGCAGCTGCAGGCTTATACCTCAGGCATGTATGCCAGGCCTGAGCTGTACCTGGAGGGGGCAAGGTGAAGTAGGGGGAAGAGGAAGCTCTCCCACACACTCACTGGACCTGTGCTAAGACTGGGTCCGGGGGTTCCTGGAACACCGCAAAATTCCTGCTTGGGGTTCAGGGTTCGGAGGTGCTGCAGAGTGGTGGGGGGCAGCCCAAGGGGTGGGAAAGGGTCTGGCCCATGCTGTGCCTGGGCTGGGACTGGTCCCGTCAGCGCAGGGTAGCAGCCAGCATACGACTTTTCTCAGTGGAAGATATGTATATTACTGTCCTAATGTCAATTCTGGATCTAGATTATCTGTCTATCTATCTATCTATCTATCTATCTATCTATCTAGTTTTGGTACCAGGAATTGACCTCAGGACCTTGTGCTTGCCAGGCAGGCACCGTGCCACTGAGCTCTATGCCCACCTGCAGCCAGGACAAGCATGATGCCACTCCGGTGGGAGAACTGTGAGAAGGAAGAGCCCTGGACCGTCCCGGCAGCCCGGGGGCGGGGGCACGAGTGTTCCTAGCATGGACGGAGGTGCTGCGAGTGTGTGTGTGAGTATCGGGGTAATTACATGAACCAATAGCCAAAGACTGGAAGAAAGTCTGCTGAAGAGGTGGTGCTCTGGAGCAAAGAAGGAAGGTCGAGTGGCTGCTGTCTTCCCTTTAAAAGTTCATAGTTAACCTTTAACTTAAAATATGTGCTGGCTTTAGTTTGATAAAAATTAATATAAAAGCAACTACACTTTCAGTGTTTATGTATAGTGTCCCATCACACAACCTTGGAAAGTTAGGTGTTTAAATAATTTAATGACAACAAATCATTTAAAACAATGTTTCCAAAAATTCAGAATACAAAAATGTACTTGGCTCATGATTCCACTTAAAAATGGTTGGGAAGAAATGCATAAGCAAGCAGCTCTTACCTCTTATAATAGATTTGTAAATAGTTACTAAAGCGTCTCCTATGCGCTCCTATATTTCCAGGTTTTGCATAGTGTGTGCTAATTTCATGAAAGAAAGGACCACTCTTCTGTTTTGAGTGTACGGCGATTCATGCCTGTCCTTCAATAACTTTGCCAAAAACCAGACTAGAGAAATTAATCTAAAGGGCAGGACGGGAGACCTAGGTGTTATGAATCACAGATTTGGCTGACAGGGAAGGTAACATCAACATTTTAAGCCAACATAGGCATAGCCACCATCCCAGAACACTGGGGTGTGAGGGAGAGACGCTCCCTGGGGACGAGGAAGCCCGGCCCGGCCAGGTGAAGCAGCTGGCTTGGGGCTGCGAAGCTGGAGACGCTTGGGGGCGGCCGGCCGGCCAGCTGGGTGCCAGCCTCCTGACGGCCTGCGTGGGGGCCAGTCCTCGCTCCTGAGCATGGACCCACTCCACCGAGGGACCCAGGAGTGCTCGGCGGGCCAGGGTCTGGCTTCTGTGCAAGGCCCTCACGGCTTGCACCTGGCCGGAGAGCCACGCGTGGGAAGCTGAGCCAGCTGGCCACACAGCTGCAGAGGCCCTGCTGTCCTATCTGCTCCCAGGCGGCCACGGCTGCCCGTGAGCCTGGCGGCCTGGCCCCTGAGCTCTACTTGCTCCCCGGGCTTCTCACAGCTTCCCAGGCTGTTTCTCCATGTAAGCTTGTTAGAGTATGCTGCGCCCAAGGTCTGCACGAGCACTCCCTGCTGGAGACTCACTTCCTTGTCCTCAGGTGAAGGCGCTGGGCTGCTTCCCTGCTGTTGCCTGCGCCTGCTCAGCACATGAGTCACTCCTGTGTGCGGGTTTAACTGCAAAAGTGCAGTGCTACAGGGGACCAGAGAGGACAGCTCGGCCTCGCAGGAGCTCTGCCGAGAGGCTCCGACCGAGGCTTCCAGATGCCCTGGAGGGACAAGGTCTCCCTGGGCACGGCAATGATACCAGGGAGGGGGACACTGCTTTCGAAGTATTGAGTAAACAGGTGCTCAGAGGCCAGGCCACCGAGGAGAGGCCTGGAAGAGCAGCGTCGCTGGAGTATCGGCCTCAGCCTGCTTTGGTGCTTGTAGTTTTGTTTGGAGCGCACTATTTTCATTTGCCGAGGCTGTCTCAGACTATGACAGATGACCAGTTATGGTGGCCCAAGCAGCACAAAAGCCAAGGGCCCTGGCTCCCTGCTGTCCTTTTTTTTTTCTTTTTTTAAGGATAAGGATGTTCGGGTCCTCATACAGCTTATTTCCGTCCCTCTGCAGTCTGCTGTGACTTTCAGGTTTGGGAACTTTCAGTGTACTTTTTTTTTCCGTTTTCTCATTGCTGAGTGAGTAGCTGATGCTCAGTACCCAGAGGAGGGCAGCTTGAGTCAGCTCAAGGTTTCAGAGGAGTCCCTGGTCGGTGCTACAGGGGAGCAGGGTGGGCGGGTGTGGGGCAGGTGCCCAGGTTACAGCAGTTGGAAGCAGAGCAGGCGACAGAGCCAGAGAGGCGGGGGCCAGAGCCAGATGTGGACCCCAAGGTCACCTCTTTGCCACCCACCCTGAACCCCAGAAGTCTGTCTGCGAATTCCCTCGGGGGCTCCCTAGCCCACGAAGTTGACACAGTTGAGCTTAATTAACCACTTAGGTTGGCATCTGATGCCTCTAATTCTCCAGTGGTAGCTGCTGTCTCTCTAGAGAGCCCAGCTAGATTCAGCCTTCTGTAAGTATACCTGGACCTGCATCTCTCCCCTCTTCTCCTGTCACTGTCCCACCACCCACACTTGCCCGTGACACAGGCATGGTGAGTTTGTCCTGCATCCTAGGCAGTGCGGGCTCTGCCACGTGTGGGTCTCTGTAGTCTTTCTCTCCTCTTGCTTCATACAAGGCAGTTCCTGTTCCTTCCTTAAGATCTAGCTCCTGTGTCATCTCACCTCCAGAGTGTCACTTCCTTCTCCATTGTCCATTTACGTCCATTGAGTCTCTAAGCTGTGCATCTATGGAAGGCAGGGATCCATACTGACTCATGTTTCCATGTGACATGCCAGCATGTACTTGGGTGCAGTGGAGACGCTTAGTGGGTGTTTACTTGGTGGATGAGTTAGAGCTCGGCACTGCACCTTGCCACCTCTCCTAGCAGTGTGTGTGGCCTGTCTGGGAGCTTTTCTCCTGCACCCATCAACACTACCAGTCAGGAACCCTTTTCTTCAGGGGCCACCAGGAGCCCAGCCATGAAGGACATGGTGAGTAGGGGCTGCCCTGGGTGTTACCAGCTCAGGCCCACAGTGGAAGTTGGCCCCAGCTGACCCAGTGAGAAGGCCGGCATGAGTGCGGCTCCTTTACCAGGGGAAGGCAGGCCGGGGCAGCAGGGATGTTTTTCTGTGTCTGGCAGGTTGCATTTGAGTTTTAAAAGAAGATAGCATTCTGTCCTGGAGTGTCCTGGCGGAGGCATGTTACACCAGGGACAACCTGGCCCAGGGCCTTTAGGCAACCCTGGTTCCAAGCCCCTGTATGCGGGTTCTGGGCCCTTTCCTTCCTCACCTGTCTGGGCAGGGGCTGCACTGCACATGAGCTGTCTCTGGGCATCTGTGCTACTCCACCATTCTGGCTACCTAACCAAGCTCACAAAGCTTAGTGGCCTCAAGTGACACAAATGATTTGTCATGAGTTCTCTGGGCTCCCTGGGCCATCCCACTTTGCACGGCGGCAGCTAGAAAGCATACGTGCATGGATTTTGCTGAGCCCTTAGCAGGGGCTGTCCCAGCGTAGCTGGCCGCATTCTGGTGCCCCCAGGTGATGCCAGCCGTGGATGGAGGAACCTCCAGTCTCCTCCACAAGGCCTCTCCTCTTCAGGCATTGACAAGGAATTCCTAAGAGCACGGAGCCCGGGTTCCACAGGCCAAAACCTGAGCTGCTTCCACCACATTCCACTGATGAAGGAAGCCTCAAGGACGACCTGGATTTAAAGATGGGCACCTCTAAGAGAAGCGGTGTGGCAAACACGATGAGGGCATCCTTAGAGACCCACTGCAGCCTCGATGAGCAAGCAGCCCAGAGGCATCTCAGCAGAAGTGCGCTCAGCGAGACTCCAGACAACGCTCCCAAGCTCAGATCCAGTCAGATCTTAAGGAGAGACCTGGCTCACGGGTGCCTCTGGGCAAAATGGATGTTACTCTGATTTTCATGGCTCAAAAAATGAAAACAAAGGTTTGTGACAGGAGGGCCAAGTCCTCAGTGTCCTATCTCTAAAGCTTTGTTCTGCCAAAGGAAAGTAGAGCAGCGAGGACGAGGACCAACACCACAGTGCTTCGGAGCATCTGCGCCTGGCAGATTTGCCCCGCTCCTCTCTGGGTGGTGGGGCAGCCAGGCCCAGCCCAGCCCCTGCAGCCCCCACACGGAGCTCAGCATTCTCCCTGCAGCCCCCACACGGAGCTCAGCATTCTCCCTGCAGCCTTAGAGCACAGCAAGGGCGATCATGCTAACGGCGCTGGAAGCTGACTGCATCTCTAGGGCTCTTGCGGCCGGGGTTCTGTCTTTACTGACAGCCTTGAGAATTTAGAAATGACAATTTGAGTAAAAGAGTGAATTTGGATACATTGGTACCTCGGTTTATAAACTTAATTCATTCCGTGACTCTGAGGAAGATGGTCACGATCCTGTCCTCCACCCCGTGGGGGGCTGTGAGCAGAAGTGCAGCTTAGCCGAAGGCTTGTTTGCACACAGACGTGTCTGAGAACCAAGGTGTCACCGTACTGACACCGTCAGGCCTTTTTGCACATCAGATAATTACCCCATTAGCTGGCACAACAGAGCATTCGGAACGGAGCAGCCGTGACCCACCGTGCTGACACACGCACGGCACATGATTAAGATGTTGCTGCAGTCATTAAAGAAGAGACCCCAAGCGTATGCGGGAGACTGGCCGGCTGCTCGCCCTCAGGACGGGTGACGGTCGCTCTGTGAGCAGCGCCCGCAGAAGGTGTCTGCGAGTAGCAGGTTGATGGTGGCCCACGGGAAGCAACAGGAGTATTTTATGACTTCCTCACACCACTCGCTCCACAGAGCTGCGACGGCTGGCAGTCCTACAAGTTCCTCCCCCAGTATTCCTGAAACTGTGAGATATGAAGGTGTTCATTCACAGGTATTTGTATTTAAAGTGCTTTCCCTTTTCCAAAAGGTGCTACCTGAAGCTTTATTAGTGAGCTGGCTAGAGCAGGACTGTGTGGCCAGAGGCTGGAGTGAGACAGCAGTCACTCTGTGCCTACCGCAAACCTGTCCACCAGTGCCTGGGCAATGGGGTTGCCGAGGACGGGTGTTTGTCTCTGAAACTCTGAGTTGTCTGAGACAAGACTGGGTGGGACTATCCAAGCAGGTGGTGGGACCAGATGCTGAATAAGGGTGCTCCAGAGAAAGCCTTCCAGCTGGTGTAGTGATGAGACCTTGCGGAGCTGAGGCAGAAGGCTCGCAAGTTCAAACCCAGCCTGAGCAATTCGGCAGGTGAAGGAGACAGTGTCTTCAGAGGAGGAAAACAAGAAAAAAAGGACTGAGGCTGTGGCTCAGTGTGAGAGAGCGAGCTGGGTTCACTCTTCAGTGCCACACATGTGGAAAGACAGCCTGGATGCCAGCTTCCTGGGGATCAGGGCTCCACTGAAATGGAGTTTGGCTTCCCCTTTTCCCACCAATTTAATCCTAACAGCGCCACTCACTGCTTCTAACAAGAAGGCTCCTGGGTGCCGCGCGGGGGGCTGGAGAGTGGCTTTCAAGCTCAGCCCAGCTTGGGATTACACGTGGGCCTGGAGTGCCCATTCCAGGCTGACAGTGCACAGCAGGTGGTGACAGCCAGCAGGGCGCTGCACCAGCTGCACTTCCCAAGGCCTTGCACAAGTGGCTGAGGGGCAGTTCCTCACCCTGAGAGCTCAGCTGGCTCCGCCCTTGGCCCCCCCGCATGGGTGCCTGTGCCTCGGGCACCTTTACCCCCGGCTCTGCCCTGCCCCCAGGGCTCTGTGTGCACCTGGAGACAGTCCTGCTGCAGCTGTGTGCTCAAGGGAGGGGCACATGGGCACTCAGCATGGGCACTCAGCATGGGTGTCGCGCAGCCTCGCCGCTCCTGCTGCCTCTGAGCAGCTGGGTAAGCTGGGAGGTCAGAGGCCAGGTGTGCCCAACCCTGGGGGCAGCCCTGGGCCAGGAGCACAACTGGGTTGGGAGGCCCAGGGTGGCTGCTCACCCAGCCGGCACATGCTGGTCTGAAGGATGAACATGAGCGTTTTGCAAAGGGCCCTGCCCTTCTTCCTGCAGGGCAGCAGCTGCTCTGGTGTGCTCTTGGGACCTGGCCTGGGACCTCCTCCCTGCAAGGGACCTCTGTGGCCAGCTCTCCTTCCGAGTGTCATCCGGGAGGACCACCCAGGGCAGGCTTCCGCTTTGTGCAGATGCGCCATCAGGTGTGGTGGAAGGAAGGTAGTGCAGCCCAGACACTCCATGTTTAGGGCAGGAGGGCAGCGGGCTCATGTAGTTGCCTTGCAGGAAGGAGGAGCAGCGCTTGCTTGAGGCCCTGGTGCTGGGGTGGTCTGCGGCTTCTCGGGGGGCCTGCAGTGAGGGTGGATTTCGCAGACCTACGGAGGGAGATGTTTGCATGTCTCGCTCAGCCCAACTTCATAATTTGCTCATATAACTCTTGGGTGCCACATGGGTCCCTAAGGGCCCAGATCAAGGACTTTAGGTGGCTCTGGCTGTGTTTGGCCCACTCTGCCTGTTCGTATCCATTTTGCTAACCCAGAGGGGCTCTGGCCCCACACGTGTCCCTGTGGCCCGGAATCAAATGATGTTAACCAGTGAAACCACAGATCCGCCTTAGTGTGGCCCGGGACGGGAAGCAGGTGCGCCCGTCCTCCCCACCCCCTGCGAACTCATCCAGGGCTCTGTGGCCACTGCACTCCTTCCTGTCATGGGAACCACACTGGGCATGGAAGGGAACGCACAGTGCCCTGGTCAGCTCATGCAGGCCACGTCGCTGATCCAGTCATCTGTGGACTTTTCCACATTCCAGCTATTATGGGTAAAGATGCTGCAAACAGCTGCTTACAAATTTTTGTGTAATCATCAATTTATACTACAGCCAGTTTTGACCTTGTTACCAGAGTTTTGGTCATGATTTCCTGCAAGAGACAGGCAGGTGACCAGGGATCCTGAGAAGAAGGCAGAGCTGCTGAGGAGGAGTCCTAGGGCCAGACTGGCTCTTTTCTCACCACCCAGACACCCGCCAGGGAATCCTGGACTGTCACAGAAACACATCTGCCAAGACACAAACACCCTAGCAATACTGAAGGCCCATGTTGAGCGCCATTAGGTCCCTAGCAGGAGGCTACCTCATTTCATTTCCAAACGCTACCCAAGTCCACAGGGTGACTGCTCTTCGCAGTCCTTGATATGCCAGCAGTGCATGTCATGCCTAATGCCACTCACACCCCGAGCCTGGCAGGGGAGCCTCCTGGGGCTCCCAGAAGCTGTGCTTGCTAAAGGTTTTCAAGCAACAGACAACTTGGAGCCTGGTGGATGGGAGCTGCTCAACTCAGGAAGCAGAGAGGGAGTGAGAGGGAGGGAGGAAGAAGGAGGGAGGGAGGGAAGAAGGAGGGAAGGAGGAGGAGGAGAGAGGCAGGGAGGGAGGGAGGGAGGCAGAGAGGGAGGGAGAGAGACAGGTAGGCAGGCAGGCAGGCAGGCAGGCAGATCAATGGACAGACTCCTCTGGCTGTGGCTTCCTGGGCCCAGAGCTTGGGGTGCCCAACCTGGCCACTCTGCTCTTGTCTTAGGTGAGCTACTCCTCCATCTCTGCCTGCTCCAAGTTCTGCAGTGTAAGCAGGCACCTCTGTGCTCTCAAGCTCAGTCAGAGGTGAGGCTCTGGGCTTCCTATATACTTGGGCCACCTGCAGCCTCTGACGTGTGCAGGGTCAGCTGAGCTCTGCATCCCTAACACATTCCCAGATGGTACAGGGCCCAGAAACAGCTACCAGAGGTGGGTGGTTTCTACCTGGCACAGCCTTGGAACCCCAGTGCCCACCTGTGCGGCTGGATTGTACCTCAGGGCTTCCTAAAGCTGGAAGATCAAATATCTTTTCCCCCACACATGACAGTTATTAGTTTATAAATCTGTTGGGCCTCTCATTTTCTTCATATGAAAAACAAAGGGGATGTTGATAACCCCACCCAGGAGATCACATGGGCAGGACAGAGACAGTGAGAAGGGCTTTGTGAGCTGTCCTGCCTTTGGTAGGTGCAGGGGAAATGGCCATCTGGGTCCCCTCAGCCTGCAGGAAAGTGCTTGTGGTGTAGCTAGGGCTTCTATAGTTTCCCAGGGCTGTAGGAGCCCCTTCCTGGTTCTCGTCTGAGTCTAAGAAGTTAATATTTGTAATCCCAAAGATATGTTATTGGAATCCCACCAAGTTAATTCCAATCTACCACTCCCAGTGCAACCCACGGTGAAAGTAAAGACACCAAAGCATATTTATAATTATTGGGGAGCCAAGGGGCCCTAAGTCCATCCATGAAGATGGCTTCCCAGAACCAAAAGACTAACCCAGGGCCTCACCCGGTTTTGTTCAGTGGAGGAGTGGCTTGAGGAGGACTGACTGAGAATTGTGGGAAGTAGGTGACTCTGTGAGCTGAGCTAGGTGGAAGGCCTACATTTACCTCTGCCGTATGCAGAGAGAGTAATCTGCTTTATATTAGTGAGACAGTATCTAATGTTTTGGGAGGTCTAGTGCTTCAGCTTTGATGTAGTCTTTCAAGCCCCAGGAAGTTATAGCCTCTGGCTCCAGGCTCCGATCCCAGCTAGAGGCACTGAGTATTGGCTCTTCGTCCTGTCTCGACCTGCCTCACATTGAAGAGCAGCAGTGTAGGTTACCAGGGAAACGCGCAAGCCATCTTCAAAGACTTATCACCAGCACCTCAGCTAGACCGATATACATTGCTTAAGGCCAACTGAAGGATAAACAGAAGTCCCAGCCAGCTCTGCACATATCAATAGGAGGAAATAGGGTCAGGCTCAGCCAAAATGGATACCATTGCTCTTCTTTCAAGGAGAGCTGCTCAAGTGGACCTTCACAGAGGGCCCCAAGGTACAAGTGGTGAAAATGTGGGACTGTGTGGAAAGCCCAAATCCACCATGAATTTTGTAGGACTCAGTGTCTTCATTTCTAAAATAAGACCATTGAATAGGTGTGTGTCTACAGCCTTGTTAGGGTGGTGCTTTCCTAAAAAATCCCACACTGCTTCCCACAATCTGCACATCTGCACATCTGCACATCTCAGTTCCACTGTCACTGAGAGAAGAATCAGAAATGCTCTACTGTGATCACATGATATTTGGAATCACTTCCTACTCATGTTGTAGGATGGTACTCATTTGTCAAGTGGAAACTTATACAAATGTTTGCTCGCTTGCAGAACACTTACTGACCCAGCCACTTGAAGGCAAGACTTTCAGTGATGGGTACAACTGTCACCCTGCCAGCCTTCCCTGGTAAAGGCTATGGAGCTGGAGCTCCAGAGCTGCGACCGAGTAGGCTTTAAGCAAAAGACAGGGAGGAAGCAGCCCAGATTAATTCCATCCCAAACTTGTTACCTCTCTTCTCCCCCAAGACAGCAAGGAAAACAGCGTTAGGCAGTGTGCATAATTTGCATGTGCTGGGAAATTATTTCCAAGGCTCCTCTGATGGATGTAGGCTATAAATTCACAACCAGGATGACGAGATATTAATAATTATTTCTGCAGTGTGTTATGTTTGTCAAAGGACTCGCAGTTATTTATGACATCATTATTTCACCCTGAACAGTGTTCTCACTGGATAAGGGATGTTGAAAATTAAGAATGGGTCAGGATAAAGGTGGAGAAAGAGGTCTTTGCCCTCTCCCCTGGGAGCTGCCCTTGGTACTGGGAAGCAGACCATGGTGCTGGCCACTGCCCTCCGCTTGTCTCTAGCCATGCACAGGTAGGACAGCAGGGTGCTGAGTGTCTTGCATAGCTGTGAGTGGGGCTTTCTCTCTGGACTTCAGTTGTGACCAGCCCATCTTCCTTTCAGGTGGCTGTCACTTAGCAGAAGAGGGCAGAAGATGAAGGCCTGCAGGGAGGAGACCCGGGCATTGGCTCCAGCACCTCCTGACTAGCTGTGTGACCAGGCAGGCTCTTTTCTACCTGGATTCTCTGAGTTTGTCATCTGTCATACCAGATGACAGCATTCAGTGTCTCAGGGGAAGCAGGTTTTCTGTGACAGCAAAATAAGGGGCACAAAGCAACTTAAAGATGCCTGACGCTCCATCACGTGGAGTGAGTAGTCCTGCTGCCCACACAAACAGCTGTTCTCAACCCCAGCTGGACACGTGGTCCTCATGTCCAGCCTGGGCGCCAAGCGTACCCCTGGCTGAGCGCCCTGACCAGGGGAGCTGTGTAAGTTTTGTTTCCTTTATACCAAGAAGCAAGAGAGCAGAGTGAAGGAGCTCACTGATTCCAACAGCAGAGAGTCGAGTCCTGGCTTAATTGTGACATCCACCTCTGACCATGGTGGAGGACTTTCTGCCACTCACAGACTAAAGTGTCCGGTGTGTGTTGGCCGTGGTTGCAGCTGCTGAGTGGTACCATGCTATGCACCCCGAGAGCAAGGAGGGCACATGGATCAGGAGTGTGCATCACACGGATGCACACACGCACACCTGCAGTGCCGTCACGCACGCGCACACACACACCCATGCACACATGACTCAGGTCACTAAGAAGTGGGCGTCATCTAAGCCCATCTCAGGGCAGCCCAGAGCTTGCGTTTGGTAGATGAGCACTTTCAGGCATCCACTGAGAACACATCCAAGGGTTGAAGACACGTATGAGCTTGAGTAAGCACGCTTTAATACCTATAAATATATATGAAATCTCAGCAGACAGGGAAGAACTATCCAACAGAAGAAAATGAACCTCTGTTTAGAATTATAAAGGAAGATCACTGGAAAGTCTACCAGGAGGCTTTATCAAGGAATCGGAGATGGTAGAATACAGAGATAGCCCAGAGAGACAGCCCAGCGGCATAAGCAGCTACCTGGAAATTGTGAGGTCCAGAGAGAGAGAGAGAGAGAGAGAGAGAGAGAGAGAGAGAGAGAGAGAGAGAATGGACAGGAGGAAAATAGGTAGAAATTATTCAATTGGCAGGAAAAAATACTGAGGGAATGAAAAAAATCACACACAGAGGCCCAGGCGCCTGGGGGATAAAAGACAGAAGCAAGCCCGGATCACAAAGCTGTAGAAGGGAAGGTGGGGCCAGCATGGGGCCGCATGCCTGCACACCCAGCACTCTGGGAAGCTGAGGCAGGAGGATCCCAAGTTCAAGTCAGAGCCGTAGCAAGACCCTGCATCAAAAGTTTAGAAAATTTTAAAAGACGTAGCAATGAAGCTTAGTGTTATGGCCCAACTTCAATTCTTAGCAATAAAAGGAGGAGGAGGAAGAGGGAGAGGAGGAAAAAGAGGAGGACTAAGAGAAAGGAAATGAGAATGGAGTAAAAATATGCCTAACAAAACAGAGGTGGAAAGTTCCCATAATTGAAGGAAAACAACTTAGAAATTTGCAGTAGATCCAGGTGTGGTGGTGCATGCCCGTAATCCTAGTATTCAGAAGGCTGAGGCAGGAGGACCACAGTGAGGACAGCCTGGGCTACATAATGAGGTGGGGTTTTTTTGGTTTGTTTTTGTTTTTTGGTACCAGGGATAGAATTTGGGACCTTGTGCTTGCCAGGAAGATTGTTATGCTCCTGAGCCATCTCCCTGGTCCTACATAATGAATTTAAAGCTAGCCCGAACTACATAGTGGGATTCTGTCTCAGAAAAAACTAACACAAATTCTATTGTATTTGGGCGATCTTAAGAAAAATTCATAAAGAAAACCATACCGAGGCACATCAGAGTCAAACTGTTGCAAACCAAGACTAAAAGGAGAAAAATCTTTAGGACGAACAGAAAAGAAAAAAGAAAAAGCGGTGAGCTACCCGTGGTGCTCAGAGGCCCGCGCTCAGAGGACGGGGCAGCGCCCGAGCCCGCGGCGGCCCGCGAGTCCCCCTGCGCGGCCTGAGAAGGCCAGCCAGGCAGCGGCTGCAGGCGGAGCCTCGGGGGTCCGGACGCCCCGTGGGACCCAGGGCCCTGCGCTGCGGACTCGCTCCTCAGCTGGGGTATCCCCCCCCCCCCCCCAAAAAAAAGCTGGGAATGTTCAAGGCGGGAAAGTGTGGCCGTGGTGGCAGGTGACTGTGCCCCCCTGAGTCACAAATGCCTGCTGGATCGGATCGGCACAACTGTCACCAGAACGTGCAGGAGGCGGAGGACGAGGGCACCACGGGGGTGCAGGAGGAAGGGCGCCCTGCTTCTCCGGAGGGTGGAGCTTCTGTCTTCAGATCCGCCTTGCTCTTTGTCTGCTGGTGTCCGGCGGAGCCCTCAGCCTCCATCCAGCTCCTTCCGCCTCCTGCTAGGGACCCACACGGGCCCCTACACGGAGCCCGGGCCAGGCCAGGGCCTCGGTCCCTGGAGCGCAGACAGCGCTTCCACACCTCGCCCGCCCCACCATGAGCGCTCTGCGTCCCGCCTGTGAACAAACCTTCAGCTAGAGGCATTCTCTAAGCAGCGCTGATGACTGGGGAGGCGGGAGCGCTGCGCTCCAGAGCCTGTCACCCTGGAGCTGCGTATGGCAAACGTAGCCATTGAAAGCTTACCACACAGAAGAGAAAGTGATAAGAAATATATATATTTTCCTGTATTTCAGGGAAGGGTCTCCAGGGTGTTCAGGGTCTCACTACTAGATCGGACTCCTAGTGATCCGCCCGTTTATAGCCTCCCAAGAGCTGGGATTACAGGCACATGCCACCATGCTGGGTCTCCATTGCTGTCTCTTCGCACTCTGGGGGTGGGGCCGGTACATCAGGCCTGGGGATTGAACCCCTGCCCTCTGTGCCTGCTTGCAGGCGCTTTAACCCACTGAGCTATTTGGCCAGCACTTATGGTAAGAAATCTTGACTACTTGTTATTAGTAAAGGAGGGGCCCAGACGGCACTGGGACAGCCCTCCAAGGTGGTGACGGGCTTCGTCTGTTTCGGGGAAAGTGCCCTCCATGAGAGACGTGTTGAAGATGACTGAAGCTGCTGCTGGAGATGCGCGCCAAAATGTGGAAGTTAAAATTTCCTAATTAACCCAAAATCAACTTTTAAAAAATAGTGCAACAAGGAAACCAAAAACATGAGGATTAAATGGGACCGAGGTAGCGAGGTGAGAGTTAAATTCCGCAGTACCAATTGCTTCCTTAAATCTAAACAGGCAACACAGTTGAAGGGAAAACCCCAGTGAATCCAAAGGGGCTGCTGCGCTCAACGGTATGCTGACTAGAAGCAGATAACCCAATAGAACAAACATAGAAGTCATCAGTCTAGAGTCGCTGAAGAAACAAGCTGTATCTGCAGCGGTACCTCGGGTCACTCACTTAGCTCTTTCCAGGTTCTTGTCACCAACTGAATTAGATGAGAACTGAACCAAACTCAATGGTCAGGTTCAGCGTTCACTTTATGGGGAGATTAGACCTGGTTCTCCTTTGTGGATATTTGTGCATAGTTCTTTCTCATCTGTAATCCATAGACCATGTGCGGTGCTACATATAAATATGTGTAATTATGTACAAAAACAGGTCTATTCAAGGTCAGGCTCCTGGGGCTGCGGGGCTGGCTGTGTGAAGCTATAGACCTGCAGGCGGCTGGGTGGACCCAGGCCACAGCTGCTGCTGGAGCTCGCTTTGTGAGTCCTTGGAGAAGCCTTCTGAGCAGAATTAGCCACGCACCAGCCCTGCACCTTGGAAGAGAGGTTTCAAGACGCTCAAAGGCAGACACTTGTGATCTTGTCACCAGGGAAACTTACAGGGAGATCACAGGTGACAGCTCTGACTTCAGATGATGTGGTGGGAACCAACTGGGACAAGCAGAGTGTGGCGTGTTTCCTGGAGGCGGGGACAGGGCACGAGCAGGACCCTGAGGGCATTGTGGCCACACAGAGGACTGAGTGTGGATGGAGGCAAAGCCACGCCACCCCACAGGAGCCAGGGCTGTGGTGCCGCTGCCGGGGTGCTGCTGCTGTGCCTAGGGGTGGTGGCGTCTGGTGTAAGGGAGGAGACCCAACAGCACGGAACATGGTGGCCGAAGACAGAAGGCTAGAGATGACAGCGGGGAGAGGGAGGCAGCAGGGGCAGGAAGGGGGTCCCCCCGGCTGGGGCGAGGCAGGGCCACCGTCCACACAGAGTCCTGGTGCATTACTTCCCGGTCAGAGAGCAGAGATTCTGAGATTTGTGGGCCTTGCAGTTGATACTACTTGGCATCTAACTTAGGAAAGATGGATAAAAAACATACAGGCAGTTAGATTAAAAAATAAATTTTCATTCATTCAAAAGAAATCACAACCGATTACACATTTGGCCAAGCTGTTGTTCACACATTTTCTTAAATTACAGAAAAATAATGTAGTGACACCGCCAGACCTCCCACGCGACTCTCAGACGCTGCTTTCTATGTTTGGCACCCGTTTTACCTGTTTCCTACTCATCATCCTGTGGTACTGTTCTCTGTTGGAGGGTGGAGGAGTGCATTAGCTCTGACATGTTCGATTGAAAGGTTTTAATATGCTTTATTTTTTTTTTTAGGGAACGGTCTACAGGGTGTTCAGCGTCTCACTACTAGGTCAGACTCGTAGTGATCCACCTGTTTACAGCCTCCCAAGATCTAGGATAACAGGCGTGCACTTCACATCCAGTCTCAATTGCCATCTCAGTGCACCCTGGGGTGGGGCTGGCATAGCAGGCCCAGGGATCGAACTCCCAGCCCCTGCACCTACTTGCAGGTCCTTTAATCCACTGAGCTATCTAGCCATCCCTATGTTATTGCTTTTTAGAACAGCTTGAAGCCTGTAAAACAATTTTGTGGAGCTTAGAGAGCTTCAGTGTGGCTCCCAGCCACTGTCTACTGTGACAGCATCAGACCTTAATATGGAACATCTATCGCGGCAGATGAACTCATTGAGTGAAGTCGAATCCTTAGCCAGGCTTCTCTGTTTTTCCCTGCATGCCGTTTTCAATGCACAGGTTACTCTGACCCTGCTGGAGGAGATTAGGGTGTGACGAGGCGGACGGGGGATGTGGGCAGGACCTGCTAGTTACCAGATCCCAGAAGGCACGTACAGAACAGCCCTGGAAGGCGGCACACAGACTTCTCTCGAGATCTGGGGGTGTTTCCATATGGTGCGCACATCGGCCTGGGCATGGGATCCCCGCAGCACCTGGGGAGGTCTGTGTGGCAGTTCTTGTGGGTTTGTTTCCTCCCGATGCAGACAGTGCAAAAGGGCACGGACACCAAGCAGGGCTGCTGCTGCAGCTTCCCCGGAGCCTGCCTGGTTGCTCCAGGCTGTTCCTTCATCTTGCTTTTTATCCTCTTTGGCATGGCCCAGCCTCACTCTGTGGGGCTGGTTTTCCCCTCACTATTCAATCTTACCTTTTCAAGTAAACATCGCCACTGCCGTTTGCTCATTTCGTCCAGTTCTTCATTCGAGATGAGAACCTGAACTCTAGCTCTGGAAGGAGAGGCGAGTGACCCATAACTTCATAATGTTGACCCCGTGAGTCACTTTTAAAGGGTGAAAGATTTACTCAATCTGAAGAGAAACCAGAGTATGCAAATCATTTTAAAAAGGACCCAACTGCATATGTTGTAGGGTAATAATAAGCTTTTCTTCTGGAGGGTTAACAACCTAAGTTTGCAGACCAAAAATTAGAAAAAGAAGGGCTGCAAGGACAACCAACATTGTGGCCCTAGCCTTTCAAGGTCAGTGAAGACTCGGGACATAGGAGAACCTGTACTATAACATCATGTAACTCAGTTGTGCTCCAAATTTTCTGATGAAGGAGATTATGGGCCCACAGTGGAAAATGAATGATGATGTAGAGTGTGCCTAAGGAGAGTCACATGGAGAGAAAACACTCTCTCAGGCTTTCACAGAGAGCAAACTGGTCAAGCAATGGCCGTGACTCATCCACATGGCTGACACTGACAAAGGATCTATAAACTGCAGTACAGGATTTCAGGGTAAACCCTGAGGGGACTTGAATAACTTTATCAGATACAAAACTTACGTTTCTTGTTATATAGGTCTTGCTTTATTTGGTCTTAACCATCCAGCAGAAAGATAAAAAAAATGAGATATAAGGGCTGAAGCCATGTTGGTATGCTGGGCTGTGAAGGGCTTAGGTCAACAACTTGTGACATTGCCAGTCCTGTGGATGACTCACTACTATTATGAACTACTGGACTATATTGGATTATTTTGCTGAATTCATGCACCTACATTATTTTAATGACAATGGAATACTCTTCTCTGACAAAACTAAACAAAAAAAAGGGGATACAAAAGAAGGACCATTTTGTATTTGTATATACAGAATAGTTAGGATAGATATACAGCTACTTTCACTTAATTCAATGAGAAGAAGGATTTGTACTAATAGTGTTTGGACTGGATATCAAGTCTGCATCTTGTACTATGAATAAGCACTAAGAAGAAAACAACATGCAATGTATCAATTATTGAAACTATCTTACTAATCGGTTTTGAAACTGTCTCATTGCTGTTTCTCAATAAAATTATTAAAAATAAAGTAAAATAAATAGGAGCTACCTGATGAGGCATGACACAGCATCTGGTAGTCAGAAGCCGGCAGATTGCGGAACAGCCCCAGTCCTCCAGCATCACGCTCCTCCGGGCCGCCAGCTCTCCAAATTGCCTGTGCCATGGAGGATGAGCGTTTAGAGATGTCCTTCAGTTGGGACTTGTCTGCTCTTTGTCTCAGGAGTAGATTGTGGGTCCAGGTTCTGTGGACGAAGCCCACACAGGTAGAGTGGGGCTCCATCACTTCTCATCCACGTGACGTGCTCCTGCCACTGTTGGCCTTGATAGGGTGTGAGATGAGATGGCAACAAATGGTCGCACAGCCTAGCTGCCCTGCTGGACTCCGATGGGAAGTCACAGCAGCCAGAAGCTGATGGAAAGTCACTGTGCTCAGCCTGTGCTGAGGGCAGGGGTGTTACTTCATCCCTCACTGGGGGTGGGAAGTCACCTCAAAAGATTATTTGGAATTTGTCAGCATGGGAGATGTTTCTTTCCCCATTTATTTATTCAGACATTTATTTGTATCACTATGAACTCATGAATATTTATTTTATAATTTGGGTTGTAATATACGCTATCCTGTTTATTATTGCTCAAATTCCTCTTGCTTGAACTGCTAGGAGCTACTTTGCTTGGCTTCGACACTGTGTTGGCATAGCTCTGCTGTCATGATTGCTGTCTTCAGTACTTCCTTATATTCTTTGTAATCTTCTAAATATACTTTGAACTTGACGTAGTGCTGGTACCTACTTGTGGAGCACAGTGTGACACGGCAGCGCATGTATGCAATGTAATGACCAGCCAGATCGGAGTAACTGACATACCCACTACTTCCATAACTAATCATTTCTTTGTGTTGGGAAGATTCTCAATCCCCTCTGCTGGCCATTCTTAGATACACAATTCATCGCCATCCATCACGATTATCCTAATGCTGTACTTCCTTCTTTTTATTGATTTTTTTGTGGTTCTGGGGTTGGAAACCAGGGCCTCATGCACGCTAGGCAAGTGCTCTACTTCCAAGATGCACCCAGCCCCTTCCGCCCTTTCTGACACTAGAAGATGCTCCAGACCCATCATTTATGCCTCAGTCCTGGAGCCAGGCGTTGATCCTAGGGGTGCTTGTTCCCTTTATTGAGAATGGTTTTAGAGGTCAAGGCTTAAGTATCAGAAGTGCTTGTAATTATTAGGGTATTGTTACTTCCAGGCCTTCCCAGGTACTCAGTAGGCATGTATGTAGACATGTATATAGGCATGTGTATGCGTAGGCATGTAGGCATGTACCTGTGTGTATACACTCTTCTCCAGTTAGTTGTGCGGGTGCCCACCTGCTTCACCTTGAAGCATCCACACGTCCTGCTACCTCCAGGCCCAAAGCCCCACCTCCCTCGCCCTCCTTTCTCCTCACTTTGCTGTCTGTAGCTCCACTTCCCACAGTTGCAAAGCCAGCTCCAGCCTCCAGCTACTGATTACTCCCTCTGCAGTATGCGTGCACGAAGTCTCGTTCACACTCCGCCTCTCCCTGCTTCAATCCTAGCCCCTCAAGTCCCAGTGTAGACAGACCTCTTCCCAGTGTTGGCATGTTTGCACACACCATTTCCCCAGCTCTTTGCATTCCTGGCTCTGCTCTGTTCTCTCTCTCTCTCTCTCTCTCTCTCTCTCTCTCTCTCTCTCTCTCTCTCTCTCAATAATTTTATTGAGAAAGAAATAACAATGAGACAATTTCAAAACAGGTTAGTAGGACAGTTACAAATAATTGATGTCTGCCTTCTCTGTCTGTGAGCCCGAGCACCACCTGGTATCACTCTGTTTTCCTGTTGCTTCAGCGTAACGCCTGGTCCCCACAACTTAGTGAAGTGAGGTTATTTTGGCTTGTAGTTTCCACAGTGGCATGGTGGAAGGCCTCATGGAGAGGAGCTGCTCTCCTCGTGGTGGCTGGCAGCAGAGAGACAAGGGAGGACCCAAGTGAGCCGTGGGGGCTCCAGAGGCCACCACCTTGACCATCCCCTTAGCCCGGCCTGGCCTCCCAGCGGCACATTCGGCCAGGAGCTCAGGATGAGTGCACTGATGGCTGCAGCGCCCGTGGCCCAGTCCTACTGCGCCCCTCGTGATGCCAGCCGCATCTCCAATTTCTCCCTGACTGTCTGTGGGGTAGCAGGCTTTCTCTTATGTCTCTGATTTCCACTGCCCTCTTCTGAAAGCAGTCATTTCCTCCTCTTTGAACAACTTTTTCCATCTAGTATTCATTTCTCTTCTCAGAGGTAGGTCCTGTTCTGTTCAGTTTCCCTAATTTTAAAAAGGAGAAAATTAAACTATGGCAAAACTAGTCACATGCCCAGGGTCATACAAGAAGTACAAAGTTACAGACTGGACCTCAAGTCAGTTGACTCCAAAGCCTGAACCCCTAGCCATTGCCCTACCCTGTCTCCAGGCGATTGTGAAAACCTACCCGGTGGATGCCCTTTACAGGGGACACTGCCAGTATGGCAGGGGCTGTTGAAAGCCCAGCTGCCTTTGTCTGTGTGGAGAGAGTTAGGCACACCTCTGTGCTGCACAGGCATAGGACGCTGTTGTCCGCAGGAGCAGGCTCATCCCCATCCCTTTGAGGGTGAGGGCCAGACACTTGTTGCTACACAGGGAAATCCTGCCTGAGGGGAGGGTTGAGGAGCTCCAGCCAGTGAGGCCAAGTGTGGCAACTTCTGGCAGTGGGAAGATAACAACGAGGTGGCATGGGAGACTCCAGGAACAACCTAGAAGGTGGGGACATCCTGCCTCAGCAGGGGCTGCTCAGAATCCAGGAGCAGATGGCGAGGCCGGGCTCCTCAGGTGGCACCAGCAGCCTGTGCCAGCCGAGGGGGAGGGATGGCCCACAGCTGGCAGCCAAGTGCTGGAGAACAGGCGTCTCAGGCAGGGGAGCCAAGCAGGAATTCCCTCCTTGAAAACCAGTTAATTATTTAGTCAACAGATGTTACTGTGTGCTCCCTGTGCCCCAGGAGGCCCCTGAGCCAGGCAAATATCCCCACCCTTTGGAGACGGAAGTGTGCACCTCTCGCAGCGAAGGAAATCGATCAGTGGCAGAACGGAGCACACGACAGGCAGCCAGGGCCTGCTGGTGTGCACAGAATCACATCAGAGCATCAGAAGGATGTGCCAGGCAGCAGCCATAAGCCCTGCCTCACACAGGCAAGCGTCATCTGGAGGTCTCTGCGAGGTGCCTCAGAGAGCCCTGAGCCTGTAAACAGGCATCTCATCATCACATCTGTCTCCAGCACGGAGAAGGACACCCCAGGAGCAGGTGCCCTTCTGTGGCTGACACCCCAGCACCCGTGCAGTTACCTGATCCCGGGGCCTTCTAATGGTCAGGTTATGCCAAGCACCAAGCCAGATGCCGTGAGAGGGCTTGGCAACACCGGCAGCCTGTCTCCAGCCTCCGCAGCTAACTTTTCCTGTTGCCTTGAACAACTCATTTCATTTCCCTAAGTTTCCTTCCTCTTTCTTGGAAAAAAAGGAGTACATTACAGGACTTCTAGGTTGCTCTCTGTGATGGCCTGGTCTTTCTGTTGGGTTCCATGAAGGGAATTATTCTAGGAGATTAGAGTGGATGGAAAGAAGTTAAACGCGTGCCCGTTGCACTGATGCGGCACAGTCCCCACGTTCCTTGAGGGACTCAGCTCGTACAGCCTGGGCCTTGGCACCCCCTGTGCAAGGAAGCCTGGAGAAGTCACTACACAGACAGTCCACGTGGGCTGTTCTCCCTAGGGCCTCGCTGCAAGCTGGGTGCAGCCCTGCCCCCTCTCCTGCCACCGGCACCTTGGACAGCGCAGCTGTCTTGCAGCGAGGAACTCTGAGCCCTGGGAGGGTCTCCGGAAACAGTACTTGGTAGGCGTGCAGCTTGGAGCCTGCTGCCCTCAGAGTCGAGGAGGAGGTGCTGGCCCTGTGCTCCCGTCTGCAGGCTGAGAGCTGGGACGCTTCTGCCTCGGCCCGGAAAGCAGTGCTTCACTCTGCTGTCTGCTTTTCTGCTTTCTTCTCTGTGGCAGGCTCTCCTTGCTGTGGCTTTCGGGCCTGGTTTCCGCTCTGTCTGCACGTCACTCCCACGGATGGGCAGGAGGCTGCTCCCGCTCTCCCAAGCATCCGACATCAGCTTTGAAAATGCGTGTATCTGAGGAGGAGGCTTGAAAATGCTTTCTCAGGGTAGCAAAGCCACCAGACCTTCATGTGGTCACCTGAGAGTAGAAATCTGTGTTTGAAAATTAAGAATCAGTCCATGAAATCAGCCCCTGCTTGCTTTACCGAGTCTGTCTTCCTCCACGGGGAGGCCCTAGGTGAGCTCGGCCAGCAGGGCCCGATGCTGACGCATGAAGACCGACACCACAGTCCCTCCCGACTGCCTGATTCTGCCTGCAGAATCAGGGTAGTTGCACAGAGCATGGGCTCCTGTGTAGCTCTAGCGACACAGAGTGTGAAAGTGCCCTGCAGGGCCCAGGCGTGGCAGTGAGCCCTGTGTCCCCTGACTACCCGTGAGCATGTCTGACCTGGAAGAGGCAAGCTCGGCTGGAGCAGGAAGCTCGCCTGACGTTCAAGACAGACGCACGCAAGGGCGAAGCTCCACAGGGTCTTTAGAGGAACTTCCCATGTACAGTTGCCTCCCTGCCACCCGCTTCAGGAGTCCTGAGGGGCCTGTGTTCACTCCACACTACTCGCCTCCCTGGTAGAAAATGTTTTCTGATCTGGCTCCAGGTATGGCTTCCTGAACCCTGGAAACCTCTTTTCTTTTACGTGCATTATAGGTTCATTAACCCAGACTCTTGGAAATGTTATTATTAGAGCTTTAATCACCCACGTCCTCCTTTTCAGTTCTTTCTAAAATTAGTTTCTGGTGATAATAATTATGTCAATCGGCGGCTGACGGAGTAGAGCTGTGGCCTTGGGACTGAAGCAGGACAGAGTCTCTGGCCAGGATCTGTGCTGTGGCTGCAGAGGGCCGTGTGGGTTTCCCATCCCGTGTCTGTCTGTGGCCCACAGGCAGTGTCATCTAAGGACCAGGGCAGCCAGGGAGGGTGCCCGGCCCGGCCCACTCCAGCACCCACCGCTGGTCAGCCAGCCAGATCTGCGGTCATGTCTCAGCTCCAGCTCTGAGGCCACCCCAACCACTGCTCGCTTTGCTCCACCAGCTCTGTCATAGGAAGGCCACCAAAGGGTCCCTCTCTGCCCTGCAGTCTTTTACTTACTCAGGGAGGAGGCACTGTGTGCCTGCTGTGCTGCATGCTGGGGTTCAAGAGAGTCTCCTTTGAGGGCAGGAACCAAGGCCGCAGAAACCAAGGCACAGAGCTCGCTGAAGGGAGCGGCACACTTGGAAACTCAGAGACCACTAAAGGCAAAGGGAGCAGCTCCAGGGGCCTGGCTGGTGGGAGCAGCCTGGGGGCCACCAGGTTTGCTCCAGGACAATGGGACAGTGGAGAAAGAAGCCAGAGAGCAAGTGTCCTGTGGGCTCGGGGCGGATCCTGAGGGGCAGCACAAAGTCTCGCGTGTGCCTGCAGTGATGTCCAGCCCCTCGGGGTGGCCTGGACGTGCTATGATGGCAAGTACTGTGACACAGGGGGCACTGGGGAGCCTCTCTAGGGTCTCAGCTGGCCAGGGAGCGTGGCTCCAGAGAGGAGGAACAGGATGATGACTCCCACTCTGCCTTCCTGGGATGGTGCTGGTGGAAGAGGCGGCCAGTTACCCACCCGAGAAGGGGATGGAAGGGAGCAAGAGGTAGAAACAGGTACAGAGGGATGGGTGCGCCTCGGTGCTTAGTGTCCACACGGCAGGGGGCAGCCATGGCTACGTGGCTGGAGGAAGCCAGAAAGTCGCAGGACCCAAGGACCTGCTGGGAGGTGCCCTGTGCTCTGTGTTTCCTAGGGGAGGAGAGCCTTGCTGCCTCTGAAGCGGGTGTCACATGGGACTCAGATCTCTGTTTTCCAGGGCTGCATTGAGGATGCCTAGATGTGGGAGGCCCCCAGTGTCCCTTGTGGTCCCCACCCCCTCATGGGAGTGGAGGGATACCGCTTTTCTATCCCCTCACCTTTCCTGCCGGCAGGGCCCCAGTCCTGCCATGGCTTTGCCCTCTGTGCACGGGGCGATGCCAGCCACTTGCCTTGGTAGCCCCCTTTACCTTCAGCATGGACACAGGGCCTTAGATGAGCTAATGTGCGTCAGTCCCAACCGTGCAGGTCCGGAGTCAAAGTACAGTGCTTCCCACCATGACTTTCCTTCTGAACCCCAGATCTTCAGGACACGCTGCGTGAATATGTACTTCTGAAGCTACAGGAGGTGCCTCATGGCCCATTTGGTAACCTAAAGGAACTGGTTCATCATGTAGAAGTGGGGCAGTGTGACTCTTGGTGCTTCAGTGTGGGGGCCCTCTTCTCTTCTGGGTCCAAAACACTTGAAAGCAGGTGCTGGGGCTTTAGAGTGTTTGCATAAATAATGAGATATCCGGGAGATGGAGCCCAAGTCTGAACACAAATCTTATGCGTAGGTCTACATTCCGTACACAGCCTGCAGGTAGTTATCTTCTGTGTTTTTAGTGTATTCGTGTTTTGACTGCAATTTATCACATGAGGTCAGGTGTGGAATTTTCCACTGTGACAGCATTTCAGGGTTCAAAACCTGTTGGGGGAGGATCACTGTGAGTTGGAACTGTGGAGTGAGACCCTGTACCAAATACATTAAAAAACAAAACAAAACCCTACTGGGTTTTGGAGTGCTGCTGATTTCAGATTAAGAATGCTCCCCTGCACTAGGCCTGCAGCCAGTAAGGGTAGGGTGGGCATGCTTTGAAGCACCCTGATCTTTCGACCTTGCACCCTACGATACCTGGATGGCACAGTCAGACACAGGGGCCTGAGACCTTGCCACCCAGCAGTGGGAGGCAGCTGCTGAGCTTGGAAAGGGAAGCCTTCATGGTCCTTGGGCAGCAGGTCATCCTCTTGGAAGTGCTGCTGGGCCCCACAGCAGGGAGCTCAGTGCTGGCTGATCATTTTTATAATGAGTGTGAGTTTATGTCGGCAGTCCGTGTCCTCAGCCCGAATTCGGACGAAGAGCAGCAGAGATCTCTGAGGTCAGTTGAGGAGGAGATAGCAGGAGCAGCTGCCCAGGAGGGACATCTGCTTGGTTTCATGAGTACAGGAAGCTTGGGAGTCTCCACAGGTTAGTCTCTTCTGCTCACTGGGGAAAGCAGGGCCGTGCTTCATTGTTGCTGTTGTTGTTCTGTAAGACAGGGTCTCCTCATGTGGTCCAGGCTGGCCTTGCACCGCCATGGGTCCTCCTGCCTCGGCTTGCAGAGTGCTGCGGTTCCAGGCGTGCACTACCATGCCTGGCTTTAGCCACACTTCAAGGAGAGGTTGGAAGCCGCACCCTGAGGCCAAGTGCAGCTGGGGCGCCTTGCCTCCGTCTCTGGGCATCACATTCTGTGCAGCTACAGGAATAGCTGGCACCTTGAGAACCATGGATGAGAGCCAAAGGGCAGCAGGTCTCCTGGGGAGCCCCACGAATGACGCACTGAACTCACGTGTCCTTGTCCAGGATGGAGGGGCTGGACTGTAGGAGGGGTCGCCTGCCTGGAGGTCCTGTCCCTCTGGTTCACCCTGACCCAGTATACAGAGCAGTGGCCTAGACAGGCTCTAAAGACCCAACCAGACCCAGCCTTCTGTGGTTCTGGTGGCTCTGGCCAAGAAGCAACGACAGGTTCTGCTGTCCAAAAGAAACAGACAAATTGTGTCACTGAAAGTTTTCTAATAAGCATATGCTCTGTAAAAACCATGTAAAATTCATTTTATAAATATTTAGCCTGATATATCCAAAATATAAGCAATATTAAATTAATCAATATAAAATAACTGAGGTATTTTACGTGTTTATATGAAATCTACAAAATCCAGCGGGTTGTGTGGTACTTGAACCTCAAGGCGCCTCTCAGTGCAGACCAACCCAACACATGGCTGCACATCGGACACTTGGACACAGAGCGTGCGTGGCCCAGGACCTGCAGGCGGCCTGGGGTAGGACCTCAGGTCTCTGGTCTTGTGCTGTGGACAGTGACAAAGCACATGGCTTGCCTCCATCCTTTCCTGGAGGACCTCTCACCCCACTGTGACCAAGTATCTCACACAGAACAGACTTTTATGTGCCAGGGTTCCAGCAGCTGAGAAGTCCCAGAGGAAGGTGTGACTGGCCTATTGCCCTGCCTGGCCACGGTCTGGTCTCTGCTTCTTCTGAGCACCTTCACATATGCACACGTGGCAGAGAGGACGGGGACTTAGGGAGGAACCCCTTCCGCCTCCCGTCCAGGACCGCCCTGCCACCTGACGCTGCTGCCCGCAGTTGCTTCCCCCTTCCCCCTGATCCTTCCTTCCTTGGCCTGGAGCTTGCTGCAGGACAGCTCTTGGGGCTGGCCACGGTGACCATAGCCTGACCTCGATGGCCTCACCCTGACCCCTGTGACCTCATTGCTGCTACCACAGTTTTCCAACCACAGTGACCACAGTTTGTCCCCCACTTCTTGCTGACTTAATGTCTTCTATCCTGGGACTTAAGACGGCTAAATTTTCTCTAACCCTCTCTCTGCTGTAATTCTAGAATCTTCTGAAATCTATCTTGACCTCGAGGAGGAGTAGTTTGGAGACATCTTCACAAACGCTTCCGCACTTGAGTGTACACAGGAAAGTAACTTAAATAATGCATTTGTTTGACACCATCTGCTCTACCTCTTACCCCAGGCCCAAGTCCTAGTCCAGCTATCTTGACAGCAATGCATCGCCCTTTTGCTTGAGAGATTTGTAGGAACAAAGCTGAAGCCCAGAGCAATTGTCACAGCCCCCAGACAGGCTGAGGATGCCCTGTGGTTTTCTGCAACTAAATATGCTCACGGAGACTGCTGATTATTGGTACCCAGATCAGGCTCCTGGCCACTGGCTAGATGCACTGCAAATGTAAACCTGCAGGCAGGCTTGTTCACTGCCTAACTGGACCCAGAAGCAAGCTAAATCATCACTGCTGGTATAGAAGGAACTCAGAGAGCAGTGCCTGCAACAAAACTTTCATATGATCTGATTTTTCTGCCACTCTATAATTTGAACATAAATGTACAAAGAAATGCTTAACTGAAGAAATAATTACATCTGCATATGCACCTACGATCTGGCAGTTATTTCATATTACATGTCCTATAACTGATGAGGAATCTGCCATCTTCCTCAAGTTTTCAGCCTGGATGATTTAGATTCTTATTTAACTGAATTATTGTAACCAGGACTTGAAAGTACTATGAAATAATTGCCCCATGAAATGAGCTGCATTTTGTTTTGAAGTCACCTTCCCCTTAGGAGACTTTGGAGCAGAAGACCTCTCCCACAGCTGCACACATCCCTGCACTGGGGCAGAGCTATGGCGGCTGAAGGAACGAGTCAGTCACACGCGGATCCTCAGGCGAGTAGCCCTTCACTGAGGGCCTTCTGTCAACAAGGAGTCTGTTTCCCCGGGTCCGCACAGCTATGCTTTCCTTTTGCTTTTGAGCTGGACTCTTACTGTCTTATAGATAAACAAATGAACAATGGAGTCAGAACCAACACTCAGAATTCTGCAGTCCTGAGTGAGTGAACATTTTTGAAGGAAAGGGGATGAAGCCTTTCAGCTCCTCAAGTCCCCTTGCTTGGCCCCCTGGGAAGTTCGTTGCTGCTCTCTGTGGAAAGCAGCCAGGACCCTCCTGGAGGGGGAGGACAAAGACCGCTGGAACGAGAGTGTGAGTGCCAGGTATGGGTGCTACCCAAACCCTCGCTGTGTGTGACAACGCGTGCTGCAACACAGGCATGTGCGTACACGCGTGGTGCTCCAGGCTTTCTCCACATCTAGGCTGAGTACATCTGGCCAGCTGTGGTTGGTGCCTTCTGACTTCGGCTCACTTAGCATATTTAGTAGGCCTGAGTTTGAAGTAAGCCTTCAGATACCTGCCATTAGGAAGGGAGAAACCCACAGCGCTAAGAACTATTACTGCCCTGTAATTATTTCGTGTTCTGTCTCTTGGAGCAGAGCTGGAGCCCTGAGCAGGAGTGGGGCAGGACCAGCTGTTTCTGTAAGAATCTTGGAGTGTAGACTCCAGTGCCTTTGCCACTCCTTCGGTCTCCAGGGCAGCCTCCTGGTAGAGTCCCTAGGTTTTCCTAGAGGACCAGGGCCACTGCCTGCTCGTCTGAAGCACTGCGACCCCTCTGCTGGCCATAGCCGGGAACCGCAGAAGCGAGGCGGGGTCGCCTGGCCCACGGGCTCCAGCGGCTCAGCGTGGCTCGAGACCCTAGGCTCGGGCCTGATCCCGATCCACAGGCTCTCGGAGGCCGTCCTGGGGCGAGCTGTGTGTGTGTGTGCTGCTGCTGCTGGTGGTGGTGGCAGCGGGGGGGACCGAAAGACGGCTCGGTGCAGGAAGGGCCGTGCTGGGGCTCCTACGCTGAGCAGTCCTGGGGTGGGGGACCAGGCGGCAGTGCTCGGGTCCTGCCCAGGCACCAAGCTGAAGGCCGGCTCTGCCCGGGGCAGCTGAGCGGCGGAGCTGGAGGCCCGCGCTGCAGCCCTGCGGTGCACTCGGGCAGCTGAACTGGCAGCGATACCTGCGGGCCCGCAGTCCCCGGGGGACGGAGAGGGGCCACGGTCTCGCCTTTGAAAACCTGCCCTTCGGCTCTCATCTTCTGCCTGAGTCTGGAGGAAAAACGGATGCGCCCGCTATCCTCGGGTGCGGAGTGGCTCGGTTGTGGGTGCGGAAGTGCCGAGTTCCTGTGGTGCTGGGAGTCCGCGGGTACGGGTGTCCGCGGGATGCGGGATCTCGGAGGCCCAGCGATTGGAGGGAACCAGCTTCATCACAAGCGACCACAGGTCCAGACCCCGGGCCGGAAAGGGTTAATGGCGGGCGGCCTGGCTTCCGGGTAAATAGAGAGCAGCTGCCTGCCGGCCCGCCGCCCCTTTCTAGGCTTTGATTGGCTGCCAATGACATCACCGCCCGAGTCGCGGCAGCAAGGCCCGGGGCGCCGGCCACAGGCCCGCCCAAACGCCGTGAGGCTCCGCCTCCGACACGCCCCCGAAAGCCCATTGGCCGCCGGTCTCGATGAAGTAGCGGTCCGCCTTCTCCGGGTTCTGATTGGCTAACTCGGTCTCGGTCGGCGACCGGCCCTCCCCCTCCGAATCTTACATTTACAGTGTAGCAAAAGAGAAAGTAACTATGTTGCTGCTGGAGATCAATGAAGCCGAGTGAATGGGCGGCCCGCGCGGGATCACGGCAGAGGCGCAGCTCCCGGCAGTGCACCGCTGCGCCGAGCGAAAGTAAGTGCAAGTCCCGCGGCCACGCAGGGCGGTGTGTGTGTGTGCGTGTTTGTTTGTGCGTGTGACTGTGCGCGCGTGTGTGTGCGCACGCGAGGAGCAGAGGGGAGCAGCGCGGACGCAGGACCGTGGGGTGTTGCCCGGGCCCTACGCGCCCACGCTGCGGTCCCCTTGCCTGGCCGGAGGGAGCCGGGCTTGCTGGGATGCTTTGCGGCAGTTTGGTCGCCGGCGTGCGAGCGCGCTGAGTGGCGAGGACCGGGCGGTGGGTGCCGCGAGTGGGGAAGGACGTTCTCCGCTCGCCGGCTCTCTTCCCGGCCCTACCCTGGCGAGCCAGGTCCTCGGGCCAGGGCTGCCAGGCCGGGCCGGTGATTCCAGGCGCCGCGCACACTGTCCTTCTGCTGCAGGGATGCAGCCCATCCCGCGCGCTGGCACAGGCGGGGGTCCTGGGCGTCCGGGGAGCAGGGCCGCGTGTGCGTCCTCGAGGAGAGCCTGGAGAGCTGGACCAGAACGAGCCCCGCGTACCACCACGGCAAGCTTCTGCCGCTAGCCCGGTTCAGCTGCGAAACAGTTGCCCCTGCTGGAATAGTACTCCTTCTCCAAAAAATACTACGTAAGGGGGTGGGGAGGGAGGCGGGAGGCTGGGTCTCAGCTCCCATCCAGAGGTGCTGTTTGAAACCCGAGTCGGTGGGTACGTGCGCCCCGCGGTGCGTGTGTGGATTCCGCCTGTGACACTTTGGCTGCGTGTCAGAGAGTGATGGCGGTCGTGTGTAGACGGATGATAGATGACATTTTCCAGGCAGCTCTTGAAGTTCGCTGAGGTGAGCCTCTGTTGCTTCAGGTTTGCTTTCATGGTTGGGTCCATGTCTGATAGCAGCAGGGCCACGCAGGAGTCCACTGCCCACAGCGGCCAGGGGCAGGGGCTGTTCCTACCCTTTGCAGGCTCCCTGGAGGAGACCAGGGAGCCCTGGGCAGCAACTCCGGGTGTTAGGGGCTTGGCAGTGTGGGGCTGAACCTTGTACAGTGCGGCTGCTTCGCGCTGGTGGGAGACCAGAGGGCAGGGAAAGCCAAGGAGTTCGGCCCATCCTCAGAGGCCAGGTGAGTGTGGCAGGGGCAGGACATCGGCAGGCGACAGACCTGCCAGGGTTCAGTTTCCAGGCCTGGCTCCTGCACCAGCTTGAGGCTTCTTTTTGACGTACCAGGTGGCAGCACGAAGGGGAAATGCCCGGAGAGGACATCCCTAAGCGGGTATCAGAAAACACACGAGGGGCTAGTGACTCTGCTGTGGTTTTCAGATGACCCCAAGGATGGGGAGCAAGAAGAACCCCTCCTTAAGCCAGTTCTCTCCCGGGAGCCTTTCACTCTGATCTGTAGAAAGTTGACATCCGCCTGAGGTATATTTAGCTGCCGTGTATTTCTGAGTCTGGCCAGTGCTCTTGGTCATCTCTGAATTGCAGTGGGAGAAGGAACGAAATGGCAAGCCTCCGAGAGGGTACACAAATGGGGCTTCTGCTGTGCCAGCCCTTCTGCCTGGGAGAATAACTGCCTTCTTTCTGCAGCTTTCCAGATTCTTTGAGCTCTCACTTTCTAGAGGTTGAACTTTGATGCCATCCACTAAGGGTTGTTCATTAACATTAGTAACATGAAGTCCAGCATTGGGGGAGCCTCAGAGTAGACAGGGTCTACTCTGTCTCAGGTAGACAGGGTCCCCCATCTGCATTCTTTTGGATCCATTGGAATGGGCGTCAGGCTCCAGAAGCTGTGACAAAGGGCACTTTGCATTTTATTCTGAGATTTAAAAAAAAGGCTCCCCCCAGGGACTGGATGAGACTGCCATTTGTGCACGTGGTGACTTGATTCTTTGCCCCTTCCCCTCCTTTGCAGACTCCTGAGTTCTTCCTGAATTGCCAGCTTTCAGCCTCCTCATGCCTCCGTCCCCTTTAGATGACAGGGTAGTAGTGGCACTGTCCAGGCCTGTCCGACCTCAGGATCTCAGCCTCTGCTTAGACTCTAGCCACCTTGGCTCTGCCACCCCCAGCAGGAGCAGCCACCGGTCTGTCATCGCCACCACCATCGTGTCCCTCCAGGCTGCGAATCTGACGTATATGCCCTCATCCAGCGGCTCTGCCCGCTCCCTGAATTGTGGATGCAGCAGTGCCAGTTGCTGCACTGTGGCAGCCTACGACAAGGACAGTCAGGCCCAGACCCAAGCCGTTGCTGCAGGCAGTGCCACCACTGCTGTTGGAACCTCTACCACCTGCCCTGCCAACCAGATGGTCAACAACAATGAGAACACAGGCTCTCTAAGTCTATCAGGTGGGGTGGGCAGCCCTGTAGCAGGGACCCCCAAACAGCTAGCCAGCATCAAAATCATCTACCCCAATGACCTGGCCAGGAAGATGACCAAGGGCAGCAGGAGCCCCCTGCCCAGCCAGGGCCCTGTCATCATCGACTGCAGGCCCTTCATGGAGTACAACAAGAGCCATATCCAAGGAGCGGTGCACATCAACTGTGCGGACAAGATCAGCCGGCGGAGGCTGCAGCAAGGCAAGATCACCGTCCTGGACCTCATTTCCTGCAGGGAAGGCAAGGACTCTTTTAAGAGGATCTTTTCCAAAGAAATCATAGTTTACGATGAGAACACCAACGAGCCCAGCCGGGTGATGCCCTCACAGCCTCTCCACATAGTCCTTGAGTCCCTCAAGAGAGAAGGCAAAGAGCCCTTGGTGTTGAAAGGTAATGCCCCCACCCCTGCCTGCCGGCCCCTCTCCTTGCCCCATGCCCAGCCCCCTGCAGCCTTTCTGCCCACCTCCATGCTTACTCTGGAGTGTTTTGCTACTGCAAGAAAAATGCCTGGGTGGGAGGCGGGAAGGTCCAAGTCCTTGCCTGGCCTTGGCTTCTGACGCACGCGTGCTGCTGGTCAGGCCAGGCCACCTCTCTACAGAGGGCCCGTGCCAGTCATCTGCACAGTCCCTTGCCTCGTACCTGATCTGGGTGAGCATTACTGTCTCTCAGTTCTAGCAGTGCGGGTGGAACAGAGGCCAACAGTGCAAGGCCCCTGGAGGGAGCTGATCTTTGGGGGAAGTAGTTCTGCTTTCTCCCCTCTCTGGCCTCCCTGGCTTTTGGATGGTTGCTAAAGCGACCTTTGAGAAGGGCAGAGATCTGTGTGAAGGGCCCAGTGAAGGAGGAAAGTTCTCTTCCGTGTCCATTCCTCTGCCTGATCTCTGAAGAGACAGAGGCATTCTAGTGACATATTCCCAGCCCACGGTAGTTTAGGGCTTCACCAGCTGGCATTGTGGCTTCTGCCCAGAGGCCGTTGTGGGTGGTTTTCCCTGTCCATGGGTCCTGGCATGACTGAGGTCAAAGGAGCTGAGCCTGAGGAGAAATTCAGACCCTTCTCTGGGCTTGTTGTGGCAGGGCTGCTGACCTGGCAGGGAGGTCTCATGCCTGCCTGTCCTCGACACCGTCCCCGTGTCTTTCTCTCCACTATGGCATCTTCTACTGGGCAGAGGTAGCAGAGAGCTCCTCTTACTTCTCTCTTCCTCTTGGGTTTTGACCAAAGTTCCAGTGGTTCCTGGGGTCTGGCTCAGCCACTCCCGGACATGTCGAGCCAAGGGGTGCTGGCTGCCCTGATCACTGTGTGTGTTTAAACTGCTGCATCCCTTTGGGGGCCAGGCAGTTCATCCTTGTCTTTGAGGTGACATTCTGCCCTTGCCTTCTGGGGGACGCTCCTGCCCCCTCACATGCAGTGCCCTCGCCTTGGTCCCCGGGCTGTCACTGCCCTTGCCACTCTCCTCATCCTCAATCTCATTCTCCACGTCTTTCCAAGGGGAGTGGCCTTTGACAAAGGAGAGATCTGGGAGTGCAGGCACCTTTTCTGGGGGGTTCCTTGGAGTCTCACCCAGGTCGGGATCCACCTTAAGATCTGTATTCTGTTCCTGTTTGTGCATGAGGTTGGCTTCTAGTACTTCCCAGCAGCTCCCCCTGCTGTTGTTCTCAAGGGGCAATCTTGGCCAGGCTTGTCTTCTCAGGTGAGGAAATACTGTCTACAGGGTTCCATTTGTGACTGCTTGTCTTGGGGAACAACGGCAGAAGGTCTTGCTGGTCTCACTGCTCCTGACGAGTCCGTATTCTTGAGGAAAAGCAGGCTTTTTGTGTCTCCATAGTCTGAAGAGCATCAAGCAACATGAGTTCGGATGACTCTGAGCTGGAGCGTGGGCCGATGGGGGGGAAGATCCTGTTCCTCTATTGCGCCCTGGGCCTGCCTGGCGAGAGGACAGTGTCTCGGAACCTCCGTGAAGTGGGGTTCTCGCACTGCGTTGTGGGTGCCGCTGGCGCCAGGCAGCCGGCTGCCCCGGAGCCCGGGTAAGATTGCCCTGTGGGGCGGGGCGGCCGGCGCTGACCTCACCACGCGCGGCCGCAGGGACGCCTGGGCATTTTCAGGTTGGGGAGACTCGGAGGCGGTTGTTCAAGAAGACGCTCTGGTGGTAGAGGTTGGATTCTTTGTAATTTTTTTTTTTGGGGGGGCTTTTTTGAGAACTACCTAGGAATCTAGTAGAAAATGTATAGCTCAGGTGCAAAGGAGTTGCATTCTGTTGCCTATTAGCTTGGTTCACTGCGTATCTGCTGGCGGATTGGCCCGGAGCAGGCCTGGCGGTTGGGCGTTCGAGGGCCTCGAGCCGCTCGGGCTTTGGGGTGAGCCTAGCAGCAGTCCCACAGCACCACCGAGGCCGAGGCGGGGGGCATCTAGCAAGGCCCGCCAGTCAGCAGCTTCTGGTGCTTGTGTGGGTCTGGTCCACGGTCCTGGCCTGGCTTCTCGGTGAAGTTTATTTTAGGTACCCTGTCCCTTGGTGATCTGAGATTGTGTTTCCGAGATTGTGTTACTGGTACCATTTTGGGCTGAGTGGCTTTGGCAGGGCGGATGCGGTGGCGGGGGTGGGGAGGCTATAAGGGAAACACATGTAAGGCTGGTGTGTTTATTCTGGGGATTTCAGTGCAGTCTCGGGTAATTTATACCTGTCCCGGCTGAGCGCCTGGCTGTGTTTGTAAACACTGGTTGCTACCCTCGCTGCCCAGGCTCTGCCCCATCCGTGCCAGGCTGTCCATGCTGGTGCTGCCAGTCAAGTGGAGCGGCTGCTGGTTGCTGTTTTAGTAACGCTGCGTCAGTTTGGGAAGAGCTGATGCACGCCGGAAGCCCCTGGGATTACGTCCTCGCTTTGATTTACAGCTCCTGCCCCGTGTGACCCGCGTCAGAATCCGGCTTAGTATCTCTTCTGAGGAGCAAGCGTGTCCAGTCTGAGCCTCTGCTCACCCCCATGAGAACGATCGAATGAATAAATACTTGAGGCTTCTCAGCGTCTCGCAGGGTTATGGCGTGCTTCACCTGGGGCTGTCGCTGGGCTTCTGACTACACTCAGGAAGGCTGCTAGGCCATCCTGTACCTTTCAGAACCAGCGCCCCAAGCTCTATGTGAACCTGGAGGCCTCTCCCAGGAAAAGAATTGATTTGTCCCTCCCTGGTGCTGACAGCCCATTTGCTGCTTCATTCCAAAGGCGATATATGCCTTTAGATTTTTTATCATAAATAACGCTGTTTAGAGGGCTTGGAGAGGGTAGGGTGAATGCCTCCATCCCTGGCAACCAGCAGTGATTTGCCTGTGTGCTTTCTCTTCTCTGTATTTTGCTTCTTGAAATGTTTTATAGCATAGACAACATTCGGATATATTTAAGTATGGTTTGCTGAGACTTTGATTTTAAACTTAGTTGTGCCAAGGTTCATTTACAAGGAAGCCTGGATGTCACTGCCAGCTACCCAGGACATGCTCCATCCAAGTGATTTTCAAAGGTAGGGTCCCAAGTGACAGAGGACGTGGTCTTCAGAGGGCAGAGAGGGCTCTGGCACCCTGGGCTGTGTTCTGGGTCCCCGGTGTCTGTCACAGAGCCCTGGCCCCCCCGGCTGTGTGCTACCCTGGAGCAGACTGACCCAGAGTGACAGCTTTGGATGGGCTGCCGGGACCAGTGGTGTTTTGGTGAGGGGAAGGGCAGGCACGGAAATGGCTCAGGAGGTGGATCCCCAGGGAAGAGGCCCATGCTGGGCGTCCCTTTTGTATCCCTGCACTTCCCTTGTGGCTTCCCAGCGAGTTGTGGTCTAGACCACACGTGTCCTCTGCTTACACAGACATTTGCCAGTGGTTGCGAATGAGGTGGGGGTGTGAACAGCCACATTCAGAACTCAGAGAAAATGTTGTTTTCTTTTCTTCCTTTCCTTTCCTTTCCTTTCCTTTCCTTTCCTTTCCTTTCCTTTCCTTTCCTTTGCTGGGGAGGAAGAATGAATAAGAGCCTCCCCCCACAGATGTCCAGAAGATTTTTAATTGAAAATAATTTTTTAAAGTGGTTCTGATCTAAAGCGAAAGCTTTATCTACATTCACAAACTTAACTGTTAATATTCTCAGCCTCTGACTCATGCCCAAGGCTGGGCGCCAGACGCAGGCTTTGTAACAGAAAGGGGAGAGGTGGCAGGCAGACTTCAGATCGGACTCACTGCTCCCACTGGTGGTGCTGGCAGCCCCCGTGCGGCCCTAGTGCAGGGTGCTCTTGCCTGCGACCCTTGGTGTCTTCCTTTACAAAGGACAGCACAGTAGCGACCACCTGCTGGGTCGGTTCTGGAGCTAAGTGCGTTCAGCGCGTTCTGACACGCGCTTCGTGAGAGCAGCTCGCTGATATTATTACTATTGATGGAAAAGAAATATGGTGCCAGGAAGAGGCGATTTTGCCTCTTCTTCCAAAGGAGCACAGATAAGCTAGGTCTAGCCGTGTGTGCGTGGTGTGTGTGCGTGTGCATGCACGCGCACTGCTATGGCCTAAAAATAACTTGGTGACTGTTACCTAATTTAAGTAGCATAAAGTTGGAGTGCCAAGTAATTGCAAAAACATGTTGAGTCAAGAGGCTACAGTGATTTGAGCATATCTTAGAATTGTTTATTTGTAGAGGAATCTATAAAAACGTGATGATAAATCAGTCCAACTAATGTCCTGTCCTGAGTAATAACCGTATAAAATTTCTCAGCTTTGCTTTTCCTGGTGTCTCATTAGGTGAAGCTATTTTTAGAAGGAGGGTGTAGACTGACTATAAAAGGGTAGATGGGGCACTGTCCTTTCCCTCACCGCTGCAGCCATCAAGGGCCACCTGGTCGCCCCAGGGTCTCTGCCCAGCAAGGTGAAGCTTAGCTCACTCTCATCTGGCCACAGGTCTGTGCTTTCTCAGGGACCCACTGTGTGCCCGTCAGCAGCTCAGGTGACAGCACAAGTGTCCCCACCGAGTGATGGGATGGTTCCTGCATTGAGAAACAGAGTGAGGTGGTAGGCACGTGCCAGGTGCAGACAGTGCCAGGCACCGCCACTCCCTGGCCACACCCCGTGAACCTGGCAGTGAGAACGGGGCGGAGGAGCCTGGTTGTCCCGGCACCAGCAATGGGAAGGGTCACATCTGAACATTGGTCCTTCCTGGCTCTGGTCAGGGAGGCCAACTGAGCCACTGTCAGACTCATCAAAGTCAAGCTCAGAAACTCTTCCCTGGGCACTGGTAGATGGTGGTGATGCATGAGAGAAAGAGGAGGGGGCTGGAAGCGAGGCCAGCAAAGCTGATCATCAAATTCTGCTTTCAAACAAGTTAGCAGGAGGAGGGTGTGGGAAAGGCGGACACATACTTTTTTCCTTTCCATCAGGCAGATTCACCTGCAGAGCTAAAAAGCCACAGTAGAGATCCCCCTGCCTCAGCCTCCTGCAGGTGCCCTGGCTGCCCAGGGTTTTGGTTGCAGACCTCACTCCTTAGAGCCATGCCCAATGCCCACGAGGGCTGACTGGGCACAAAATGTGTTACACTGAGGTGTTAGAGAATGTGTGTAATGTGAGCTGGTAGAAGAAGGTGCTGTCCATGAGCAGGGCACAAATTCTGACCTGCGTGGTGCCCATCTCACTGCTTTGGACTGGAGGAGCTGGCCTTGAGAGCCCAGGAGCTCAAGCCCTCAGCTACCACTGAAGGCCGCGCCACTGTGTCCCTGGGCCGACTCACACCGGTGTGCTCAGCTCTCCCCTAGGCAGTCTGCTTGAACCAGCCCGGATGCAGCCTGCATTCCGATGGAGGTGTTTCAGAGCTGGAGCCCGAGCCTAACACCCAGCAAAATTTAAGAAGCATTGATTGCTGGAGTCTTCTCATTATGCGGTTATGGAAACGAGGCCGAGGGGTTGATGGCATGGCCAAGGTCATGCGCATGATTAATTTTAGAGCTCCAGTCCTTAGTGCTCTCATCGGTCTTGCCGGGTTGATGATGGATCGGTGTCCGTGTTATCTAATAACAATACTTAGTAGATAGCATAAAATTTCATGTAATATGTTGAACCAATACATTTGAGCACAAATGTCTTGGTTTCAATTTAATTCTGACATTTCAGTCCAGAACAAAAGGATCTAAGTCTAAGCACTTTGGAAGCCAGCAACTCGTGGTCTAGTTTTTACCTGGCCCTGGAAATATGACCAAATTTAACACTGATTTGAGTCTATCTTGTGAGTAACCTAATGGCTGAAGCAAGAGCTGGAAACCACACATCAGGATGCACTCCAGTGTGTGCAGGCTCCGAGCCACACTTGCCAGTGGCCTCTTGGTGGTCCGCGTGTCTTCTTGTAGGCTTGGTCTGTGACTGCTGCTGGAGACCGGGAGTGTGTGGCTGGCAGGGTGCCCCGGCAGTGTGGGAGTGTGCACAGACAGGGCCAGGACCCCAAGGCCCGACCTCCTGCAGATGGCACGCTCCTCTGCCTCGACCTGCTCTGTGGAAGAGCCCATCCTTGGGCAGTGCCTCACCTTACCTCTTCTCTTCTAAGGACAGGGACTTCCTCCCTCAGGAAGTCCATGGCAGCAGTCCCCCAGTCCCTTGGTGTGAAAGGCAGTCTTCTGCGGGTAGCTCCTGGTCAGGGCTCCTCTGTCAGGTAGAGGACTTTGTCCCTCAGACTCTAGCAGTGCAGGGCACGCTGCTGATGGGACCAGGCCGGGGCTGGTTTTCCCCACGTGCTTTCTCTGACGAGCACGGGCTCAGCAACAGGCCCAGTAAGCAGCGCTTCAGGGGCAAGGTTTTGCCTGCTTTTGAAAAAGACTATGCAGGGCACCAGGATGGAGATGCAGGCGCCGTGGCTCCAAGCCCAAGTGACTCCCCAAGCCATGAGGCTCCCTGGGGCACACTTTCACTGGGTGTGTTCTGTATTTGTGCAGCATCAGCTGACTGATTCACACAAGGGAGAGCATAACCAGGGTGTTATTGTAAGGCATTAAAAATATACAATTTTATATTCAACCTGATAGAATCTCCTAAATATGAAGGCTTTGGCTCTTTTTTTTTTTTCAAAGTTTTATTGAT
>NW_004524593.1:22435215-22444309 GCF_000260255.1 Octodon degus | reverse complement strand
CTCATCATATACAGCCTTGAAGCAGGACAGTCCCACAATATTCCTTTTCCTGTCTCTTGCTTTCATTCACCACCCCCTTCTTCTTGAACAACCACCTACCCGAGAGACATCATAGCAGTAAATGGCATGTCATGACAAGCCGCCCATATTCAGACTACCAGAATGACAGGCACTCCAAACATGAAACTACTGTTACAAAAGGGCTTTGGCTCTTCGGACGTGTTTGTGTGTAACCCTGAGCAAGCTCTCCACGCGTCTCCCTGCAGACTTGGCTCAGGGTCGGGGTCTGTACTCTTACTGGTAGTTGGGAGCCTCAGACCCCTCTCCCTGCGGGTATCATGTGATTTAAAGGAAAAGGAGCTGAGCCTTTGCATAAAGGAATGAGCAGCGCCTGCTGGGCACTTTCTGACCAGGTAGAAGGCAGACGATCACTCCACGCCCTGCCTCTGGCAAAGAGGACGGTCATGGCAGGCAGGAGACAAGGGTTTAGGAGCCTGCAGATGATCTGACTTTCTAAGTCATTTCCTGCTCAGAGGCCTGCTCTTCCACTCCCAATCTCGGATCTCATGGAAGTGGTGCAAAGCCAAGACTCCCCGTGCTTCTGCCTCCACTTGAATGTCTGCCTTCCTGTGTCCTCACTGCCACCAGGACCCCACGGACACCCTGCCTTCCACACCTGCTATCAGCAAAGGGGCTAAGCCAGGGCCCAGGGGACCTCAGCTTCTCTGCCTTCAAGCTCAGCAGATGTGAATTTGTGTCCCTGGGGAGCAAGCAGGGCACCGCCCCTCAGGGTGTTGCTGTCTGTTTCTTTGGAGCTATTTTGCCAACTAAATGATCTTATATTCTTCAGGCCTTGGCCCTGAGGTCCACTACCTCCAGACTCAGAGAAGAAAGGACAGGTGTGGGGGGAGGTGGTGGTGGAGGGACGGGGAGGAAGGACTGCAGGGCAGAAAGGGCTGTGGGGACAGCATGGCGGCCGGGGCGACTGCTGCTGGGCTTCCGGGTCCTGGGTGCAAGGCGGTGTTTTGGCATTTGTCATTACAGTGTTTCTGGTGGCCTTGGAAATGGTCACACTAGAGACAGACATCCACATGCCTTTCCTGAAGGGACAGGCGTCATGTTCTCGGGATTTGTGGAGCATTTCTGTGCTCACTGGTAGTCCATTCTGGGCTTGAACACACTCTGGAGCCGGGCCGGCGATGAACTCACAGCAGTCCTACTGTCTCAGCCCCCTGCGGGCTGGATTACGGGCGTGCACCACCATGCATGGCCCGTATTCTCACTTGAATGCTACACTTTTATGGTAGAACGTCAACGGGATGGGCCTTCCGGTCCCATGCGGTGGTATTTCAATCTGCTGGTAAACATCACTCAGTGACACATATGCGTTCTGGGTCTGACCAACCTAGCAGCATCATTGAAATTAGAAGATGACTTTCCAGAGTGTTCAGCATAGTAAAATGCCAGGAGCTTTTACTGGCTGGCTTCCTGTGCTGGCCTAGTGTCTTCCGTGGGTCTCACTCGTTCCCCTAGCAGCCAGGGGAGGTGTCCCGTCCCATTCACGGGTGAGGCCTTGGGGGGCAGAGTCAGCCTCTTCACTCCTGGCAGTGACAGGTGAGTGGCAAGGAGTGCTAGCGCTGTGTCCTCGCGCTGGCCTCTGGCTGCGGGAGAACACGTGGCTCGTGGCAGGTCCTCCAGAATCACTGGAAAGAAACGGAGAGAGACGCAGGGCTGAGGCTGGAGTCTGTCCTGAAGGCCTCGGCTTCCATCCCCAGTGCACAGCGCAGCAGCACGCACCCCTACAAGACCGACAGGGCCCGCAAACCCAGGCCGTGGGGGCTCAACCGCAGCTGTCCCGGGCCTGTCCTGTGTGCAGATTCCCAGCAGGTTGTGGGTCCATCCCGACACAGCTCCTCAGTGCCTCCTCTCTGAGGCGCCCTGGCCTGTGCCTCCCTCCACACCCCATTTCTTGCACACTCTCGTGTGACAACCCAGGTATCCTGAGAGCAGAGTGGGCCTTGCTGGGACCTCGCACTGGCCTCTGACTCAGCTTTTGGAAGCCTCATATCTGGGTCACGGCAGAGTTTTATAAGGAGTCAGGAATTTGGGAGAGGGGGCAATCACGGCAGGGACTGTTGCTGCGTTTTTGAGGCAGGGTCCTGCTGTGTATTCCAGGCGGGGGTTGAACTCTGGCAACCCTCCTGCCGCAGCCTCACAAGTGCTGAGATTCAGGCGTGCTCCGTGCACTGTGCACCGCCGGCACGTATGAAGCATGTCTTTTATCCCAGATGGACTGTGGCATCAGATCTCGTGATCACACTCACTTAACCCGTCATGGGCCAGACTCAGGCAGCACCAGGGCTGGCCCGGGGTCTCAGGCTGGCACCCATGCCAGGCACAGGAGGGTCATGCTTTGCTTGACGCAGTCTCGCAGCCCAGGGCTGTGAACCCACGCCACCCTGGTAGGCCATGGAAGGAATGAGGGACGGAACACCCTTTCCCTCCTCTCTACCTATTCGTCCATTCCCAGGCAGGCCTCTAGGAGGTGGTCTAGAATATGGAGTGCTGCAGGAGTGGACCCCGGAGGCAGGTCTGTACTGTCTCAGGGACCCTCACACCCAGACGTGCTCAGTGCTGGCTTACGCTGCAGGCTCCTTATCTGTCCTGAGTGCAGGTGACAGTGTCACATAGTTCCCTATGGCTGCCCTTGGGAAAGCACTCTCTGGGACCAGGAGGTAGAGATCCCTCAGGGCTCCACTGCTCCTCCCTGCACCCACCCCTGTCCTGTCTGCGGTTCCTGCGGCATCAAAGGCTACAGTGTTCTGGGGAGTCTGGGCACCACGGTGAGGGACCCTGAGGGAAGTGCCTCGGAGTGCTGCTGGCTGCAGGCACACACCATCACGCCTGTCCTCTCAGTGCCACCGAAGCACTGTCAGCTGTCCGATCCCCGGGTCCCCCAATGGCTGGGCGAGGTGGGGGTTTGCATGACCGGCCTGGCAGGCTCAGCCGATGGGAAGCCTGCCTCCGGAAAGAAGAGCAGTCCTTGGCGTGCAGAGGAGAAGCAATGGGTTCTAAGAGTTTTCCCAATTCCAGCCCCTCCATTGGTGGCAAGTGCTGGGTAAATGTTTTGAGCCCGTGGGGCTTCTGTGCTGACACCACCACTGTTTAGGGTGCTGCACACAGTGCCTGTGTGGTGAATTAAGAGAGGATGGGAGCTTTCGCAGAGTGTGGGAGCCGGAGCTCAGGGGCTTCCTGAACGCCAGCCTGAACGCCCACGTGAAGGTGGGAGACTGAGAAGATGCTGGAGGTAGAGGTGGCCCAGGGCGCCGGCTCGCCAGCTTCCTCCCCGAGTTCAGGCCTGCTTTCAGTCCCCTGAGCGAGCCGCCCTTTGGTGTTAGATCAGCATAGCGTGGGCCTCACGTTTGTGGCTGCTCCTTCCTGTGAGTCTGAGCCGCAGTGCCCTAGAGTCTGTCCAAGGCTTCCTGGGAGGACCCTGCCTTTCCTTGCAAAGGAACATGGGTCAGGCGGTCAGGAGCGAAGGCTCAGTTCGGCTTCACAGTCGCTGTGACCTGGGGCAGTCAGCTCTTCTGTGACTCGTGACCTTGCCTGTAAAATGGGAGGTATGTCCAGGGCTCAAGGGAAACTTGCGTCTGAGAGTGTATGTGAAAGCGCTGTGGGCTGGACTGGTGTTGGGGGAAGGACAGGCACTGAGGCTTTACCGCCCTTGCAGTATCGAACATCGTAACAATAATTCATCATGTACTCACGTCCCAGGGGCATCGGAGTGTCCTACTTCCTCAAAAGGTTTTGACATCAGCCCTAATGATATATAAAGAAAGATTCTTAGCTATTTGGTAGGCCTTTTGTTTATAGCTTTGGGAAAGCCTGCTATTCCTAGTGAGGTGGTGCCACACCAGACAATTGCTGTAGATGCTATTTCTATGTAAAAACATCTTTCCAAATTAAGTCTCAACAAAGTACACAAACAGTATATAGTTATTGTTTGAATATGAAGAAAATTTTAGCATGGAAAAAAACATCCACCAGCGTGGCCTGCCCAGATGGCCCTCCCTTCACCCTCAGCCCTCGCCCTCCTCCGTGCAGTGCAGGACAGCGCTCTTCACTCTCCTCGGCGCTGGCCACAGAGGCTTACTGCGTTGTCAGCCCAGGCTTTTTTCTGCACTGTCCGCCTGTGTCACTGCCACACTCCACTTGTGCATTTGCCCGGCAGTGGGGAGCGAGCCCCCCTCCCAGTGTGTGTTGAGAACTGCCCCCTGGGGAGACCCCGAGGGGGAGGGCCCGTGTGCTGCCCAGTGGCTTGGTTCACCTTTGCATTTCCTTGATTCACTTCTACGTTTTCATTCCTATTTTTCTCCCCCAATTACAAGAGCCAAGGAGCTGTGGCAGTCACTGGTGTTAGGGGCAGAGTGGCGTGTGGCTCTGGCCACAGATCTTGGCACAGATTCTGTGTGCATGCCACAGGTGCTCGGGGCCAGGCCTGGGCACATCCTTGGGCCCCAGAGAGCCAGCAGGACCCCAGCTTGCTTCTGCAATGAGCGGGCAGCAGGGCCGAGCTGTTGTGTTGGTGACTACGAGGAAGACCCAAGTCACACACAGCTTTGCATGGCTGGTGAAGGAGCTGGAGTTCGTGTGGCAGTGTGTGTCCTTACGCCCTGACCTTAGCCCTTCCCCAGCCTGTCTTTGTGCTGCAGAGTCCTCACCAGACAGCAGTGCAGGGTTCCAGGCAGAGCAGGGACCACTCCCTCCCATCAGCCTTTCTTTCGAGTTGAGGGAAAACACCCTGTAATGGGAGAAGCTGGTCTGATAGGCCATCAGCTCTCTTCCTTCCTAGAGCACGGGGTTGCACCGGGATATCAGCGGTGCAGACGCATGCCCTTCCTTTCTCGGGCAGATCACTTCACTCTCACCTTGTGGGCATGGGGGGTAACCTACCAGCTCTGGGGGCCTCCACAATGGGGCCCTCACCGTCTGTTCCAGACCCAGAGGGGCTGGCCGGCACAGCACCACTCGCAGCCACGGGCTTCGCTAGCACCGTCTCATGTGTAACAGCAGAATGTGGACGAGGCTTGGGGCCCGATAATCTGATGTGACCAAGCTGCCTAGATAGTTACCTGCCTGACATCAACCCTGCTAGGGACAGTCTCCTGGATGGGGGCCCGGGGAGGGAGTGGGCTAACTGGGGGTGGGATGGTGGACTGGGGGTCTGCGATGGCCCAGGCACTGGCATTGCCCCCAGGAGCCCAGGTGCCTCCCCGTGGCCTTTCAGGTGTCTTTGCCCCATGCAAGCACCCACCCAGGGTTCCCTGACTTTGCAAGTGTTAGGGTGGCAGCTGGAGAGCCGAAGGGATCTGTGGGCGAGTGGCCTGTGGACCCGTGCTGCGAGTTCAAGTTTTCCTCGCCCTGAGAAGGGGCTGCTGGTGTGCTGTGCTGCTTGCTGACTGCCTGGTGCGCACCAGCGTAGAGCGCTTTTGATCTTAGTTTCTGGTCGCTGCCCCTACAGCATGCAGCACTTGTGCAGGCAAAGGTGAGCACGTAATTAGCAGATATGCTTAGGGTGGGGGTGAAAGTGGTGTCCACACGCACATACTCAACGGGCACGTGCCTACTCCTCCTCGCTGTTTCTCCTGGTCCTGGCCAGGGTGGCAGTTGTGGCCGGCAGGGCTGCTGAGACCCTGAGACAGGCGGCACCATCTACCGTGCGCGCTGGAGCTCGCTTAATATAAAAAGTCACAGTGGTTGTTTCAGGGTTGATTGCTTGGTGACGTGGTAAGACTGGTGAGGTAAGAGAAGGCTCTCACCAGGATTACTTTTTAAGCTGTTTTGTTCTGCTTCTTTGAATGTAGCTGCTAGAGAGAAAACCTTGAGACATAGTTGCTCTTAGCAGATTTCTAGCAAGTGCTGAGGTCTCTGAAGGGCCAGTGATAAGTATTATTTTGTTTCTCTCTCCCTCCCTCCCTCTTCCACCTTCTCCCTCCCTCTCCCTCTTTCCCTCCCTTTCTCCCTCCTTCCCTCCCTCTTTCTCCCCCTCCCTCCTCCTCCTTCTCTCTCCCTCTCCCTCCTTTTCTCTCCCTCCTTTTCTCTCCCTCTCCTTCCCTCTCCCTCCCTCTTTCCTTCTCCCTCCTCCTTCCCTCTCCCTCCTTTTCTCTCCCTCCCTCTCCCTCTCTTTCCCTCCCTTTCTCCCTCTCCCTCCCTCTTTCTCCCTCTCCCTCCTCCTTCTCTCTCCTTCCCTCTCCCTCCTTTTCTCTCCCTCCCTCTCCCTCTCTTTCCCTCCCTCTTTCTCCCTCTCCCTGCTCCTTCCCTCTCCTTCCCTCTCCCTCCTTTTCTCTCCCTCCCTCCCCCTACCCCCCCCATCTCAGTTGTTCCTCCCCTTTGAGCAGTTTCTTTCCTTTTCATGATGTGGTACATAGCTCACTGGTGTTAACTTCTTACACCCAGCTGAACTGAACTAGCGTGGTGCTGGGTGCGGGAGGCCCACCTGAGGGCTGTTGCCAGCAGCATAAAGGCAGAGCAGGGGAAGCTGCTGGACCACTGTTAGTGGTGCTGTTCGGAGAAGCTGTTGGAGGCAGCTAGTTCTCTTGGGCTGTTTGCTGGAGGACCTTGTCATGCTGGCTTTCCCGATGACCTCTGAAGGATCTCCGGTCCTCACCTTGAGCATCGCTTCCTGGCTCTGGAGGGGAAGCTGGTGCATGGCTCAGCCTCCTGGAGAAGCTTGTCGCGTTGGGCTTCCTGATGGAAACTCAGCTTCCTTCATCGCTGGAGGAGCGCGGGACCCCTCTGTTGCTGAGGATGGCTGTGGCACATAGGGGGCTCTCTGGTGCTTACCTTGAGGATTGCTTCCTAGCTCTGGTTCAGATCCCTCAGCCTGCTGGCACAGACTTTCAGTCTTCCACCGTTGATCTTTGGGCCGCTCTGGCACAGATCTGTGAAGTAGGGCCCAGGCCTCAGCTGGGGTCTTGTCTTTAGTGTTTATGTGCATGGACAGATTTCCTGCACTCCTTGTATGCTATTCTTTGGGTGATTCCTTATAAGCTAGTATTATAAAATGTGTCCTGTATTATGTTGTTTCCCTTGCAAAAACCCCAGACCACGACGCACAGTAGCTGTTACATCTTTTAGATCTTATTACTCCTTGAGGTTCTTACACTAGAGAGACAATGCTGGTGGTCTAAGCACCCGCCTGGCAAGCGCAAAGACCCGGGTTCGATCCCTAGTACCACGTGCCATGCCAGCCCCAAAAGCATGCACAGTGTGGCAGGTACTGCAGCCTGGCCTGGTGGCACACACCTGTAATCCCAGTGCTGCGCAGGCTGAAATGGGAGGAACACGACGAGCCTGAGCTGCCAGCGAGACCCTGTACCAAATAAATAAATAAAAGATTTTTTAAAATTTTTGTACACGCAGGTGTACCTGTTTGTACGTGCAGGTCTGAGTTATTTCACTCCTGAGTATGGTCTCTAGTCGCATCCATTTGCCTGTAAAAGCCTCGAGCTTATTTTTTTTATAGCTGAATAATACTCCATTGTATAAAATTACATCTTACACAGGCTACCTTGGATAATTGTACTGCTGATTTTTACTGGCCTATTGAAAGGAACAGTTAATACTTAAATTTTTATTTTCTTTTTAATTTTTTGAGTAATTTTGCACGCTTATATCTGGTAATCTGAACAACTAATTTGACGATAACAATACACAGTGTAACAACCATCATGGAATTCCTATCATCTTATTTAATGAAATTCTATATTGTTTCTAATGGTTATTATTTTTTATTCTCTTTAAAAATAACAAGGTATTTCAAGTATGTATTAGTCTTTAAAATTTTAAAAAATCTTTTATTTATTTATTTGGTACAGGGTCTCGCTGGCAGCTCAGACTCGTCGTGTTCCTCCCATTTCAGCCTGCGCAGCACTGGGATTACAGGTGTGTGCCACCAGGCCAGGCTGCAGTACCTGCCACACTGTGCATGCTTTTGGGGCTGGCATGGCACGTGGTACTAGGGATCGAACCCGGGTCCTTGCGCTTGCCAGGCGGGTGCTTAGACCACTGAGCTATCTCCCCAGCTCTCAAAAGCATCTTGTTATTACTCCTAGTGCTAAGTATCATTCTTCCCAGGCTTGTGATGAGGCGACTGAGCTTGAGAGAGGCCGGTGAGCTCATGAAGTCACAGCTGCGCTGCCTTCCTCACCCAGGCGGTGTCTGGTGTCGGGTGAGCCTGGCCTTCGTCCTGATTCCAGGGAAACAACCTCCCACCTGGACTTCCGGAGGGCTGGACAGCCAGCCCTTCGTGCTACTCAGGGGCCCTGGGCCACACCTGGGCATGAGGACTCAGGTGGCGCTGGCTGGGGCCAACAGCCATGCCCTGGGGTGCGGCTCTCCTCTGCTTGCTCAGCCTCCTCACGTGAGCATGCAGCTCGGGCCCTGGCCGAGGGTCTAACCAGCACAGCCTGCGTGCTGAAACCTGGTGCCCGCTACCTGGACACCCGAGGCCTGGGATTCCTGGACGCTGCTCACCTCTGTTCCTGCCGGCCACGTGTCTTGTGTCTGGGGGATGGTGCACCGCAGCGCCTCGTTCAGGATGCTCAGACTGGCCTCTGGCATCTCTGCACGTTCTGGTCCAGATTTGTGTCCTGTGGTGACACTGTGCCCCGTGCGGTGCCCTCCTGAGCTTCATGAATTGTTCTCATGAATCAGCGAATCCAGAGCTGAGGGGCCGTGGCACCTGCCACCCTCCCTGAGCAGACCTGGACATGGGCACATCCCACACATAGACATCTTCTGGCCAGATAGATGTAGGTCCCCACCAGCAGTTGGGTGCCAAGGGCTGCAGCTCCACGAGGCCCCTTCAAGTGCATTTCCTTGGTGCTTGAGCCCAGTGAGCTCTGGACTTGGCATGACTCGGGCCTGGATCAGCTGCTTTCAGCCCCTAGCTTACCCTGCAGGCAGCAGGCCCGTACTGCTCTGTGCCCCCTCCTGCAGGCTGTGACCTTCCAGGCCCTTTGTCCTCTTGTGGTATCTTCGCCCGCACCCCTATCTGCGGGCTGTGACCTTCCAGGCCCTTTGTCCTCTCGTG
>NW_004524593.1:22426382-22434295 GCF_000260255.1 Octodon degus | reverse complement strand
TGCGGGCTATGACCTTCCAGGCCCTTTGTCCTCTCGTGGTGTCCTCACCCACACCCCCACCTGCGGGCTGTGACCTTCCAGGCCCTTTGTCCTCTCGTGATGTCCTCACCCACACCCCCACCTGCGGGCTGTGACCTTCCAGGCCCTTTGTCCTCTCGTGGTGTCCTCACCCACACCCCCACCTGTGGGCTGTGACCTTCCAGGCCCTTTGTCCTCTCGTGATGTCCTCACCCACACCCCCACCTGTGGGCTGTGACCTTCCAGGCCCTTTGTCCTCTCGTGATGTCCTCACCCGCGCCCCCACCTGCGGGCTGTGACCTTCTGGGCCCTTTGTCCTCTCGTGGTGTCCTCACATGAGTCACGACCTGTGTGAGATGGAGAGCAGATGCAGGTGTCTCCTTGGTCCCAGGGATCCCTTCCTGTTGCCGGTGCTGTCAAGTTCCCTGTGCTCCAGGTCTGTGTGGACACCAGTGCGGAGCGTCATCCAAGAGTGGGTCTCGGTGGCCATCGTGGACACTTCTGCGTGTGTCCACCTGCAGCTCCTCAGCACCTGCACACCACACTGCCTTTCCGTGGGGAACTTTGGGTTTTGGCTGGGACTCAGGTTTGGGGCTTTGCTTGTTTCTCATTTGTGTCTTGGGTTCTCCTTCCCTGCTCACACTGGACCCGCTGGCTCTCCTGAACAGCCCCCTCCACACATCGCCCAGCCCTGGTCTTGTGTGGCCTCTTACCAGCTCCTGGAAGTCAGGCTCCCAGGAGGGCTGAGGTCCTGGAGTGCAGAGTTCTAGGAAAAGAGCCATGCAAACCCCACCGTTGCTTCCACCCATGGGAGTCAGAGCGTGACCCCTGGGCTCGTGACGGGAGCCTCTGAGAGCCATGGGATGACATGGCTTCTTCTTCCTTTGGTAGAACTGGTATCAGATTGCACCTTGAAAATTCAGGCCAGGGCTCATAGATCTTGCCTGAGAAGTGCCTAGGAAGTGCACAACTTCTATAAATTCCAAAAATTTGCATTTAGGTATGCTGTAGTGATGCAGTCCATGTCATCCCTGTGTATGATTTGGGCTTCTGGTCCTGTTAGGACTTAAGTTGACTGTGCAAAGAGGCTACAATCCAGGTTTAGTTTTCTACTTATGTATCTCAGTACTGTAACACTCCCTATGAAAGACAATATTTGGAATCTGAAAGTAACCATCATTTCTTGGTTTCTTCTGGACAAGGGCGGGCCCTGGGCACCTTGCACAAGGCCACCACCAGCACTGACTTGCAGGTGTGTACAGCTAGAAGGTAGGGGACAGTCCTGCCCGACGCCTGACTCCAGCCGGCTGCTAAAGGAGGTGGAGCAACTCGAGTTGTGCACTGCCACAGGACGGTCCAGGAGCAAGGCGCCCCTCCCTAAGGTGTCCTCCAAGGTCTTGCCTTCCAGGGGACCCAGGCCATGAGGGCTCCTTGTCCACCTTTGTGAGCCACCAGAATGTGCCGCAGCCCTGTGAGGGAGCTGGTGCGGTGGCCTTCTTTAGAGAGGAGGAAGCTCCCGGGTTAGGAGAACAAGCTCTTAAGAGGTGATCATGTGATTTTAAATGACCACAGGGCTCAGCAAACTTCCTGAAGGGAATGAGAAGTCTCCAGGTTACAGACCTGCATGCGCCCACAGAGGGACTGAGGAGCGGAGCCCTTGGGCCAGCACAGCCCTTCCGGCACCCACTTCGCTTGCACGGCACTGGGTCCCTGCCCCTCTGCCCTCGCTGCCCAGCCTGGGGACAGGGGGCTGCAGTCCTGTCCCGGGCAGGCTGACGACCCTCACTCCCCGCACCTGCGCCCACCCAGCCCTTGCCCAGGCCCCAGCTTGCCTCTCCTGTGGCCTAGGCTCGTTTCCGCCTCCTTCCATCCTCTAGATCATCTGTGGGGACTATTTTTAATCCCCAAGTTCCCAGCGTCAAGCTGAACACCACATAACTGATGGCCCTTTCCATCTGGTCCCAGTGTTCATTTTATCTAAAAATATTTGATGAGCACTTCCTGTGCGAATCAGGTGCTCAGCGCCGACTGCTTCCAGCTCCTCCCGCACCATGCAGTAGCTCATTTAATCACCGCCACGACCCCACAAAGGGAGGGCTCAAGGCCACTCGGGAGGGCGCAGGTAGCCCGGCCCTGCTCTGCGGACCCATGCTTGCTGGGGCTTATGTTTTGTTTTCATAATAACAATAGGCAAGGAAGCAATACCCTCCTCAGTCGTGTTCAGCCTGGGAAGGCACAAAGCCCTTCTGATGCGCCAGTCTGTGGGGGAGGTGGGGACCCCGGCTTTGCGGGCTCTGTTTTGTCAGAGGTCTGAACAGCCCCTGCGGCTCTGGGAAACCCTTGTCGTCCTGCTGTGCACTGTGCTGCAGTCTTTGTCCCGCAGAGGGTCCTGTGCTGGGAAGCTTGTCCCCGGGAGTCAGCGTTGGTGGAAGTGGACACGCCCTGCGCAGGGCCCCCAGAAAGACGCCACCCCCGGCTCACCGTGACCCTCTCCTCCTGATGCTACCACAGAGGTGCATGCGGCCCAGCGGGCGCCCGTGCGAACAGCCTTGAGCAGCACAGGAAGGAGGAGGGTGCCGCGGCGCGTGCAGGCGGGGGGCGCGTGCAGGCGGGGATCGCAGAGCTCTCTGCCACACATCTCCGCAGCCAGAAGGCCCCAGACCCCAAGCCTGGTGTCTTCATGAGGGCTGCGGTCCGCCTGAACCGGCCGTGCGGGCAGCTCGCCTTCAGCAGAGGCCAGGCCGAGGCTGGGCCCCCTCCGGCCCTGGCGTGCTCTTGCTGCCCACTCGTCAGTCCCTTGCCGAGGCCACCGTGCTGCGTCCTCATCAGCACATAACAGACGCTCCGTGCCGTGGTCGGTGTGCGGGGTGTGGGCGCTGGGTGCGGTGGGCGCTGGGTGCCGGAAGCCTCCCCCGCACCAGTCATGGGAGGGACTCCCAGAAGCAGGACCAGCCCAGGCCAGGGCCGGAAGTGGGGGCGGACCCCACGAGCCTCTCCGCGCCATCTGCGCGGCCGCCAAAGTCACAGGAGGCAGGTGTAGGAATGTGACACTTACCCTACGTCCCACATTGCGGAGTGTCAGCAGCGTCGCCAACCCCGGACGACACCGCTCCAGATCCGTGCTGCCGGGGGCATCCATGTGGCTTCCAGGCCGCAGGCATAGAGGGCGGCTGCGGTCTGTCCGTCCGCACAGCTCAGGTGGGATCGGGCTGCTGGGGTGCTCCCCACGTCGTTGGCCCACACCACGGCCGGTGGCCCCCCCACTTCCTCAGGGGCAGTGGGCGTCACCGGCAGTCTGTTTTCCCCGTGGTCCTCAAGGGTCCCCGGAGTAAGACCTAGCGGGCTCCAGCCCAGTGCCCTGTGCCCCTCGCGGCGCTCCCCTTCCAGCTGGCTGCCTGCGGGACGTGGCCTGCCCTCTCCCCAGCCTGGCCATGTGCTGAGTATAGACCTCACCCCGGCGAAGGAAGCGTCACTTCCGCCCTGTGAACAGAAAACGTTAGTCCAGGAAAACAGCCCGGATTCTGATCCTCACTGGAGGCCTGGCTGTTGTGCCGCCTGGGCTTCACCAGGAGCAGGCTCGGCGCCCTGGCTGGGCTGTCCCTTCTGGGGCCGTAGCTTCCCATGGCCTTGCGGGTGGGAGTCCTCCTCCTGTCCTGGGCGGCTCCAGATGACCTTTAGTGACTGATTTCCAACAGAGACTTCGTGGCAGAACGTGCTCTGTCGGGCTGGATCTTGACATTTGTGGAGATTTACTTAATTGGACTCAGTCAGCTCCCCTGGGGAAGCACCCTTTGCTGTGAAGTTGTGATGTGTTTAATTTGGGGTCTAAGATAAATGCCAGTCCTCAGGGGTGAGGATTGTTAAGCAACAGTTTTCCTTCTGTGCTGTGGGCTGCTTTAATGAGTAGCACTCCCTGTCTGTTTAGCAGTTCTCAATCATTGAAACTTGTGGCTCTGCAACACAGCTTGTTTTCTTCACCAAAGTATCTGGTTGAGCCCACGGGAAACTCGGCTCTGCTTTTGTAGCGCCCACCTCTGGTTTGAATTTTTCCCATGGCACCCTCCAGTGTGATTTCAGCCCCACCCTCCCAGCCCCTGCAATTCAGTCCTCTGGCTTGCGTCCAGAGTGATGCCACTGGGAGGGCCAAGGCATGTGCTCAGTCACATCCAGTGAGGGGGACCTGGCTTTTGGAGAGGACGTGTGTCTGCAGCATTGGCAGCCCAGGAGCTAAGGTTCTGGGTCAGCTTCCAGGACAACTGTGGGCTGGCAGGGCGCACTCCCACCTGCCCCATGGCCTGCTTCTGGCCCAGTTCTAAGGAAGGGTTCTGACTTGGGCTGGCTCCTGCTGTGGCCTGGCAGGCCCCCTGTCTCCATGTGGCTTTAAGAATGGGACTTGCAGTTCATACATCTCTGAGCTTTCCTGGGAGCTCCCAAAACCATGGTGCTCACAAGAGTGGACCACGGTGAGTCCACGTCCTGTGGCTACAGCCAGTGGCCTAGGCTCTGTGCTCTATAAAGAAAAGGAGTTCTTCTGGTACTGGTGAGGCTGAATGCCACAGGGTCACCCTTGTAGGGGAGCAGAAGGGACCCCAAGACTGGACAGGAAGACTTAGGCCAGGCCAGGGCATGTGCTGTGGCCTCACTGTGCTGTGTGCAGAGATCCCAGGGCAGCCTGCTTATGGCCGGGGTTCTGTCCTGCAAGCCACAGCCGCCTCTCGGCCTTGTTCTCTGATGCAGAGGGGACAGCAGGCCACAGCGCTCCTGTCTCTTCTAAGGGCTCCACCCCCTTGTGCCCAACTGAGGAGGTCCTCGCTAGACCTTTCCGCAGCCCTTCGTCGGGTGTGCTCACGTCGAGGGTGGAGGAGCAGCAGCAGAATTCTGAGAGAGAGAATTAGTTCATGAGGGGACCAAGAATGCACTCAGGAAAGGAGAATGTACGTGCGCTTTGGAGTGCACAGGTGAAACCGCTTCCTGGAGTGATCACTAAATCCTGAAAGCAGCTTGGAAGGCATTTGCTCTGGCTCAGGGCTCCGCAGGGCTCTGTCCATGGTCCATGGTTCGTGGCTCCATTGTCCTGGCTTCAGTGGGCAGTGAGGTGTGGCGGGCAGAACAGAGCTGCTTGCCCTGTGCAGAGTGTTGGGAAGCAAAGGCAGGAGTGGGGGCCCACCCTTCAGTGTCCTCACCCGCACAGCCCTCCCAGGTGCCCTGCACCCCTCGCCCTAACCCTGCATCCCTTCTGAGCACCCTGCCCTCCCTGCAGCACCAGCCAGGGCCTGAAGGCTCAGCACATTACTCAGACCTGAGTGACACAGGAGGAGGCTCAGCGAGTGGCTGTACACCTTCGCTTGCTCTCTCCCGTTTTCTTCTGAGCACTTACTGGTCACCTGTGGTGTACTTTGATGTTCAGGGTCCACGCACTGGACTGGAATGAGGGCAGCTCGTGGCCCTGCCCCACTCCCAGCTTTCTTGCTCCCGCCCTGATCTGATCTCTAGGCTCCTGCGCAGCTGACTGTGGGCCCCTCTCTCCCTGCACATCCCCATCACCCATCACCTGAACCACCTCTCCAAGCAGCTCAAACCTTATCTCATTACTTCCTGACTGTAGGCACCTGTGTCACCACATTGGGCTCTAACTGGTGACAGGGTAGGGGCAGGGAAGGCAGACCCACACGAGGAAGTTACCTACTTGGGTCCCATGGTTTGGGCTGGGTCTGGCCAGGAGATGAAAGTGGACAGGTAATGATGTGCTGGAGTCACTGTGTGTCCCCGGCACCTTCCCTGGGCACCCAGGCACCCAAGAGACCTGCAGACCCTGATGGGCCTCTCTTGGTGCACAGCTTCCTAGCGGGTGGCTGCTCAGGTGTTGGCCCCACAGCCCTGTCCTGATAGTCTCTTTGGTTCGTGGGTGTGGAGCAGGGCCACAGCTGTCTCCACAAATTCCTGCTCGCCCCTTCCTCTGGGAGTGGCCTGGCTCTTAGGTGAGGCCTTGGACTGACCCATCCCCATCTCCCTATGTGGTTGGGTGCTCACTATTCTCCCTGAGTACTCTGTACATTCACAGAAGAGTGTTCCAGGTCCGTCCAGTCTAATGGGTTTGCGGCGGGCTGCAGGGAGGTTGGGGCCTCCTCAGCTCCTGGGAAGCAGCCCCCTGCCACACCTGCTCCTCCAGCCCTGGGACCCTAAGCTGGAGACTCTCCCATCAAACTCATCTGCTCCTTAATGTGACACAGAGCTGCCTCCTTGCTGTCTTTGCAGAAAACCCTCCGAGCGTGTCTTGCTGTCGCCTCTGTCAGAGCTCTGTCTACTAATGCAAACATGTGAGGTGATGGATTTAAAGAAGCAGGTGTCCCTGACATGCTGGGTGCCCTCCCAACCCGTCAGCGTTACTCAAAGGCACAGGAGTAGCTCTTGCTCTCCCCCTGGCTGGAGTCCTGGAGTGGGCAGGGTGGGAGGGACCCCCGGTGGTAGGTGGCTGGCATTTACTCCTAGCCCACTTCAGCACCTGTGTGGGCAGAAGGGACCTGGAGGCCAGGATTTTAAACTTGACCATTGGCCCCAGGATCAGCCTTTCTGGGAGGGCTTTCTATGAAGCTTTCTGTTCAATTTTTCAAAGTTGCATTCAGAAGTCATTGATCTTTCTGATCGGTTCACTTTGGAGTGGTAAATATTTAGGCAAAATTTTTAAAAAGCCATTTCTTTTGAGAGTCTGGTGAAGATTTTATCAAAGAAGGAAGCACTATATTTGAAAACAGCAGAAAATAATTACAGCCCCTCCCACCCCCCGAAAAGTTTTAGTGATTGAAATAACAGTAGAAGCAGGCAGACCCAAGCCAGGAGAAGGACACGGGCTTCCCGTGAGGCACAGGCAAGAGGAGCATGCTCCTGCCACCAGTTTTGGTGTCTCAGTTACTTTTCTCATTGCGGAGACAAATCCCTGAGACCCAGGGTACAGGAGGCCAGGCTCATTTAGCCCACAGTCTGTAGGGGTTTCAGAACACAGCGAGGCCCAAGGCAGGGTACTCGGCGCAGGGCATTGCAGAGAGCCAGTCCACGGCAGGCTGGGGGGAGGCAGCAGCAGCAAGTAGCACGGAGGCAGCAGCCTCTCCCTGCCTTTTCTGTTCTGTCCAGGCTATACCCCCTGGGACAAGTAGCACCCACACCCAGGAGGGGTTCCCCCTTGTCTACATCCAGAACTATGCCAAACTGATCAGTGGATTAGTTGAGTACCCACGCACCCTGAATCCCAGCACCTCACACCCTAGAGTCACTGGAAAACTCTGCCTGAGAGGCTCGGGGGACATCTGGACACAAGCCACAGCGTCTGGTGAGTGTCTTCACCACTGACCATTAGCTTCTTTCCAGAAGGCTAGAGTCCTCAATGTTGTGAATCAGGCAAGAAAAACAGTGAGAAGCTAGAGCGATGAGGACTGTGTGGCCAGGTGTGTTTTCTAGAAACTTCACTGGGAGAAGTGATAGATTTTGTCCAGCAGAAAATCCAAAAGACAAGACTCTTTAAACTCAAGGTTCAAAAATATTCTGGTATAGATTTTGTAGGAATTTTCTTTTCTCCTCAAAACTGCTAAATACAACTAGGTCCAGTTAATATGAAGCAAGCTCAGGACTGATCACTGTGTCTTGATAGCTGTGTGAGGGGTGCTTTGGGGTCTATGTCTGCCCGTTACTCATCACTAAAGTAGATGCCTGTAAGCTCCCTTTGCTTTGCTTTTTAGTTTTAATAAGTTGTTTCTGTGCAGACGTCACCCTCCAGCTCTGTGCCTATCCCTGTGGTTTCCCTTGGTGCTCAGCGTGTGAGCAGGTCCTCATCCTCCTGTGGCAGCTGACACGATTCTGGGCTCAGAGTTACCCTCTGGGGACCGAGGTTCTGATGCTCCTGC